>NC_056728.1:1757805626-1758147576 GCF_019279795.1 Protopterus annectens | reverse complement strand
TAAAAACTGTGAAAGCTGTAAGCTGGCAACATTTAAAACAAATCTGTTTGTTAAAATGTTTAAAAATGTGTATACATGTAAACACTCCGATCTCCAACAGCTGAATACTCCATAAAATAGTCTTGCTAAATCGCTACTCAGCAATAAATTGATAAACACTGATCAATATGATAAATGGTTGAATTAAAAAATGAAAATACAAAGTGCTTAATATTAAACAAACATCACGGCCGTTCTGTAATTGTCAATAACTGTCTGGGTGTTCTACATGTGTCTGAATCATAATACAGAATGACATTGTGACGAAGCAAGAACACAAATTCTATTACATTAAAACTCCAATACGCTACTATATGAGCTCTTATTATAACCCATAGGTCGTATTATGTAGGGCTAAACAAAAAACATATGAATGGATACATAAGTATAATCCTAAACTCTATACTTAATCATATTGCAATGAATTTAAATATGATTATCTCATACTCCATCATAAAGAACCACTAAAGATTTGAATAAGATAAAATAAAATAATACAAATAATATTGTTACTCAAATGAATATCCCTCCTGTTCTCATGATCATGGTTCTACATATGATAGAAAAAACCTGAACAGTAAACAGAAGGTAGTCTATTCTGTCATAAAGGCATGTATATTAACTGTAAATATACATAAAAACAAAAACCTGAAACTAGGAATTGACTTAGGTTTCATCTTTCCAAACTCTTGAGTTTAAATAGACATGTTATGGACAACATACCATTTAGGCCGGGATAATGACAAGCATCCAGGTTCAACTGCCATACCAATTCCTTCATCTCCAACCACAGAGATTCCGGTCCCCCCCTTTTTTCCGATTGTATCTGATCAATAACAGAAAAAACAAATTCATGGTGGGGGTTCTCCATTATATGTTTGGCCAAGGCATTCTCCAATTTTTCCTTCCTGATAGCATACCTATGTTCATACATACGTTCCTGCAGTTTTCCATCTGTTTTTTTCTATATAGAAAACCGGACAGTGGGAACACCTGGCCAAATAAACTACATGGGTACTGGCACAGTTGAATCTACACTGGATGCCATACTTAATACCCCTGATTACAAAGGAGGTGCCCGTTTGAATAAACCTACAAAATCTACACGTTACATTTGTACATGCCTGATCTAAAATTAGAAACCCTCGGCCTCATCTAGAGTAAGCCTTTAAAGTTAAGACCCCTTTTGAAAACTGCCTTAGGAAATTCGGCCAATTTATTTTGGGCAGAACCTTCTTGCATCACCAAACTCCAATTTTTTTGAATAATAGAAACAATCTCCTTTGCATCCAGACTGTATGTCAGGATGAAACTGCAAGGTGGACTACTCTAGGGGCCTGACCAGGGGTAGAAATAGCTTGTCTGGTAATGGTCTTATTTAAAATGGGTAAATAATTTAATTTTATTTGTTCCTGATATTACGTCTTGAACTAAGGGCGGCCACGGTGGTGCAGTGGTTAGCATTGTCGCCTCACAGCAAGAGGTTCTCCGGATCGATCCTCGGCTGGGGTGTCTTCTGTGCAGTCTGCATGTCCTCCCTGTGGTCACGTGGGTTTCTTCCAGGTGCTCCAGTTTCCTCCCACATCCCAAAGACATGCTGCAGGTGGATTGGACACTCTAAATTGGCCCTAGGTGTGAGTGCGTGTGTGTGTGTGTGTGTGTGTGTGTGTGTGTGTGTGTGTGTGTGTGTGTGTGTGTGTGTGTGTGTGTGTGTGTGTGTGTGTGTGCCTTCTGTGGAAGGTTGGGTGCCGGGCTGGCAACTCAACACTGTAAAACTCCACTGCCAATCATGAGTAGACAGGTGATCCGCTGTGGTGACCCCTAACCGGGAAAAGCCGAAAGAAGAAGATGATTACGACTTGAACTAACCCGATGTTTTTTTAAGAATTGTAATATGTTTTTTGTCACATAAACCACGTGAGGGGATATAAAACTATAAGTAAGGTTTTGAATGTTCATGACGTTTTTTTCCATTCTGAGGAAGTTGGTTTTCATTAACTGACAAAAAGCTGGATGTTTTAAGCTTAAAAATAAAGTGTGGAGTGTAATTTACGTTCCTGGAGAATTTATGTCATCCTATTTGACTCATTTACCTACCGGAGAACGACTGGAAGGCTTTTGTTAACATTTGGGTTTCGTACAGTTTTTATTTTTCTTGGTCTGTCGTGAGTGTTTGTTTAAGTAATGGAAGCCTTGCCGGTCTCGCCGATCGGGTCACCTACGGAGGTGGAAGCGGGTAATTTAACCTAGTTAATAGAACTCCTCTCACAAAAAGTGAACACCCTTTCCAACAGTGTGGAGGATATCCTAGGATCCCAACAGAACACTAGGGCCAATTTCACCAACATTCCTCAGGCTAATAGTGTTGAAGTGATTGGTGCAAGTAATTTTATTACATTGCCTGCAGGGTCAGTGGGACCTGCACATCTTTACAATGATGTCCAACAGCAGACGAGAGCCAATGATGGGGTAGGAGCTAGGGTCAATGAGGAATCATGAATGGATGTTAATCGACCCCAGGGGATTGCCTCTCTTCAAACACTGAGTGTACCGCCGGTGGTGGATTTAACTACAACGTCTTGTAAACTGAACCAGTGGTTGAATCATTCTTTCTCTTTTCATGAAAACAATGGCAACAACAGTACAGAACAAGGTACGTCCATAGACATTGATATACCTAGTAAATTGAATTTGTTTGATCAGAAACTCATTAAACTAAGGAAAATTCAATTAGAGGTAGCGTATTTTGGAGAATGCCAACGTTCTAAAGTAGTACCTAAAGGCCTCAGATCATGGCAATACCCTACGGGGTTAGTGGAGGGTTCAGCCTTCCACCTGGATCTTATTCAGCTTTTCGATAGACATGGTTTTGAACTCCTTAAGTTAATATGTAAGCATTATCAACTGGCTGCTGATGAAATGACTACGGATATTAACAAACTGGACGAGGAGATTAAGAATGATTCTAATTTTCTGAGGTATAGGTATGATTATGAACGTTCGTTCACCAGTATTGACCAACACATATCTAAAATCACAGCAAATAAGATTAAGAAATTACATAGGGACGTAAAAGCTTATAAAGATGGCGTGGCTTACCCTAAGCCCCCCAAGTCCCAAGGGAACTATTTGGCTTTTTCAACACGTCAACTTGATGAAACCCATCACTACCGGCCTGAGATCAGGTGTGAACACTCATGGAACAGTGTGTCTGTCAGTGGATGCCAATGACCGATTGGATCAGGTCCAACGTAGCAAACATCTGGCATCTCAGAACAGGTCTAATAATCTTCCAGTAGAGTCAGAGTTTTCAAATTTTCAGAACTCTGCCTCGACTCAACCTCAGTCCCAAGGCTGGAAGCCAGGAACAGGAGAAATCAGATCTGATAAAAGTAGGACATGATCAATCTTTCCAGAGTTCATGTAATATAATAATGAATACTGGCCAGGACTTCAAGATATACAATTTTTCCGATTTTGTCTTCACAGACTTTAGTGGAACTATTGGCGAAAGGACTTTCCTTTGTCCCTTCTAAGAGGGCGAATTTGGCTAAAACTCTAATAGATTTGAAATTGTTTATGAGAAAACAAAATTGGTGATTTTTATATACCTAGTACTTATAATCCCCCTTTACATCCCTCGTTGGGGGTTTTTGAACAGATTTGTGATCTTGACCTACGCCACCTGTTGTATCAACCGATGTCTAAGCAAACATCTAAATTTAATATTAGCAAGGAGGAAAGGTCCTTATTAGAACTACTATGCAACTCCTCTGTCAGGGTGATGCAACCCGACAAAGGAGGTGGGCTGGTAGCAGTGAGTGTGGACGATTATGATAGAAGAATGGAGGATATCTTAGCCTCCAAGACATACAAGGAAGTATCGAGAAATGAACTGAACATTGGTCTATCTCAGGTATCCACATACTTTAATGACATGTTCACTAACAAGGTGCTAGACCTAGATGTATTTAATTTTATGTCTATACCAGCCCCATGGATTCCCGTTATAGTTGGGTCTCCTAAAATCCACAAAAACTCAATAGACCCTCCTATGCGTCCACTGGTTAGTGCCAGGGGTAGTATCACCTATGCTGGCACCAAGGTGGTAGGTTCAGTCTTGAAAAAATGTGGCGAGTGAACCCCAAATATCGAAAGATTCCTGGTCCTTCCTGTCTAGTGTCAATAAATCACTGTATAGTGCAGACAATCACTTCTTGACCATAGATGTGAAGGACTTGTATTCTTCCATTCCCCATGCTGTGGCTTTGGAATGGATCCCGGCCATGATGAGCATCAAGCAGGCCCCAGTTGATGAGAGTCGCATAGTTAGCGAATTACTAGACATTATTTTGTCTTGTAACTATGTGACATTTAACAAAAGGTATTTTTTACAACTGATAGGTGTGCCAATGGGGTCCCTGTGTGGTGCCACTGTGGCAAACTTGGTCATGGCTTATTGGGAAAGGGAGAATGTGTTGACTAATTCCTTCTTTAAAGATAAGGTACTGATGTATACCCGTTTTTTAGATGACATATTCGTTATCTTAAAGGGTAGCCAATTCCCTCTTAGAGTTTTTCAACTCATCTACTGAGTTTCTCAGGTTCACTTCTTGTTTTGCTATGGACAAGATAGCATATTTAGACGTGGACCTCGAGAAAGAGTTAATGATTGTTTCATAGCCAAAATTCATCGGAAAGAAACCACCTCCAATAGTTATTTACATTTTGAAAGCAGACATCCTTTTTCACAAAAGAGGTCTATCGTCAAAGGTCAGCTGGTAAGGGCGGCCAGGATGGTGACTAGGGAAAGTGAATTCTTGGAGGAATGTGACTTCATGATAATGATTCCGGACTGTGTGGAAAATAAATATTTATAGGATTTATTGCATTCTGCTGAACAAGTTGAAAAACATACTTTGCAATGTGGTTTTGATTCTTTAGAGACCTTCTGCAGGGCTGCTGTTACTGGGTCTTTGCTTAGAAGGCATGCTTGACTTAAGGAGCAATCTTTGCCTGAGCATGTTAAAGCGAAATTGTTGGATGCTCCTTGAAATCAGGACCGCCTGTTTGGCAGTAAGGCTGAAGAAGTTCTAAAAAAGATGCAAGATAAAGCTAAATCTGTGCAAACTGTTAAAGATTTCTTACAAGTGCAACCTCCAAGATTTAGTAGGCACTGGCCTACAAAGAATTGGCCTTTTCCAGCTCCTTACAGATCTCCTCAAGCCAAACCCAGACACACCAAAAGCACCAGGTTTCAGTTCCAGGGGACTCTCAGAACTAAGCAATGGGGGCCTCCACTTCCAAATCTGGAAATAACAAGACCCCCCCCCCCCTATGGTAGACAGTCTCAGTGACTTCCTTTTAAAATTACCAAGCACTTACCTTTTAGCCGCCCCTTTGGGGGAAATATTGCTCTTCATGCAAAGAACTGGGAACTCATAACCCAAGACACATGGATTTTAAATATAGTGTCCCAGGGATACAAATTTCATTTCCACACTTTGCCAACACCAAACGGGTGGCCAGACCTGCCCCCTAATCAGTGGGCAGAGGCTCAAAAACAAGTACTTTCCCTCTTAAACATGGGGGAGCTATTCAACCAGTACCAGAAGAGGAAAAGGGACAAGGTTTCTATTCCAGGCTTTTTCTGGTACCCAGAAAAGACGAATCATGGCGTCCAATTCTGGACCTGTCTACTCTAAACACCTTTCTGGACATTCCAAAATTCAAGATGCTGACTCTTCACCAGTTACTCCCTATGCTAGGCAAAGATGCCTGGTTGGCAACTCTAGATTTAAAAGAAGCATACCTGCACATCCCAGTCCGGGAATCTTGCAGAAGATTCCTACGCTTCAAAGCAGGCTACTTGCATTATCAGTTCTCTGCACTGCCCTTTGGCGTGTCTACTGCGCCCAGGGTATTCACAAAGTGCCTGGCTCCAGTTGTTGCGTTTTGCAGGCAAAGAAATATTCAAATATATCCATACCTGGACATTTGTCTTATTCAGGCAGAAAACCTGGGCATACTTCTAAATCATCTGACGTTTGTAAAAAGGGTTCTAACTTGTCTGGGGTACACCATAAACGAAAAGAAATCACAACTGGTACCCTCTTAACAGATTACATTCCTGAGTGCAAGCTTGAATACAACTGCCCAGATGGCTTTCCTCACGCCAGAGAAGCAAATTCATTTGGTAACTTACTTCAAACAAGTGGCCACAAAAACCCTGCTCTCTGCAAGACAAATACTGCAAGCCTTGGGGTTCATGGCCTCCTGCATTCTTCTAATTCCATATGTAAGACTGCATATGAGGAAACTACAGTGTTACTTAAAAAGTCTATGGTGTCAACATTGTCACAGCCTGGAAACAATGATTCCTGTCATACCTTGCCTACGCCTGGAATTCCTATGGTGGGCAGAGGCCTGCCACCAAAACAAGGGACTGCCATTCACACTACCCCCTGCCGCCTAAACCCTTACTACAGATGCATCAGACTATGCATGGGGGGCTCACCTGGCAGGGAAGTGCATTCAGGCAAATGGAACCCAAATCAAATGCACCTACATATCAATCAAAAATAAATGTTAGCTGTACAGAATGCACTGACAGCCTTCAAGGACTACATTCTTCCAGGACAACTAATGGTAAAGACGGACAGCACCATGGTTATGTGGTACATAAACAAACATGGGGGTATACATTCATACCCCCTCTGCAGACCAGCTATGGCATTGTGGAACACAGCCTTGAGCTACCAAGTGCACCTACAAGCTCAATTCCTGCCAGGAAAATTGAATACACTGGCAGACGGACTAAGAGAAATCTGATGGACCCACACGAGTGGAAACTGGAACCACAGATTTTCAACATGTTGACAAGCAAATGGGGGAACCCAGACATAGATCTATTTGCCTCCCCCAGAACTACCAGTTGGACAAGTTTTGCACAAGGACTCTCCACAAAGAAGCCTGGAAAGTGGATGCTCTGTCCCTCAGCTGGAAAAACCTATCAGTCTACGCCTTTCCACCTCTGCCTCTGCTCTCCAAAGTTCTGCTAAAAGTCAAACAGGAAAAACCAAGAATGATTTTGATTGCTCCGGATTGGCCACGGCAACACTTGTACCCACTCCTGCGCAGTGTCGCAAATATCTCCATGGCACCTGCCTCAGACCCCTTCCTTGCTGTCTCAGCAGGAGAAGCAAATTCTGCACCCTCAGCTTCCAACATTGAACCTTGCAGCCTGGCTAATCACTTAAATTCACCCTTATCCCTCAGCAAACCTGTGATGGATGTCATCTTGGAGGTGAGAAGACCTAGTACTAGAAAATCTTATGCTGACAAATGGAAAAGATTCTGTGCCTGGAGCCAGTCTTTAGGGATGAGCACAGCAGCTCCCAGTTTACCTCAGATTTTAAAATATTTAACTGAGATGCTTCACAAGGGCCTGTCTTTTTCCTATATTAAAATCCACTCTTCAGCTATTTCAGCTCACTGTAACACAGAACCACCCCTCTTCTCTCATCCCCTGCTCAAGCAGTATCTCAGAGGGGCAAAGAACTTGAGACCACCCAGGAGAGCTCCTACCCCTGCCTGGAACGTTAACTTTGTTTTGGCGAAGCTCACTCTACCTCCTTTCGAGCCAGCTGCTACTGCAGACTTAAAATTTCTTTCTTGGAAAACAGCCTTCCTTTTAGCAATCACTTCAGCTAGAAGGATATCTGAATTACAGGCCCTTATGGCAGTGGAGCCTTTCATCATCTTTCATGCGGACAGGGTATCTCTGAGAACCAATCCATCATGCCCAAGGTGGTTTCCAGTGTGGCTCTTAATCAGTCCATTCATTTGCCAACCTTCTTTCCCAATCCACAGAACAAAGGGGAATGGATTCTGCATTCCTTGGATGTGCACAGAAAACTTAGATTCTACTTGGACAGGACTAAATCTCGAAGAAAATCTGAACAATTGCTGGTAGCATTTGCTGCAGGGGCAGAGGGGAAGGCTATTTCAAAACAAACCATTTCTAAATGGATAAGCCATTGCATTCATTTATGCTATAAGCAATATGGAAAACCCATCCCCCAGGGGATCAGATCTCACTCCACAAGGGCTGCATCTACTTCTGCAGCCTTTCTCAGAAGTGTACCTACCAGGGATATTCTAGAAGCTGCTACCTGGGGTTCTGTACATACTTTCACCAAGCATCATCATTTATCAATTTTCTCTAAATCCAGAGATGGCTTTGCCACTGCTGTCTTGCAGGGACTTATAGGTGGCCCTAATGCTGTATAAACTCCTCCTCCCAACCATAGCTGTGAGAATCTACCCAAATGTAATGACTGCAACAGTGAAACACGAGCATAGTACAGTTGTGTACACTTACCATAAATGTAGATGTTCGAGTGTATTCACTATTGCAGTCCTGGTTACCGTCCCTCCAACCCCCTACTTTTCTCTGGCTATACCTCTACTTTCTTTTACTGTGCTTGAAAGCCTTTTTGGTGTGTTTGCTTTTGGTTGGAGGTATATGTTTGTGTTTTTAATTTTATTTGCTCCCCATTAGGGGGGCACCTGACATCTGGGGCAAGAAAAACTGATGTAATGGCGTTGGGTGCATGTTTTATACACCTGACGTCATGGAAGAAGGGACAGCAATCCGACGCAGGACCCAAGACTTTGTTAATCAGGCCGACGGAGGACAACCTGCTAGCAGATTACCCAAATGTAATGACTGCAGCAGTGAATACACTCGAACATCTACATTTATGGTAAGTGTAAACAACTGTACTATTTTAGCCTTGTGAGCTCTGCCTTGTACAGTTCAGTCTCTTTATACCAGTGTTTTACTTCCAGGCATTCAGCCCAGCCTTGGAGTCATCAGTGAGAAACATAAGTGTTAGATACAGCAAATACATTATTATTTTCAGTTAACCTGTGAATGGAACCCTCCTTGATGGTTGACTGTTCCTGTTCTGTCACAGTTCCCTGTAAGCCAGGCAGGTATTTATTTGAAAATAACTTGTTAATGTAAATATATTCAATTCTTGATGCTTGCTAGAGGGGCATTAGGACCTCTGAGATCATGTGCATATTAGGTTTTATTACTTTCTGAAAACTTGCTGAATTGTGATTGAGTGGAATGGATGAACTCCACCAGGGAGTCATCAAGGAAGGTTCTTCTTTATACAGCAACTAGTACTTTAAGACCGTATTTATGTTAAGTATATGGTACACCCTATCAGACTACATTTGCATGGAACATCTAGACAGGTAACATGTATTTCTTTTTTCATTCATTATTTGTTGTCATTCTTTGTTTTTCTTGATAAAGCCATGTGGAGAAGTGTAACTGTTCAAAAGTTAATATCATAACCACTCCCTTTTTGTTTTGGAAAAAAGTGGAATGATGTGTTTGGGAGATGGGTGTGCCTGGACACTGTATGAAGCATATATTTACAAAGGAGCAGCTACCCAACATTCATGAAGGCATCACTTATCAAAATAAAGAGGAGGAGTTGTTATACTGCCTATCTGTTTTAAAAGCAGTCCATTGCCGCAAATTTGATTCATCCAAGTCAAAAACATGAAGATTGAAGATAAAACTGGATATAAACACTAGGGACTTTTGTTTTCATCTGCTATCTCTAATTGTTTTTATGTTATGAAACACATTGGTAATTCTACACTTTTAAATGCAGTACAGTCATTCTTTTCTTGGAAAACAAGCCAAATGCTTTTATTTCCACGCTGAAACAGCAGCTGAAAAACTGAAATTAATGCATTAAAGAGTAGACACTTCTGTTTTGCTAATTGGTAAATTGTCTTAATCTTTGAATATTTCTCTGTTATATACCTTCTCTGAATTCTTGGGATCCTGTTCATACCATGTTTCCTTACTCTTTTCTTGAGTTTTATTTAATTACTGTACAGCTGTGTGTTCTTTATTCTTGTCTTCTTTCTTCCCTTTTTTCTCACTTTTAAACTGCTTTCTGTAGATCAATCGATGCTATACCTGACAACCAAAAGTATAGACAGTTGCAGAGAGAACTTTCTCAAGTCCTGACTCAGCGACAGATATACATCCAACCTGAAAATTAAGGTACCCACCTGTGAGTTTGAAAACACTCACTAAACTGGTGAACTCACCTAGCCATAAAATGGCTGTCCTACTTTTGCATGGATTTTTTTTTTTTTTGCTTTTTTAACTATAGGCAGTGACTAATTCTTAACATGTAAGCTTTTGACACTAGTCTTCTGACGCAACTCACTGTGTGTAATATTTCCTTTAACACTGTGTGTTAATAAATGCTACTGATGGAATTTAGGAAAGGTCTACCAGATGTAATCACAATCTGCAAGAGTTTTGCAGCACATCAAAATACTGGTATCAGTTATTCAATTGGATCGAACCCCACAGAGTTATGCATGTTGCATGTGTGCACGTACACAAATGTGTGTGTGCATTTTGAAGTCCAGACTGTGCAGTGTTGTAAAGAAGCCCCCTATGTCTTTGGACTGGACACCAAAAGTTGTATCATCACTGTGTAAAATTTGTTTATTAAGTAGAACAGATTTTTTAGAAGAGCTGATGTTTTTCATGTTTCACTGTTGCAGTCATTACATTTGGGTTATCTGCTTGCAGTAGGATAAAGTGTTAAAGTATGTCAGCTGCAGTGTCTTCACTAACGTTTGAGAAGTCATTGGGTAATGCTGAGAAAAGGCTCTTATATATATGGACTAAAACAATAAATATGTAAAGACAAACAGGCCTTTGGTAGGGGCCCGGACGACACTGATAGTGAACAAAAAATAAACTAGCAACATAGGTGATGATTTAAAATGTTGATCTTTATTTTTTTTAACTATCTGTATATTAGTATATAAGCACTTTTTTATGTATGTGTATATCCGTAGATCTGTATTTGTTGTGTGTATTGTATGCATGTCGTATGTGTTTATCCTAACAGAACAAGTTAAAAGGTTATAATCAAACGCATAGCTGAGCTGAAGTGCAAGGTATTTTGCCACCATTTACTAGTGTTATCCCATTGGATTCCATTTGCCACAGCAGTTCTTGGCGTTTTCTACAACAGCATTTCATTGTACTGGTACATGTGAATGTCTTTTTCTGCAGGGAGACAAACATCAGAGCCAGGCACATGGTAAGTACCTTGAGTGCAGTAGACAAAAAGACAGTGGGGAAAAACCCCATGCTTCATATCTGATGAAGCTTCTGGTTACCCTAGGTATTAGTATATGAAGGTCTGTATAATTTAAGCCAAGAGTGACCAGTTTCTTCTCTTCCTACAAGAATATTTGAAGACATTGCTATTTTAATATCTTGAATTTTGGGACTTTAAGAAATGAGTTCAGTATCAACATATCCAAGATGGGCCCTTATGTTCCTTTTCCTGCAACTGGAAGTATTCTGGAGTAGAACCCTGTTCCTTCTCCACCTGGTATTCTGTATATGGCATCCTGTACAAGGGTTCTGGTGGGGGAGGGGTAAGCTTATTTGGTCCCTAGAGGCAGGAGGGCTGCATGAGGATTTTGTTCTCAGTAGAAAATGTAACTTGTATCAGTGTCTCAGGATTTGAAGTACTCCTGTGTCCTGAGTGGTGGCCTGCTATTGCTCCGTGAAGATGCCTAGGTGATCCCTTATATTCTTTGGGGAGAGGGAGGTGGGAAGGAGGGTAGGGATGGAGCTTGGAGATGTGTAAATTTGGATGAGTCCCAGTTGTAAGAGATTTCAGGCTTTCCTTTGTGATCTGCTTGCCATTTCTACTTGTAGTGGCCTTCTTTGCACATTACTAGTTTCCCTATGTCTTGCCTTCAGTGGGTTGGCTGGTTCTTTGTGGGGTAGTGTCTATTATATGTAGGAGTTGGTATTGCAGACTGTGTAGTCTTTTCTTTCTCATTCAGTCTCTTAAAAACCTCCTTTGCAGTGGATATAAAGAGAAGTTCTTTATCAAGAGGGGTTTTTAGGAGTTCTGTTTTTCCATGACCTAGCAGGGGCCAGGTATCATGTCTCCAGAATACAGACCTGTAGCTGCTGATCTGTGTAATGTGTATACAGTGACATAGCCACATTTAATAAAGTGCCAAGCAACCTAGGCACTGATGCATAACACAAACACTCTTCCTTTGTAGTTGTCTTCTCTTACCACAGCCTTCTCCTTTAGTTGGTTCAGGAGAGATTAGATTCATAGGTGTTTACTAGGCTAACAACCAAAAGGGCCTTTTTAAGCCTAGCCATACATCCCAAATCTCTGACAAGTTCTGGTACTCTTAAGTGTAAACAGGGGCTTGGGAGACTAAACATTTATAAACAGGGGCCTGGGAGATGAGCTATTTACAGGCTGCCTATGTCCATTAGAGACATGGGTGCCAAACCAGAGATGAATTTCCTGTTCCCCATCCAATTGTCCAAGTTATATTTGAACTGGGTTAGGGAGGAACTCTGATTCACACGAATGGGGAGCCTGTTCCAGAGACTGGGTAGTCTCTGGGGTAAATACCTGTCTCTCCAGCAGGTCCTGTTTATATCACAGGCAAGGTTTTAAGTCTTTAGAACAGGTAATTCTGGTGTTTTGTTTTGCAGATATCCAGGAGGTCCATTAGCATGGTGTCTGTCAATGCCTTGCATAGATCTTCCCTTAACAGCCTATAGGAGACAGAATGCAGGGATAGGATCTTGAGTTGGTCTGTATAGGACATGTTACTTACGCCCTGTATTCTTTTAATGAGGAACCTCTGTGGATGTTTCATTTGTTGGATGTGCTTGGTTAGGTGTAAACCATAGGGGGCATTGTACTCAATGGTAGGGCTGCTGAATGCTGAATACAGTGGAAAAATGGCTTCCTTGAACCTAGATGCCATACCTTTGTTTATAAGTTGCCCAACACAGAATGATTTCCTCACTACTGAAGACACATGATGGTCAAAGGCTAAATTAGTGTCTGTGTGTCCCCAAGGCCCTGACTACTAGATCATCTCTTAGGGGTGTGTTGTCAATGTGATAGTTACCAGGGGAGGGTGACTTTCCAAAGGATACTATTATGCATTTCTTGGCGTTTAGTTTTAGTCCATGGCTCTGACACCAGTTGTTTCTGTGGCAGCCTTTCCTGGATAACATTTGTGTCGATGTGGGATTCAGTGACAGCTCCCAATTTCCAATAATCTGCAAATTAAGTCGGCCAAAGGCCATTGCATTGGCCTTGACTTCAGAGAATTAAATGCTAAAAAGGAGTGGTCCAAAGACCGATCCCTGAGGGACATATCTTGTGACTGGCCTCTTTGTAGATGTGGCCTCTCCAATTCTATCTTCCTGGGTCCTATCTCTGAGCTACCTGGCCTCAGGTTTGTCAACAGTGCCGAGTGGGTATTGTCAAATGCCTTGGCCAGATCAAGGTAGGCAGTGTGAACCATTTTGCCGTCATCCATTGCTTTGTGCTTTGGTGGCCTTCTCAAAGAAGACCACCAGTTCAGTAGGCATGACCTGCCCTTGATGAAACCAAATTGGGTTGGGTACAGTCTCATTTCCACGGTAATTCTTTCAATGGCTTTGCATATGAGACTAGTGAGACTTATGCGTCCGTAGATGGCCCAACACTGTGCAGAGGGATGACTGTTTCTGTTCTCCATTAATGAGATATGAAGCCTGTTTGGAGGCTACAGTTAAATAGCGTTTCCAGAGGGCCTGATAGGTCATGTTTCATGCTATTTAGAAGGCATCCTGGGATATTGTCTGGGCCCACTGATGCAGTGTTGGCATCAGAGAGAGCATTAAGAACCTGTTCCTTAGTGATAGCAGTGGGAATTATACTTGATGGTATTTCCTGAGGGAAGGTTGAAGGGAAGGGAGGGGTAAAGTTGGAGCTGAATTTGTCAGCCAGTAGGTTTGCTATATCTAATGGCTCAGTATAGGCGATTTCAGTTACAGTGAGCTCTGCACACAGTTGTGTATTGCCTTTGAGACTGCAGACATATCTAAAAAATGCTTTGTGGTTGTCCTTGGCCTGGGAGACCAAATTTACCCCAAATTTGGCTGTGGTAGACTTTGTCCTGTGACTTGTTTAATTTGATGAGAGTGGTTGTATTCTGCTGCGTGTTGCACATCCTAATTTTTGCCATGATTTTCTTCCTTCTGTTATACGGCCTATTGATAGGATCTCTGTGAACAGCTCTACATAGACAACTTTATCGGGGAGATTCCATATATTTTGGCATGTGGGTCTGGTATTTAAGGGCCCTGAAGAGCCATTGTAGCAGAGTTTGTTTTCTTCTTAAGTCTTACTAGAATCTTGTTCTGTTTGTTATGAGAAGAGTATTTCTGTTAAGAACCATAGTAGTTCACTTACTGGAATCAGTGGACACCACAGCCTTATCTGCCAGAGGGTTCTTACAAAGGTATTTGTGGGAGTCACTGACCCTATAAAAGCAATTAAGCTTCATGGGAACTTGTGGAGGGTGGGGGTTGGTATCTTGCTCCAAAGATGCATTAGCAAAAGCATCTTCCAAGATTCTGTGACTGGAGAAATAGCTAATGGCTTGGGTTAAGTTAGCCCCAGAATTTTTCTGTACTTTGTCTGGCGTTTGGAAAACTCTTTAGCCTCTCATTTAAACTTTTTACTCATAATGTGAAAAGTTCCCCCAATTAAGGCATCTTCTAGGGGGGAGAGGCACAGTACAAATGTGTCCTGTATTTCAGACTCAAGAGGGAAAGAACATTCTGTCTCTACAGGTCAGTTCATCTGCTTCTGAATCAGAGGTATCAGACTCCTCCATGAGAGAATGATTCCCTTTCCTTTTCAGAGTAGGAACCACAACAGTTTACTTTAGAGATTGTCTGTCTAGTTCTCACAAATGTAAAGAAGTCCTGGACCAGCCAGAAAAATTCAGGAGTGGAAGTTTGAAATGGGGAAGTGATAAGTTATAAGTCAGTGGGCATCTGCTGCTGTTTGAACTGAGTTGCCCAAGGTTTGGATGTAGAGAGCATCTTGGAATACTCTGGTCGTGGAAAGAACACAAGACCTCAGTTTGACTCCTGTTTGACATCCTTGTATGCAAACAATGAGAATACACTGCTTTCACCCCCACTAATTATAATCCTTGTTTCAGAACCTGATACACGAGGAGTGGCCTCTGAACTGGCTGACAGCAAAGTGGGTTTTGGTTGCAAGGACATGTCTGCATCTGGAAATGTTGGCTTCAGATCTCAGTAATCCCAAACACTAGGTCTATAAGCTGCTCTAGCAAGTCACTGAATCTGTTCTTTCAAGCCTAAGGGAGCCTTCTGACCGATTCTCGCTTCCCACCCAGTGTTTCCTCTCTTTAAAAAAAAAAAAAAAAAAAAAAACTTGTAAAGAGTGCTTTTTCTTTTTTGTGGGATGTCAGTGGTTCTGCCTAATGCTATGATTATCCAAGACCAGGCATATCCTCTGAGCTAAATAGTCTGAGAGCTTTCACTTCTACTTGGATACCTCCTTGTTAATCTTGGCACAGTGGGTACAGTTAGGTGCATCATGCTTATTGTCTAGACAGCATACGTATTTACTGTGGAAAACTTAAGGTATTTCTTTTCCCACAGCCTACATAATTATAACCTTTTTGTTGAGAATCTGACATCTAGTCCTGACACCTGAAAGTTAAAGCAAGGTAACATACCAAGTAGGTAAGAAATTCTTTTTTTTAATCAAAGATTCACAACCCTGGCCTTTTTGGTTTGGGAGTGGCTTCTCTAACTTGCAATAGCTACTGAGTAAGCAGCCATTTCTTTACTTTGACAGACATTGTCAGCGGCATTCGTATGCACATTATCTTTTACTTAAACTATAAGTTGCAATGCCTAAAGGATAACTGTGACAATTAATGCCTTCTATTTAGAAACTGGGAAAACAGCAAAGACTCCAAAGTATGACATCTGAATATTTAATACAGTCATAGGCATGTAGAACAAAACTGATAAAGAAGATATAAAGTGGATATAACTGTAATTGTGTACGATAGCAAACAGTAAAAATGGCTCCCTAGAGCCATGTAGAGGTAATGACCCAACAATAGTCTGAGAACAAAGCATAACATAGTATGTTAAGTGGAACATAAGGTATTGTTTAGGGATGCAGTTACAAAGAGCACGCAACTCTGGTAAATGTTAATTTCATGCAACAAAATACACCAGAAGTAATGTCAGAGGAAATTTTTTGATTGTACATGTTATTAACTTAAGCAGAAACTATGTATACATAGGTTCATAGGTAGGTACTAGGCCTATATAAGCCTAGCCAAAAAGGGTACCCTGGCTTTCGCCACCCAAGAAAATTATTTTCCTGTGCCCCTGTCAAGCAGAACCACAGAAGTGATCCCTGGGGTGAATTTCCTGTTAGCCATCCAATCATCAAGATTTTTCTTGAATAGTGTTAATGAGGGAGCTCTGTTTGACAAAGATAGGTAGTCTGTTCCAGAGTATGGGAAGTCTCTGGGACAGGAATCTATCCCTCCAGCATGTTCTGTTTATTATGGTGACAAGGTTTAGGTCCCTAGAGTGTGTAGCTCGGAGAGATTGGGATTTCTTTAAGTGGAGCATGTCCAACAGCTCTGGGTTTGCCATAGCTTTGTATGTTAGGCAGAGATCACCTCTGAGTAGGCGATATGCGACAGAGTAAAGCTGGATTTTTTTGAGACGGTCTGCGTAAGGCATCTGTTTGAGGCCTGTAATCCTCTTTGTGAGGTATTTTTGCTGCCTTTCCAGTTGTTGTAGATGTCTTGTGAGGTACATACCAAAAGGGACGTTGTACTCTATAATGGGTCTGATGAGTGATGAGTAGAGGGGAGCAATGACCTCTTTTTTTCTGGATGAGAAACCTTTTGTGATGAGGTGTGCCATGTAGAAGGATTTTCTGACCACTGTGGCAATGTGATTATCAAAGGAGAGACTACTGTCCACCTGTGTCCCAAGGTCTCTTATCACACTTTCGGTGTTAAGTAGACTACCGCCTATGTAGAAGTTCATGGGTACAGAGTTTTTACCAAAGGGGATGACAATGCACTTTTTGGCATTGAGCTTGAGACCATGTCTTTGACACCAGGCATCCGTCTCAGTGAGGCCCTTTTGTAGGATGTCCACATCGTTAGGAGTTTCAATTATGGCTCCTAGTTTGCAGTCATCTGCGAATTTAGTTAGCCAAAGACCTTCTGTGTTAGACTGTACTTCAGAGAAGTAGATACCAAACAGAAGAGGACCCAGGACTGAACCCTGTGGTACTCCACTTGTCACTTGTCTGAAGTCTGATTTGGAGTCTGCTACTTTCACTGTGTGGGTTCTGTAAGTAAGCCAGTTGGCAACCCATCTTGTGACATAGGGATTTATACCTAGTTTAGTGAGTTTATCTATAATTCTAGAGTGGGGGATGGTGTTGAACGTCTTGGCGAGATCTAGATAGGCTGTGTGAACCACCTTACCCTCATCTATGGCTTTGGTGACTACTTCAAAGAAGCTTGTCAGGTTTAGGAGACATGATCTGCCTTTTACAAACCCAAACCGTGTGGGGTCCAGAGTTTGGAGATCTCCAATGTCTTTGTTTATGAGTTCCATGGCCTTGCAGACGAGGCTTGTCAGGCTGATGGGGCGGTAGTTCCCGGGGTCTGTTGTGGCCCCCCCCCTTTGTGGAGTGGGATAACTGTCGCAGTGCGCCATTCAATGAGCACAAAGCGTGAGGTGAGGCTATGATTGAACATGGTACTTAGGTGGGGTGCCAGTTCATTCTGTAGTCCATGTAGAAGGCAACCTGGGATGTTGTTAGGTACCATGGATGCTGTGTTCTTGGCTTTGGAGAATGAAGTTTTTACCTGTGCAGCCGTGATTACAGGAACTTTGCATTCTTCCGGTATAAAGATGGGCCCTTTAGGAGGTTGGAGGGGCGTAAAGTTAGCACTGAACCTATCTGCCAGGATGTTGGCAATATCAGTTGGTTCTGTATATTTAGTGTCATTGTGCTGTAACTCAGAGCAGATCTGAGTGTTGACATTGAGATTTTTGACATAGCTATAGAATGCTTTGTGGTTGTCTTCAGAATCAGTGGCAATTTTGTTTTCATAACTAGTTTTGGAGGATTTTGAGGGATCTCAGCTTCTTACTGAGGCTGACCAGGGAGTTCCTCCAATCGTGGGATTTTACTCTTTTTTTGCAACAGTTTCTTTCTTCTGTTGTAGAGTTTGTTTATGACAGACCACCACCAGATTGGCTTCCTTTTTTTGGAAGATAGCATCTTGGTTCTGTTAGGGATAGCATGATCCATGCACTCGTGTAAGTGCTTATAAAGTGCATTTGTGTAGGATTCAGCAGTCGTACCTCTATTGTCCATCTGCATGGGTGTTGTGAAGTTTGCCACTTCTGTCTTAAGAAGCGTGAAGTTGGCTTTGGAGAAATTTTTTACGGTTGTTTTCCTAATGGGGGGTGGGGCAGGATGTGGATGATTGGCTTGTGGTCGGATCTGACCAACGAGGAGCTGACCTCTGGTGTGGAACACCGGTCACCCATGTTGGTGATGACCAGGTCTAGGATATTGCTGCCCCTGGTGGGGGTGTGGATAAGTTGATCCAAAGCATTGGAATTGATGATTTCCAGAAAACGTTGAGCAAAAGAGTTGGTACATGAGTAGTTTTCCCAGTTAATGGTAGGGTAGTTGAAATCACCCATTATTAGAGTGTTGGGTTGTACCTTAATATTTTCCAGTGTATCAAGAAAAGAGGAGTGGGAATCCTGGGGGATGGTGGGGGGGTCTGTAGCAAGCTACAATGTGGATTGCGGTTTTGCCCTGAGTTAGTTGAAGTTGGATAATCTCAGATGCATTATGCTGAGCAACTAGCTTGGAGGTGTGGATATCCTTAATGAATATGGACACGCCTCCACCTTTAGTGTTTCGGTCCAGGTTTGGTGGCCAAAAGGTGTGGTATGGATTATAGCCTGGTAATGCAGGGGTGCTCTCTGGAGCTTTGAACCAGGTCTCTGTCACTGCACAGATGTCAATGTTCTCCATTTTAAGGAGTGCCTCGAGTGAGTGCATTTTGAGGTTTAGACTTAGTAGCATTACCCTCCAATTTTGCTTGCTTGTACCTGTTACGGTGGTGAATTTGTCATTTGAACCTTGCCTAAAAAAGGCACTATAGGGGTGGCAAGAGCCTTTGCCAGTATCTGGAATCCCAAGGGCGACAGGTGCAGGCCATCTCTGGCAAAGCTGCGTGGTCTGTCGATCATGTCATCCCAGGCAGACAGATACTGGATTCCCTTAGAATGACACCAGAAGCTTAGCCAATTGTTAGTCAATCATTTTGTCCTTGTACTGTGGTGTCATTCTGGGTGATGGCAGGATGCTACTCAGGGCTAAGGTCATACCCGCCTGGGCTACAAGATCGGAGAGCTCCTCCATGTCTCTTTTCATGTAGTCTAGGGAGGTACGTCTGAGGTCATTCACATCAACATGGACAATGACAGAGTCATATTTGTACTTGTGGAGTGACCTGAGTGCGTGCGTTATGTGGCGGATCCTGGCACCTGACAGGCAGCTGACAGTAACTTTTTCCTTGTTTAGCCTGGTGAGTGGAACATCAGTGTGCCTGACTATAGAGTCACCTATGACTAGAGTGTTGGGTACGTTATGCCTTATGGGCTGTAGTTGAGTGGAACACTGAGTATGTGGACTATGTGTCATTTGGGTTGTGTTGGGGGGGTGGAGGTTGCCTGCATTTCTGCCTTGGAGGTCTCTGTTGTTTGGGCAGATTTGTACTGAAAGCCTCCGCGAATGTAGGTGTGTGTTTTGTGGTTCTATGTGTGTTTTGGTGGTGTAGGGTTTGAGGGACTATGTGATGAGTGTGGTGCGGTGCAAGTGTTTACCTTCTCCTCTTGACTGTCTAGGCCAGTCTTTGGTGAAGAGAGCTTTGTATACATTATTAATTAAGTGATGAAACATCTCCAGTGATCCAGTGAACACGCTATCAATCAAGCAGTAGTGTATTCGTGAGATGGGATGGAGAAGGGTGCAGTTTACTACTGCACATCCAGGGTGTTGCGTCTGATAAATATAAGAAAATTTCCTGTTCAGGATACTTATAACTCTGGAATCCAGGCTGTACTATTTTCCTATTCGGGATACATATAACTCTGGAATCCAGGCTGTACTGTCGCATTGACGACACAATATGTTTGATCTTGAGCAAATTGCAGTAAGAAGGAAAGCACAGTTATGCACATTCCAAGTGCATGTAGCAGTAGATGCTCCTAGAATGTACTGCCTTCCTTGGCATATAAGTAGCAGTGCCCTACTGCTCTCACTTTGGCAGTCCATCAAAGCTTCAGGCTCCTCCACCTGCTTGTCCATGGCTGTGAAGGACCAATCAGCTGACAGAGCAGGATAGTTCTTCACACACAGTTTTCTCTTGTGCCACTGGTAGAGAAGCATCTCTGAAAATAGCATGGAGTGATGTCCTTGTTATGCCACTGCCTTCCAGGAGAATATAAGTGAAAAAGAATAAACTTAATAAAAATTCTTGTCAGGAATGTTCTATAAGCAAAATGGTGCTAGTACTGGCTAGAATTACCCTAAACTAATAGAGACATCATAAAGTAGTGTTAGACAAGGATTTTAAGTATAGACTTAATATTCCTGTCAGAATTGCTTCAGAAACAAAATGGTTGCGATTTCAATGAAAGTAATTTAAAATGTCATCAAATTACACCAGTTATATACATAAAAATGTGCATAAAAATGTGAAAACAGTAAGTTTTCCTGTCAAAATATTCGCAGTAATGCTTTATAATCAATGGAAATAAAAGCCACAATTTATTCGGGATTATGGCAGCATGGGGCAAAGACAGGACTTCACTAAAATGGCCCCAGTACAGAAGGTCTGACAAGTATTCCCTAAACACCAAAAAAACTTACGCTTATAATTCCACCCCCCCCCCTTTTTTTTATTTAAAAGAACACACAGAAGTAAGCTATACAATGCAAGCACTTATAGAAAGGACAGAGGGAAGAATAGAATCACCTAAGGGGTGTCTTATCCAAGCTCAGGAGATCAGTTGCCAGAGGGATAGTCTTCACAGAGATGCTTCTCTTCCGGTGGCACAAGAAAAAACGGAGGGCTTTTCTCTGTGACTGTGAAGGACTATCCTGCTGTGCCAGCTGATTGGTCCTTCATAGCCACGGACAAGTGGGGGGGACCTGAAGCTTTAAGAGACTGCCAGAGTGAAGGCAGTAGGGCACTACCTTTCTAAATGACTCTGAGATTATATACTTTTCATTTATCATGAGAAAAACCTATCCCTCAAAAAAATCAATGCTCACGCCACTAGATCTATGGCTACTTTTGTGGCGTTCCATTTGAGAGCTTCTTTGGATGATGTTTGCACGGCAGTAAAGTGGGCTACTCCTCATACCTTTATAACCCATTACAAATTGGATTTAGTCTCTAGAGGGAGGTGCTTCCTTTGGTTCAGTGGTGCTCAGGAATATTCTTCCATAAGTGACTCAAGGTAGCTGGGGACTCTGTCCCGTCAGTGATGAATGAATGAAGGTTAACATCATCAGATAAAGAAGTTGTCTTACCATAACGTTCCATCTGTGTTGTTGATCTTCATTCATTCATCACGTCCCTCTCTCCTTCCCCCTCCAAAGGCTCCTGGGGGATACTTTGGGTCCAAGTGCTGAATTAGGGCACTTGCGCAGAAACTGCCTCTGCTGTACTGATGACAGGCAAACTCGATCTGAGGTAACAGGGAGAAGGGTACTAACTATGGATAAAAACATAGCTTGAAAGTTTTAGGCTGGCACAAGCTTGGTATAAGGCCTTCTCTGTTTCGAGGACGGAGTCAACATTCCCATCAGTGATGAATGAATGAAGATCAACAACAGAGATGGGAACGTTATGGTAAGACATAACTTCTTTTTTTGGGATATTGGTTTGGATACCCTCAAGAAACTTGACAAGAAGGGGAAGACCTTGCAAACAGTGAAGTAGTTGATGTTATTCATACATATCACTGTTGCAGTGGACCTTGCGTCTGGGACACTCTGCCTTTGAAGGCCCAGCTTCCAGAATTCAGCACCCTTCCCCATACTGACCTGGTGGATTCTTGCCCCTTACAGACAGCATGGTGGGATGATGTCTGTTCATGCTATTTCAGATCTTTTTTTGGTAAATTGCACAAGAAATGTATTGTTTCTTGTGGGTATCTGTGAGCTGGTGGTGTCCAGCCTGCTCCATAGTTCAGCCAGAGAAGAGCTCCCTATTAAGAAAGTTTTTTTTTGTCATCAAATTCTTTGTTAGTGATAGTTTATTCTGTGCATTTTACTAGGATCACTTGTGTAGCAAGATATTTTAGGGCATGACCATCCTAAAAAAGACATTGGGTGCTTTTGTGGTAGACAAATTTCCATACAAAAATATTTATAGCTTGTGCATTTTCCGTTTAGGCTCAGAGCATGGTACTGAGAGTTGTAAAAGTCTATAAAGGATTACACTAAAAGATCATAAGAGAGCTGGTCATTCCCTACAAAGTGTGTAGATCAGGAAATACTTGAGACCTTGACTTGTGCATTCCAAGTGTTTTCCATTTCATCCCTGACCTTGGATGTCCACTTAAGAAGCAATTAGAAATGTTTTTTTCTGCAGAATGCAGTTAACGTAAGAGTGTGGTTGAGGTGATGAGAGCATCCATTATCCATGCTCAAGGATACAGGCTCCAGTAAGATGTTTTTGGTAGTCCCTGGTCCTCCCATCTCTGTGATTCGAGAACTTTGCCAAAGCCCCTTTAAGAAAGTCGTATTTCTGCAAATTAAAGCGTGTGTCCCACCAAGCCGAGAGTTGAGACCAGACATCTCTCTGTGGGTGCCTGTGCCTGAAACAGTTTGCCACTTCTGAAGGTGCAAATTGTGTACCCACTGTTTCGTATATGGGAACATTCAGGGTCAGAGTGTGGAGGTCTGGCAATCCTTTCCACAGTCACTGATCTCCAAGGAGGTAGCCCTACATAGGAGGATTCAGAAGCACAAGCCAAGGGCACCCACACCTAGATTCTTGCAGTTGTTTAGGTCTGAGACTGTTCTCCAGCAGTGGATCTTTGTGTGTCATAGGTATCGTCAGGTTCTGCAGAATCTGTAGCCAAGAGCAGGTCAGCCGTCTCTGCCTGCAGTCCCATTGCTAAGAGTGAGGAGGAAGAATTGATTCACTCTTCCCAGATAGCTCTCCATTTGTTATTCCAAGAGGAGTCCGAGGCCTCAGCAGTCACTGGTGAACTGCTTTTGAAACTTGGGCATCTTACTAATCTCAACCGTGTAATCCAACTGATGGGTACCTAACTGTTTGCCCAATTCAGTCCAGCCATGCTAAAGCTCCAAGCCTTAAGTTCTTTTAAGAGCCTTTCCCCTCTCATAGTCCCCCTGACTATTATGTTCTCTCTAATTTCATTTGCTGCCATTGTGTTTAGACTGAATCGTCCACACCTATGTGCTCCTTTTCAGTAAACCTTTTTTTCCCCATGGATTTATTGGCTCCTATAAGAAACTTGTTATTGAAGTTGATATTTCCTCTCAACCTTTAGTCTTTTTATATGCCTTATTTTTCCTTTCCTCAAGTCGTCTGGCATTAGACCCAAATGCTCCCTATCTCATTGAGTAATTTAACAAAACAAAGCCTTTTATTTTTCTAAATCTAGATATACATCTTTTTTGACATATAATGTGTGTGTGTGTCAGTATTGCTGTTTCAGGGTGAAATGTTTGTATTAGCATTTCATTATAGTAATGATAAATTGGAAAACAACTTTTGAAAGTGTGTGAAATACAGCCACAAAATCCAGCCCCAAATCACAATGATTTTTGTGTGGCGTGCCCTGGGCCAGAGCATTTGTCGGGCAACCTGCTCAGTTTGTAAGGCCTTCTGGCCTAGACACCTAGTGGATAAGTGCTGTAAATTAATAATTTCATTTGTTTACCCGGAAACTCCGACTTGGAATGACACAATTTTCTGAGGAGGCCCAGGGAATAGTGCTCCCGACACATCTTTGTAACATGGGAAGAAACAAGAGCACCCGGAGGAAACCCACACGAATGTAGGGAGGACGTGCAGACTCCACATAGAAGGCACCCTAGCCGAGAATCAATCCTGAGAATCTCTTGCTGTGAGGCAACAATGCTAACTGCTACACCACTGCACTGTCCAGTGGTCTTCATCCCCCAGAACCATCATCTGACAACTCCAAGAAAGACAGAGAGAAACCCAGAGTGAGCACTGTAAGAAACAAGTCTGACTCTGGTTCCTCTCTGATGCCATGAGTGCCAGGGTTGGACCAGTCCTCTTCCAAAGACCAAGACGAGCAACATTCCCAGAAGGCTACTCCTCCCTTGAAGCCAGTGATTATCATCAGGGACAAGACATTTAAACCCTCAGAGAGTAGATAGTTTTCAGAAAGTGATTTATCATACCTTGTGCGGGCCTCTTTCCACATTACCACTCCAGTCTGTCAGATCTTTCCTAAGTAATGTGAATTGGGAGCCTATGATGAAAACCTTCTTGAAGGCTCAGTTTGAAACGGGTGATGTGTTGTCATCTTTCACCTTATCCTCACTGCTGGTTCGGATCTGACTCTGCCATTACCAAAGTTCACGGTCACAAACATTGCTCTTGGGTACCTCCCCTTTACCCAGAATGCACCCCAGGCATTACCTCAGATCTCATTTGCCACTTCGAGAACAATGTTGGTCGCCTTTTTGCTCTTGGGCTTAGCTAAGTAATTTTTTTATTTTCTCCTATTCTAACTTATCTTCATAACTCTACTTTCTAAAGTTAGTTGTCTTTGTCATCTTACGCATCCCTATAATTTCAATGTTTCTACTTTAGGCAGTCTTCATTACCATTACTGGTAGGCCCTTCCCTCCCCTCTTTAGCGATGTCATTTGGGTTGTGTTGGGGGGGTGGAGGTTGCCTGCATTTCTGCTTTGGAGGTCTCTGTTTGGGCAGATTTGTACTGAAAGCCTCCGCGAATGTAGGTGTGTGTTTTGTGGTTCTATGTGTGTTTTGGTGGTGTAGGGTTTGAGGGACTATGTGATGAGTGTGGTGCGGTGCAAGTGTTTACCTTCTCCTCTTGACTGTCTAGGCCAGTCTTTGGTGAAGAGAGCTTTGTATACATTATTAATTAAGTGATGAAACATCTCCAGTGATCCAGTGAACACGCTATCAATCAAGCAGTAGTGTATTCGTGAGATGGGATGGAGAAGGGTGCAGTTTACTACTGCACATCCAGGGTGTTCGTCTGATAAATATAAGAAAATTTCCTGTTCAGGATACTTATAACTCTGGAATCCAGGCTGTACTATTTTCCTATTCGGGATACATATAACTCTGGAATCCAGGCTGTACTGTCGCATTGACGACACAATATGTTTGATCTTGAGCAAATTGCAGTAAGAAGGAAAGCACAGTTATGCACATTCCAAGTGCATGTAGCAGTAGATGCTCCTAGAATGTACTGCCTTCCTTGGCATATAAGTAGCAGTGCCCTACTGCTCTCACTTTGGCAGTCCATCAAAGCTTCAGGCTCCTCCACCTGCTTGTCCATGGCTGTGAAGGCCCAATCAGCTGACAGAGCAGGATAGTTCTTCACACACAGTTTTCTCTTGTGCCACTGGAAGAAAAGCATCTCTGAAAATAGCATGGAGTGATGTCCTTGTTATACCACTGCCTTCCAGGAGAATATAAGTGAAAAAGAATAAACTTAATAAAAATTCTTGTCAGGAATGTTCTATAAGCAAAATGGTGCTAGTACTGGCTAGAATTACCCTAAACTAATAGAGACATCATAAAGTAGTGTTAGTCAAGGATTTTAAGTATAGACTTAATATTCCTGTCAGAATTGCTTCAGAAACAAAATGGTTGCGATTTCAATGAAAGTAATTTAAAATGTCATCAAATTACACCAGTTATATACATAAAAATGTGCATAAAAATGTGAAAACAGTAAGTTTTCCTGTCAAAATATTCGCAGTAATGTTTTATAATCAATGGAAATAAAAGCCACAATTTATTCGGGATTATAGCAGCATGGGGCAAAGACAGGACTTCACTAAAATGGCCCCAGTACAGAAGGTCTGACAAGTATTCCCTAAACACCAAAAAAACTTACGCTTATAATTCCACCCCCCTTTTTTTTATTTAAAAGAACACACAGAAGTAAGCTATACAATGCAAGCACTTATAGAAAGGACAGAGGGAAGAATAGAATCACCTAAGGGGTGTCTTATCCAAGCTCAGGAGATCAGTTGCCAGAGGG
The DNA here is from genome assembly GCF_019279795.1 of Protopterus annectens. NCBI lineage: Eukaryota > Metazoa > Chordata > Ceratodontiformes > Protopteridae > Protopterus > Protopterus annectens. The sequence goes on along the minus strand of NC_056728.1, from coordinate 1,758,121,211 downwards.
ATAGTCTTCACAGAGATGCTTCTCTTCCGGTGGCACAAGAAAAAACGGAGGGCTTTTCTCTGTGACTGTGAAGGACTATCCTGCTGTGCCAGCTGATTGGTCCTTCATAGCCACGGACAAGTGGGGGGGACCTGAAGCTTTAAGAGACTGCCAGAGTGAAGGCAGTAGGGCACTACTACCCATATGCCAGTAATGGTGTGTGTGTTGAACATCTGAAAACAGAAAGGAATGACGTCCTTATGCCAGCGCCTTCCAGGAAAATGAGTGAAAGGGTCAAATCTGGCCATCAGTTGGACCTTTTGTGGCAGAAGTTCCCATGTCTCATTTAGTGAAACAGTTAATATACTGTAACATCTGCAGTTATGGCAAGTACTTAATGCAGTATATCCCATATTCAGTGTCAAATGGCATTAAAAATTTGGGCAGAAAAGTTTGTAATGTAAACAGTGTTACTCAGCTAAGAAAAACTACAAAAGGACTTGTGTGCAGGCTGTTTGGAGAGAAAAAAAAGAAAAATTCCCATTTCTGTTTATATGCGCCACTGTTGCTGTGTAATTCAGTACACTTGAATTAGCCGTAGGAGGATATCTGTCCTGCTGATTCAGTTTCAAAACCTCTTTGGAGGACAGTGTAGGCTGGCTTCAGCCCTGGCAGACGTGCATCCCAGGAAAAAAGGGGCAGATAGTCCACTCCCATTTGGAGTTCTTTTTTGCACAGGTATATGCTGTTTCTCTGCCATGAAGTCAGTGGTTCTAGCCCCAGAGCTCCATAAAAAGTTTCTGTTAAAACTAAGTACTGTGAGGAAATCTTTTGATTGTTGCTATTTGTGAATTGTATTTTTGCTATTGAAAGGCTTTCTGGGGAAACTTATTCTTTTTCTCCAGAATGCCTCATTGTGGCAAAAGCCTTTCATTGTGGCCATCAGATCCTGTAGAAATTATATTGTGATATTTTTTTCAGCGTAGTTTCATTTTACTGTAGACTGCCAAGTTTGCACTGTGTTCATGAAAAAGACCCTTTGGTACAGGGAATCTATCTGCATGCTTGGCTGGTGCAAAAAAGTTGAAGTCTTTGATGCAGGAATTTGCTTTGTAGTTGCATCAGCCATCTACTAGTGCAAGGTATCGTAATCCTTGCAGAGATTACTACAAAACAGGGCTTTGAGGACCTTTAGGAAGAACATGGCCATGAAACAGAACTCCACTCTGTGTTGAGCAGGTATGAGGATGTAGGGGCAAAGGAGTGGTGGTTCCCAAGCCTCACATTTGCTTTGCATCGGTTATGCTGGAATCTGATTACAGAATGGCATGGGTGGCAGGCTCTGTTTTTTTTTTTTTTTTTGAAGTAGTAATTCTTAGACTGAAAAATAGGAGAATTCTTTTTCCATTATGATTATTTGAAAGATCACTCTGAGATCAGTCATCGGTGTACATCTGTTCCTCCAAGAGTGCAAACACAGCTAGGTCAAGCATCTCTTCCTGTTTTTTGCCATTTTGAAATGTTACACATTGACCAGTTGACAGCCACTGTTACTTCAGCCCGTTGTCTTTGGCATTTAGGATGTCAGTCACATCAGTAGGTCATTGCATCATGCCATTTGAAAAAAAAACTAGCAGAACTCTCAAGCCCCTGTGAGCCAACATTCTACTTCAGAATCCCAGCCTACTAATAAAAAAGGGTTTGTCCCTAGTCAGATTTGACCTATGCCACCCATATGTCTTCCCCTCTTGGATATGCTTCATATGGTAAGGTGACCATTTCATCAGGTTTTCCTGAGGATGTTTCATTTGGAGCCAACGTCACTCTTATGTGAAGACACCTTAAATGGGACTCGAGAGGTTTCAGCAACTTAAAAAAAGTGCCTGGGTCAGCTGAAAAGATAAACCTAAACGACGATGCCTTCTGTTTTTTTAGGTCTTTCAGATGCATTTATGACTGCATCCCTTAATGCCACATTTCCAGCACCAGAAAAGCCTGATCATTTTTTGTAAGATCCAGTGGGCTTTTCAGTATCCTTATAATAAGCCTGTAGCAGAGCCAGTAGTATTTTCACTGAAAGCAGCCAAGGCATCAAAGTTGGCTGCAGACCTCAACACCCTTCGGAATGATAGGCGGAGCAGGGTGTTTGATCCCTTTGGGAAGAAAGTTCATACGTTTGCCACCTTGGCCTTTGGTGCTATTAACTGCCGGATTCGCATGACTAAGTATCACGGGAGGTCATCAGACAAAGGAGATCTCTTATAAGACCCTGAAGGCAGAATTAATCACACTTGCCCATATGGTTCAGAAGATCAAATGTGGTAAAATATGGGCTTGGTTCCATTGGTGTAGTTCACTGGACTGCAGCAGCCATGGAGACTGATATGAGACATGCCTTCTTGTGAATACAGTCCCTGTCACTACCAGACATCATTAAAAGGCAATTCCTCAGTGCTTCTCTGAGTTCACTTGGGCCTTCCGACATGGAGAACATAGGAATGATCCTAGGCAAGTGATCATGGGGACCAAAGCTGCCTACGTGTGCCTTTAAGTAGACAAACTTCAGATGTTCTTTGTGTTTCACTGTTGCAGTCATTACATTTGGGTAATCCTGCTGGCAGGTTACCCTCAGCCGGCCTGAATTCCAAAGTCTTGGTTCCTGCGTCGGCTGCCGTCACCCCTTCCCTGACGTCAGGTTGTTAGGGGTATAAAAGAAGCAGCTGACGCCATTTTCTTCAGTCTTTCTTGCCACATGGTGCCCGAAGCAGAAGCAGTTCGCAAGTGCCGGTCGGCCGACTCCTGAAATTTTTGTGTTTGAGTTTCAGAACCGAAGTCTTCAATAAAACTAAGTATCTCGTTGGGGAAACTTTTTTTCTTGCTCCAGACCGATGTCAGAAAAAGTTAATAATTGTATTACTTGTGGAAAGCAAATGCCTCATAAGGATTTTCATTCTTACTGTATTCCTTGCCTAGGCCCTGATCACAACATTTCTGGTTGTCGGTTTTGTGCTAGATTTAACCAACGCACTTTTAAGCGTCAGTATAATTTTGCTTTAAAGTATTTTGGTAGCTGGTTTAATTATCCTAAAATGTCGTCGGATAGCCATCTGACTACCGGAGTTTACAAAAAACGCAAAGAAAAGGATAGAGAAAAACAACCGAAGCCCAAAACCGACGATGAAGCTTCTCCTAAGCCGTTCACCGGTTCTCAATGAGGCGCTTTCGCAGCCCCCTGACACCCACTACTTTAGAGTTGCAGGCCGCTACTGACTCCCACGTGGAGTCGGCCATGCCACTGGATACTCAAAGTATTGGAGCCTCAAACGCTAATCCCTCCGATGGGTCCGGAGCCGCTGAGCAGGTACCGGCTTCTGAGGGTTTATTCAGACCACAAGATCTTTACATTAAAACGACTTCAGCTTCAAAGACAAAGACTAAAGCAGCTTCTAAAGCAAAGAAACAAACTCATGAGCCACGTGTACAGGCCTCTATGCCCAAAAAACAGATGTTCAAGATGGCCGAAGACCTGGTTACCTTGATCAGGGGTTCCCATCCCCCTCCTGATAAGAGGCCTAGGCAAGACACTGACTATGAATCTTCAGATCAGGTTTCTATTTCTTCTGATTCCTCTTCTGATCAGGGATATTCTTTACCCCCCTATGAGGATTCTGATGCTGAAGAATCTATACTTTCAGCATCCCCTTCTGAGGATTATTCCTTTGGGGAAACCTTGCATACCATGAGGGAGCATTTTCACTGGGAAAGCCAAGATTTTTCAGAATCTAAAGAGAGGTTCAGGGATTTCACTACCACAGCACAGGCCCCTAGCCATTCCCCCTGTTAGACATTGTAGATGTGTTTTCGGAGTCTAGTTTGACCCCTGACTCCTTACCTCCAGCTCCTGTTAAGCCTGACAGATATTACAGGGTTCCTGACTCTCTCAAATTTCTTTTTAAAAACCCTGCTGCTGACCCAGAAACTATTTCACAGGGTCCCAAGGGAGTTAAGGCCTAAAACCCAACACCCTTTGACAGAGATTCGAGGGCACTGGATAGATGGGGAAAAAAGGATAACACATCTGCAAATTTGGCTATAAGAGCCTTAAACTGTCAGTTTTATATGCTCAAGTATCAGCAACATCTCATGGGATTGCTTAAACAGAAAATTATGTTAAATTCTGAATGTGCTGAAAACAAGGAAATGCAGGATTTATTGCATGCAGCTGAACAAGTTGGAAAACTTTGCAATGTGGTTTTGATTCTTTGGAGGCCTCCTGCAGGGCCGCAGTTACGGGTTCTGTAATTAGGAGGCATGCTTGGTTAAAGGAACAAAATCTGCTTGATCATGTTAAAGTTAAGTTACTAGATGCATCTTTACAGCATGATACTTTGTTGGGTGCTAAGGAGAAGAGGTGTTAAAGAAAATGGAAGACAAAGCTAAATCTATGCAGACTGTTAGATTTTTTACAAGTACACCCACCTAGGTTTAGTAGACACTGGCCTACAAAAAATTGATCCTTTCCTGTGTCAGAACTCAAAGGGGCAGATCCCAGGCGCAAGGTTCTTATAGGTCAAAACAATGGGGTGCTTCTACCTCCAAAGCTGGAGAAGATAAAGCACAAACATACAGAAAGCAGTCCCAATGACTTTCCCCTGCCTGCGCCAAGCACTTATCTTCTGGCAGCGCCCTTAGAGGGAAAGTTAACACTTTTTGCTCAAAATTGACACATTATAACCCAGGGCAAGTGGGTTCTAAATATAGTGTCACAAGGCTACAAATTCCATTTCCATACTCTGCCAAAGGCAAACGGCTGGCCAGATCTGCCAAAAAATCAATGAGCAGAGGCACAAAAACAAGTTTCAGCCCACATGGACATGGGGGCCATTCAGCAAGTACCAGAGCAAGAGCGGGGACAAGGATTTTACTCAAGACTGTTCTTGGTACCCATAAAGGACAAGGCCTGGAGGCCGATACTGGACCTATCTATTTTGAACACGTTCCTGGATATTCCAAAATTCAAAATGTTGACACTGCAGCAGCTTCTACCCATGCTGGGCAAGAATGCTTGGCTTGTGACTTTAGACCTAAAAGAGGCATACCTGCATGTTCCAATCAGACAATCGTGCAGAAGACACCTCAGATTCAAGGCTGGTTCAATGCATTACCAACTCTCTGCACTGCCCTTTGGCTTATCTACTGCACCCAGGGTCTTTACAAAGTGCCTGGCATCAGTAATTGCATTCTGCAGGCAAAGAGGAATACATATATATCCTTACTTGGACGACTGTCTAATTCAAGCAGAGAACAAGGACATTCTTCAACATCTGGCATTTGTGAAAAGACTTCTAACATGCCTAGGGTACACAGTCAATGAAAAGAAATCAAAACTTGTACCCTCTCAAGAGAGAACATTCCTGGCTGCAAGCTTGAATACAACTGCCCAGATGGTTTATCTCACGCCAGGCAAACAAAGGCAACCTACTATTTCACAATGTTGACAACAAAGGCCCAGTTATCTGCAAGAAAAATTCTGCAGGCTTTGGGCTTCATGGCATCCTGCATTCTACTAATTCCATATGCAAGACTGCATATGAGGAAACTTCAATGGTACCTAAAAAGTGTTTGGACTCAACATTGCCACAGCCTGGAAACAATGATTACTCTCATTCCCTGCCTGCAACAGGAGTTTCGATGGTGGGCAAGGGCTTGTCACCAGAACAAGGGATAGCCATTCAAATTACCCCCAGTCAGGCGGACACTAACAATGGATGCATCAGACTATGCCTGGGGGGCCCACATGGCAGGAAGATGCATTCAGGGCGCATGGACCTCAAACCAAATGCATCTACATATCAATCAAAAAGAGATGCTACCTGTTCAAAATGCCCTGACAGCCTTCAAGGACCTACTTCATCCAGGACAACTACTGATAAAGAGAGACAACACCACAGTCATGTGGTATATAAACAAGCAGGGGGACACACTTTCTTACCCCCTTTGCAGACTAGCCATGACATTGTGGGACACAGCTTTGACTTACCAAGTACATTTGCAGGCACAATTCCTGCCAAGAAAGGAAAACAATCTGGCAGATGAACTAAGCAGAAACCTCATGGATCCCCACGAGTGGCAGCTGGATCCACAAGTCTTCAGCATGATAACAAGGAAATGGGGATGCCTGGGCATACATCTATTTGCCTCCCCTCACAACTACCAACTAAAAATATTCTTCACAAGGACTTATCACAGACAAGCATGGAAAGTGGATGCCCTATCTTTCAGCTGGAAAAACCTATCAGTATATGCCTTTCCTCCACTGCCTCTCCTCCCCAAGGTACTCCTAAAGGTCAGACAGGAGAAACCAAAGATGATACTGATTGCCCCAGACTGGCCCCGCCAGTACTGGTATCCAATCCTAAGGAACATGTCTCTATGCCCAGCTTGGACCTTACCTCAATTACCTCGTCTACTGTCCCAGCAAAACAATCAGATCCTGCACAGCCAACTCAGGACATTAAACCTGGCAGCATGGCAGATAATGTAGTCATACAAAAAACACCTCTCAGTAAAGCTGTGATGAATATCATTCTGGAAGCCAGAAGGCCTAGTACTAGAAAGTCTTATGCTGGAAAATGGAAGAGATTCTGTGCTTGGAACCAGGCACAAGGAACTGATACAACTGTACCAAATATTCCTCAGATTTTGCAATACTTAACTGAGATGCTGGACAAAGGCCTATCCTTTTCATTAATTAAAATTCATGCCTCTGCCATTTCGTCTCATTACAATACAGTCACCGCTTTTTCTCATCCTTTATTAAAGCAGTACCTCAGAGGAGCCAAAAATGTAAGGCCTCCAAGGAGATCACCAATATCTGCATGGGACCTCAACTGTCTTGGAAAAGCTCACCCTGCCTCCTTTTGAGCCAGCTGCTACTGTTGATATAAAGTTTTTATCTTATAAAACAGCTCTGCTCCTAGCAATTACTTCTGCAAGACGAGTTTCAGAGCTACAGGCGCTCATGGCTGTGGAATCTTTTACAATTTTTTTTCCAGACAGGGTCTCTCTTAGAACAAACCCAACATTTATGCCTAAAGTGGTGTCCAGTGTGGCTCTTAACCAAACTATTCATCTGCCAACTTTTTATCCAAATCCACAGAACAAGCTGGAGAGAATTCTGCACTCTTTCGACGTACACAGACAGCTTAGATTCTACTTGGACAAAACCAAAGCTTTCAAGAAGACATAGCAATTACTAGTGGCATATGCTGCAGGATCACAAGGAAAGGCTATCTTAAAGCAGACTATTTCTAAGTGGATAGGCCACTGCATTCGTTTATGCTATTTACACCTTGGCAAGCCAGTGCCTAAGGGCATTAGGCCACATTCCACCAGAGCTGCAGCCACTTCAGCAGCCTTTATCAGGGGAGTACCAACCAGAGACATTTTAGAGGCGGCTACTTGGAGTTCAGTGCACACCTTTACAAAGCATTATCATCTGCCACTCTACTCTAAATCCAGAGCAGGCTTTGCCACTGCAGTTCTGCAGGGCCTCATAGTCGCTCCTAATGCTGTTTAGCTCCAGCCTTCCAACCATAGCTTTGGGACTCTACCCAAATGTAATGACTGGAACAGTGAAACACGAAGAACATAGTACAGTTGTGTACACTTACCATAAATGTAAATGTTCGAGTGTATTCACTGTTGCAGTCCAGGTTACCCACTCGCTATCCCCCTTTTTTCTATGAATCTTATCTTTCCTTGTCTGATTTATACAACCTATGTGGTGTATTTGCTTATAGATGAAGGTAAAATTTATATTGGTGCATTTATTGATATATATATATATATATATATATATATATATATATATATATATATATATATATATATATAAAGTCTGGCTACCCTTTTATGGGGCACCTGACATCTGGGGCAAGAAAAACTGAAGAAAATGACGTCAGCTGCTTCTTTTATACCCCTGACGTCAGGAAAGGGGTGACGGCAGCCAACGCAGAACCCAAGACTTTGGAATTCAGGCCGGCTGAGGGCAACCTGCCAGCAGGATTACCCAAATGTAATGACTGCAACAGTGAACACACTCGAGCATCTACATTTATGGTAAGTGTACACAACTGTACTTTCTTGCCACCCTTGTAAAGCACTTAATGCTGCATTTCTTCCATATTAAACAGGACATTACATAAGTCTAGTGTTGTAAATCTATGTCTAGTCTTTCAGGACTGCCTTAAACGTAGCTAAAGTTGTACTTTTTGACCTGTAGTGACAAATTAGCCCATTGACTGAAACTAGTGTGTTAGCTTATCTCTCTAGAGATTTGTTTGTTTTACAGTAGATTTGGGTCTGTAATGCAGGTGTTAGTACAGTTTTGTTAAGAACTAAGGGTTCAAATGGGATTGGGTTTTTCATGGCTCAAAAATGTAGACACAGGCCATCTTAGAACAGCCGGTAGGCTACTTGAGAGTAAGGAAGGGTTTGATAATCTTTTGGGATAATTGAAGGACTTAAGACCTTTTTTAATTTTCTTGGTTTGAAATTTTTAAGACCTTTCCAGTTAAGCAATATGCTTGAATTTGCATGGACCAAAGGAGACATTGTATTCAGTGATCTGTTTGATAAGGGAAAAATACAGGGGTAGGATGACTTCCTTGGTTGTTGAGGGGTATTCCCTCGGAAGTTAACTGGGCCAGTTAGAGGGATTTCATGACTGGTGGAAAGCACCTGTGTCTGTTATGACCAATATAAGAGGTGTGATTAGCCTTGCTGCTGAATGCTACTCATTGCACTTTCTTTTGCATTTAACTTTTTACCATTTTTCAGTGCACCAGGTGAGCATTCTAGCACTTGCTGATTCTGTTTAGTATTACTGAATGAGTAGATAACCATGCCCACCTTGCAATCATCAGCCACCTTGGTCAACCACACATCTGATGATGATGATCTTCATTCATTCATCACTGATGGGGAATGTCTGTTCCGTCCTTGGAACCGAGCCGGCCTTATACCAAGCTCGCGCCAGCCAAAAACTCTCGAATAGTACCCTTCTCCCTGTTACCCCAGATCTCGTTTGCCACGTTCAAGCCAGCTCTCTGCTAAGTTGACAATTTTTGATACTTTATAGAGTGTGATAGGACCTTTTCTTCTGATTTTCATAAAATGTAATCTGTCTTTGTCTGTCGCTAACTTTTACCCTCTTTCTTAATTACCTTCTGGTAATCTTAGTACCATTGGTGGTACAGCCTTTCTCCCCTACCCTTGTGGTAGTTCTTTAATACCATAGCTGTTATTCCCTTCCCTTATAAAAAAAGAAAACTTAGCAGAACTTTATCCTTGCTGTCTTTCTAACCCTCCTTTTCTTTCAGTTGTTTAGTGTGTCTGCGTGTATGTTGGATATGGCTGACAAGAAAAGTATGTCAGGCTTCAAGCAATGTATAAAATGCAGTAGAAAAATGCCCAACTGTGACTCGCATGATGACTGTGTATTGTTTGGGGGTGCCCCATCTTTCGGTGCAACCCCCTTGTTCTATTTGTAAAGGTTTTGGTGCTCATACACTGAATGAACGCAAAAACAAATTGATCCTGAAGGGCCTTCTTAAGACACCCTTTTCAGAGGCTCTTTCTGCTTCGGAGGGTTTTCCCCCTCCTCAGAAGGAAAGGAAAAGACCACATTCTCTACCCTCTTCACCTTATGGTGATTTGGACAAGCCTACAAAGTCTAAAATACCTAAAGTGTCTTCAGAGCTGAGGCCAGTCTCCAACACAGATCTCAGTTTGCTAATTACATTAATGTCATCGACGCCTATTTTGGCACCGATAGTGTCTATGGCACTGTCTCTCACCAAATTGCAGGTTGCTTCATCCTACTCTGTGCAGAGTGTCATTACAGCACCGAGCATGTATTCGGTACCCATGATTACAACCCCTGTGGTATCTCAGCCTTCATTAACTACTTCCACACCAATTTCGGTGCCGTGTACGTTTACTGCACCGACCCCATCTGCGGTACCCTTGTCTGTAATAATGTTTCACTGCTCTGTGTCTCCAAACTCGAGACAACAGTACAGTTGGACTCCATAACACAGACCCAGATACTCCCCATCGGTGGAATTCTTTCTGGGGCAGATCTATAAGGCCCTTCCTTGAGCAACCAGAGTCCCCATTGGGGATATCCACTAGATCCACCAGGAGTCTTTCTGAACTTGATGTGGTGCGCGTTGTGGACCAGCTGCTGACAGCCAAGGGGATTCCTACACCTTCTACAACCCATCCTCCTGTCGGACATGGGAATATTTCTCCGCGGACTCCATCCTACTCTCCTCCTTTGACCTCCTTGCAGGTTTCAAAGTCTTCAACTCCAATGCCTCTTTCGGCCCCCCCTCCCCACTTCGGTGCAGCTAGTGGACCTCACTTTTGCACCGGAACCGACTCTTTGGCCTTCGGTTCCTTCTAAACTAGGTCTTCGTCAGGTTCAGGGTTGGGCTGCAGGCTCTTCGGTGCCGGGTGCTGTCCCGAGCGTGTCTACGGCTCCGTCCACGGCGTCAGGAGTTCTGTCGACACTGACTCTTCTTGAGGCTCCTCTTACGGGAGCGGGTTTGGTGGAGCAGGGTGTGACCCTGGTTCTGAGCTTGTCCTTCTCTGATGTTCATCATGCATACAGCTGCAGTAATCACAGATGGGTTTTCAGCCGTCAGGCGGTCCCTCGGTCGGCCGAATTCCAAAGTCTTGGTCCGGCATCGGTTGTCGTCGCTTACTCTTCTGACGTCAGTAAGGCCAGAGTATATAAGACACAGCCGACGCCATGTTCTTCAGTCTTTTTTGCCACGCGGTGCCTGAAGCAGAAGCAGTTCGCAAGTGCCGGTCGGCCAGCTCCTGAATTACGAAAAAATTGGAACCGAAGTCTTCTTTAAAGCTAAGTACCCCATTGGGGAAACTTTTCTTGCCTCAGACCGATGTCAGAAAAAGTTAATAATTGTATTTCTTGTGGGAAGCAAATACCGCATAAGGATTTCCATTCTCGTTGCATACCTTGTTTGGGCCCAGACCACGACGTCTCGGGCTGTCGCTTTGTGCTACCTTCAATAAACGCACTATCAAGCGTCGGGCGGAGTTCGCCCAACACTACTTTGGTAAAGCTTTTGATTATAAGATGTCGTCGGACACTCCGACTACTGTTTTGTCCAAAAAACTCAAGGAAAAGGACCGACACGCGAGACCCGCGGTCTCAGCCGACACCACGCCAAAACAGGCTACACGTGGTCCGGTTCTCAGCGAGACGCCTTTGCAGTCCCTGACTACCGACGACACTCCTTTGGCGGTGTTCTCTGTACCAGAGACGGCTGGATCCTCGGTCCTTTCCCAGACTACAACCGAAGCCCCTGCTAATGTCGAGCCTACTAATGTGGACAGGTCCACCTCCACCCATGGTGTATTTAGGCCCTCATCTTCTTTTTCAATAAAGGCTTTTACTAAATCCAAAGCAGCCAGGCATCCCACGAGGCCTGTTGCACAGGGCCCATCTCCTGGACCCATGCCTAAGAAACAGATGCTTAAAATGGCTGAGGATTTAATTACTCTTATCAGAGGTTCTCAGCCCCCTCCTGACAAGAGACCCAGAGTGGAGGAAGAATCTCCCTCTTCTGATCAGGGATCCATTTTATCAGAACATTCTGATGCAGAGGAACACTCTTACTCCCCTTTTGAGGATTCGGATGCAGAACAGTCCATTCCTTCTGTATCCCTCCTGAGGATTTTTCTTTGGGGAAACCTTGCACTCTTTGAGTGAACTCTTTCATTGGGAAGGTCTAGTCTTTTCAGATTCCAAGAAAAGACTTAGGAATTTCTTTGGTTACCTCAGCACAGACCTCTGGCTATACCCCTGTTTTGGATGTACTGGATGATGTCTATTCGGAGGCTTGCCTTAACCCTGATTCTCTGCCTCCTGCACCAGTAAAACCTGATAGGTATTACAGAGTACCCAGCTCTCACCAATTTCTCTACAAAGGCCATAATGCTGACCCTGAAACCATTTCACAAGGCCCCAAGGGATTAAAGGCCTCCACTGCCAAGAATCCACTCCCTGCAGAAAGGGAATCCAGATCTCTAGAAAGGTGGGGTAAAAAGGTATATACCTCGGCCACCCTAGCCATGAGGGCCTTAAACTGTCAGTTTCATATGATTAAATATCAACAGTACCTGTTATCACAATTAAGGAACAAAATGTCTCAACCTGAACAACCAGATTTAGTTACAGGATATGATGCATAGTGTGGAGCAAGTGGGTAAACACACCTTACAATGTGGTTATGATGCCCTAGAGGCTTCCAGTAGAGCGGCTGCCACAGGATCAGTCATTCGCAGGCATGCCTGGCTTAGGGAACAAAATTTACCTGATCATGTGAAAGCTAAACTTCTTGATGCTCCTTTACAAAAGGATGTATTTGGTACTAATGCTGAGGACATACTACGGAAAATGGAAGAAAAAGCCAAATCTATGCAAACTGTCAAGGCTTTCTTACAGGTCCAACCACCACGTTTTAGCAGAAATTGGCCTTCAAAAAACTGGTCCTTTCCAGCCACTGACAAGCCCCAAAGAGGCAGATACAGACGCACAAGGGGCAGAGGGCAATCACAAGGATCATATAGAGGCAGACAATGGCAATCTCCAGCACCAAGAGGTGGTGAAGACAGTGCACAACAATACAGGAAGCAAACCCAATGACTCCCTCATTTCCATGCCAAGCAAGTCTCAGCTGACAGCACCTTTGGGAGGGAAACTAGCATTATTTGCAAGCAATTGGCATATTGTCACAACAGACAAATGGATACTGGACATTATAAACAGAGGCTACAAATTTCAATTTCACACTCTTCCAAAAATGAGAGGCATGCCAAACCCACAAAATCAAAGGGCAGAGGCACAACTGCAAATTTCAAAGCTCCTAAACATGAGAGCTATACAAAAGGTACCTACACTCCAACAAGGTCAAGGTTTTTATTCAAGACTTTTTCTGGTACCAAGAAAAGGAACCGACTGGAGACCCATTTTGGACTTATCCATCCTAAACACATTCCTACTCGTGCCAAAATTCAAGATGTTCACATTACAGCAACTTCTTCCCATGCTGGGCAAGGAGTTTTGGCTGGTAACATTGGACCTCAAGGAGGCATACCTGCATGTCCCAATCAGACAAAGCTGCAGAAGATACCTCAGATTTCTTGCAGGTTCAATCCACTATCAATTCTCTGCATTGCCCTTTGGCTTATCTACTGCGCCCAGAGTATTCACAAAGTGCCTGGCATCAGTGATTGCCTACTGCAGACTTCAAGGGATACAAATTTACCCTTATCTGGACGACTGCCTGATCCAAGCGGACAGCAAACGCATACTACTGGAACATCTGGCTTATGTGACACGGTTACTGCTTTCTCTGGGATATACCATCAACAAGGAGAAATCAAGACTAACACCATCTCAGAAAATAACCTTCCTGGGTGCCAACTTGGACACAAACACCCAGATGGCATATCTTCGCCAGAAAAACAAGGGCAACTATCTCAGTACTTCAAAACACTAGCAAAAGTACCAGGCTTACTGCAAGGAAAATCCTGCAGGCTCTGGGATTCATGGCATCTTGCATTCTTCTAATCCCATGTGCAAAGCTGCATATGAGGAAACTTCAATGGTACCTAAAAATCTATGGTGTTCACACAGTCACAGTTGGGAGGCAATTATACCAATAATTCCATGTTTGCAAAAGGAATTTCTATGGTGGGCCCAAGCATGTCAAGTAAACACAGGCCTTCCATTCTGCAAGCCTCAAGCAAAACAAGTCATAACCACAGACTCCTCAGATTACACCTGGGGGGCGCACATGAAGGACAGGTGCATTCAGGGCAGATGGTCCCAAAAGGAAAAGCACCTTCACATCAATCAAAAAGAAATGCTAGCAGTGATAAATGCAATTACAGCTTTCAAGGACTTCCTGCATCCAGGACAATTACTGATAAGAACAGACAACACCACAGTAATGTGGTACATAAACAAACAAGGAGGAACACATTCATACCCCTTGTGCAGACTAGCCATGACTCTTTGGAACTTGGCTCTGGAAAGACAAATCGAACTTCAAGCACAGTACTTGCCAGGACTGGAAAACACACTGGCAGACACTCTAAGCAGAAATATGACAGATCCACACGAATGGAAGTTACATCCTCAGGTGTTTACAGAGATAATCCAAGCGTGGGGAGGCCAGACATAGATCTTTTGCCTCCCACGGAACCATCAACTGAAAAAGTTTTGTTCAAGGACCTTTCATCCAAAGGCCTGGAAAGTGGGCGCCTTTCATTCAGTTGGACAGCATGGACAGTTTATGCATTCCCACCTCTGCCCCTTCTGCCCAAGGTGCTTTTGAAAGCAAGAACAGACAAACCGAGGATGATACTGATTGCTCCAGATTGGCCAAGGCAACACTGGTATCCACTCCTGAGGAGCCTAACACATACTCCTCCCTGGTCCCTGCCTCTAATGCCTCTCCTACTGCCTCAGAACAGCTACAAAACTCTTCACAGTCAGCTGAAAACACTCAACCTCGCTGCATGGAAAATTCCTTGACACCACATCAGTCCCTACTCTCCAAGGAGGTGCAGGATGTCATTTTGGAGGCCAGAAGGCCATCTACTAGAAAAGCTTACTCTGCAAAATGGAAGCGGTTTTGCTGTTGGAATGAGAAAAGAGGCCAGGACCCTAGAAAATTGAACTTGCCTCAGGTTTTACAGTACCTAGCTGAACTGCTGAACAGTGGACTTTCATTTTCTTCCATAAAAATACATGCCTCAGCCATTTCTGCAGAATTCAACACGGATCCTCCTTTATTCTCTCACCCACTCTTACGACAGTTCCTCAGAGGGGCTAAGAATATAAGACCTCCAAGGAAGCAACCAATACCAGCCTGGGACCTTAATTACATACTAGAAAAATTAACATTGCCTCCCTTTGAACCTGCTGCCTCAACAGATCTGCAACATTTGTCCTGGAAAACAGCTTTCCTTCTGGCCATCACTTCAGCTCGTAGGGTTTCTGAACTACAGGCCCTCATGGCGGTGCAGCCCTTCCTCATCTTCCATCAGGACAGGGTTTCCCTTCGTACCAACCCATCTTTTATGCCAAAAGTGGTATCCAGGGTAGCCTTAAATCAAGCCATACACCTACCTACCTTTTATCCTAACCCTCAAAACAAAGGGGGGGGGGCTGCTTCACACTTTAGACATCCATAGGCAGCTACGTTATTATTTGGACAGAGCAAAGTCCTTCAGGAAATCAGAACAACTTTTTGTGTCCTATGCCGTAGGGGCTCAAGGGAAACCAGTTACCAAACAGACCATTTCCAAGTGGATTGGCCACTGCATACGGTTTTGTTATTCCTATCATGGGAAATCTGTCCCTACTGGTATCAGATCTCACTCCACCAGGGCCACAGCCACCTCTACAGCCTTCCTCAGAGGCGTTCCTACTAAGGATATTTTGGAGGCAGCCACTTGGAGTTCTGTACATACCTTCACAAAACACTACCACCTATCCTTATACTCCAGAACAAGAGCAGGCTTTGCCACTGCTGTTTTGCAGGGCATTCTGGCTCAACCCAGTTCCTCATAGTACCTACCACCCTATGCATAGCTTTGGGACTCTACCCATCTGTGATTACTGCAGCTGTATGCACGATGAACATAGTACAGTTTTGTACCTACCATAAATGTAGATGTTCGAGTGCTAATACAGCTGCAGTACAGGTTTCCCTCCCTCCTTCCCCACTTGGTAAAGGCATGGGGCCTAACAACCTCTTCATACCACCTGACTGGGTTATCCTGCTATGTTTTATTTGCTTGCTTACACTGATTTTGCATTACATTGCATTGCCTGCATATGTAGATAAGCCTTATTTATGTATTGCCTTCCTTTTGGGGGCACCTGACATCTGGGGCAAGAAAGACTGAAGAACATGGCGTCGGCTGTGTCTTGTATACTCTGGCCTTACTGACGTCAGAAGAGTAAGCGACGACAACTGACGCCGGACCAAGACTTTGGAATTCGGCCGACCGAGGGACCGCCTGACGGCTGAAAACCCATCTGTGATTACTGCAGCTGTATTAGCACTCGAACATCTACATTTATGGTAGGTACAAAACTGTACTTTCCGGGCTCCCATCCCTCTTCGGGCAAACCTGCTTTCCAGGCAGTGGAGAGAGCTCTGGCTCTGGAAGCAAGCCACTGGCGTCGGAACCCCACACGTCCCTTTCTCCTGACCTGCAGCTGTCACAGGCCACGATTCGGGACAGCGGGCACGAGTGCCTCAGCAAGCCCTATTGCAGGGTGCCTCTTCCGAGTTCTCCTCAGAAGTTCCCACTGAAGAGGTGCCACAGAAGAAGTCATGCAAGAGGAAGCATGTAGACTCCCAGGAAGAGTCTCTCATGGAGGGTATGGATTACGATGAAGGAGAAGGGTCCCCTCGGTCACCCCCTGAAGATGTCTCCTTTGGAGGCATCCTTGAAATGTTGAAACAGAGGGGCGACTGGAAGCCCAGCAATCCTTCTTTCGAGGAGTCCGTCTTCCTGCAGACCTTTCGTGCCCATCCATCTACCTCTTGGGTGACCCCGCCTGCAGATGAGCTAGTCCAGCTTGTGTTGCAGTGCGCCTGGAAGAATCTTGACCCCTTTGAACTGATCTCTTTGAACTGATCTCTCATAAACCAGATAAAATTCTATCTCCCTCCCCCTCCTGAGGAGAGCCCACAGTGGTCTAAAGGTTTAGCAGTAGATGCTATGGTGGTGACAGCAGCCACGAAAAAGGAGCTTGCCGAAGAGAGCCAGGCTGTCTATCCACCCAACAGGGAGTCCTGGGCAGTGGACAGATTGGGGAAGCTAGTTTTTACCAAGCGAAAACAATCCAAGCAGTCAGAAACCAAGAAGTGCAGATGCAGGGCAACTTTACCAACAAGACGGAGCCTTGGTAGATGTAAAAAAGCATTATATAAATCACAACACACGTAGCCGCAAAATAAGGCTAGTATACATAAAATAAGCACAGGATACAAATAAAACGAAAAAATACAACCAAATAAAACATAAAACCAAGAAGTTAAGCGCTTTCGTTAAATGTTTGACTTCTTCAGAACTGTTAATTCCTGGCTTCCCAAGTTTAAAATACTATGTCTATCCAATCAGCTTACTACTAGAATCAGCATCACTTCCTCGCAGATAATCAAAACATGTCAGTAATCAAACAGTTATATTACAATGGTTTGTAAATGCATAAGCATACATATAAAAAATGCTGTCATATAGTCTAAAAATACTACATAAAAACTACTAACAGGGCAAGTTACCAGATGATATAGTGACTAATGAATCATAGAAGAGTTTTTATAACATAAACAAATGTTTTAACCTCATGTGCTTATTTTATGTATACTAGCCTTATTTTGCGGCTACAACGTGTGCTGTGATTTATATAAAGCTTTTTTGCATCTACTAAGGCTCCGTCTTGTTGGTAAAGTTGCCCTGCATCTGCACTTCTTGGAAGCTAGTTTTTGCTTCATCAACCTTTGCCCATACAGTTCTTGAACTATTTGGCACATTTTACAAGGCTCCAAAGAGACTTAATCTCTGAACTCTCTGGAACTCTTATCAGGACATGTGTCTGATGAGGTCAGTAACCGTTGTCTTGCAGCTCGCATCCCTGGAATCCATCTCAAACTCGTCCATGAGGTTGATATCCCATGCAACCAAAGGAGTGGCAAGAGCTGCGGGGTCAGGCGTAGTTATGAGACGCCATGCCTGGATGCGCCTTTGTGATTTCGCGTACCCTTTTAAGTCTACTTTCCTGAATGCTCCAGTTGAAGCGTCTTCTCTGTTTGGCCCAAAAGTTAAGGACACTCTTGCCAGGTGTGAGAGAGACTGTAAGACCCTGTCTGCTGTAGGTGTATGCTTTTCCACCACCCCCCAGCATTCCTTCTCCAGGCATCAGAGTTGGAAGTTGTGGCACAAGAAGTCTCAGGGTCCTTTTCGTGACACACGTGGCGAGTTGACCCCCAGAGGCAGAGGGGGTAACTCTTCAGGAAGACACCCTTACCAAGGCAGAGGGGGTCTGCGTAACCAGGGACCTAGAGATTCTTTCTCTGGGCAGTCCTGCCAGTGCTCCTGAAGAGCGGCCTGATTGCTTTCCTTTGGAAGCAATCAGGGGATGTTTCTCTCTGCACCACGCTGCCTGGCAGTCAATAACTACCGATGATTGGTTGCAGAAGATAATTACCAGAGGCTATCACATCCCCTTTTACTCTTACCCAAAGTCACCAAGATGAATCCCTGACGTTCCACCCAGTCAGAGGGAAGCACAGCTCTAGAAATAAAAAAGCTGTGTCAAAAAGAGTCATCCAAGCAGTCCCACCAGACCAGTGCGGATCCAGATTCTACTCGAGGTTCTTTTTGGTGCCAAAAAAGACAGGGGACTGGAACCAATTTTGGATCTCAGCATTTTAAACAAGTCTGTCACCCAAACAAAATTCTGGATGGTCATGGTTCAGTCCATTCTCCCTTTTCTGGAGAACAGCGATTGGATGTGCTCCATGGACCTTCAGGATGCATATTACCATATCAAAATGGACAAGCACTCCAGGAGGTGTCTTCACTTCTGTCTGGGAGCCAATCACTACCAATTTTATGCCTTCCCTTTCAGACTTTCTGCAGCCCCTAGAGTATTCACTAAATGCATGGGGTAGTAACAGCTCACTTGATACTGCAAGGATTCCGGGTGTTTCCATATTTAGACGATTGGCTCCTTACCACCCCCACCAAGCATCTACTGGTAATGGTCCTGAAATACACTCTTTCCCTGGCAAACTGAGAATTACAATAAATTGGGAGAAAGCCAACCTGACACTAACCCAGTCCATAGAGTTCATAGGAGCAATACTCGACGCCTGCTCCTGTGTAGTCTCCTTCCCGGACCACAGATTACAAAGAATGAGGCTTCAGCTCCAGGTGATACTCTGTCAAGGCAGGGTTTCAGGACGGGAGGTCCTGTAGCTCCTAGGTTCGATGGCAGCTTCTATTCCAATGGTGCCTCTTGCAAAACTTCATATGAGACTACTTCAATGGCTTGTACTATCTCTGTGGTACCCAAATCATCATCCTTTGACCTTTCAGATTTGTATAACCAATTGTTGCTAGGAGGACTTACTTTGGTGGATGAGGCCAGAATCAGGGCTTTGGAGCCATCCCTTCCAACCTCCTCAGTTCACAGCCACGGTGACCACGGATGCTTCCCTGATAGGGGGGGGGGGCATTTTCTGGGAATGTCAGTCCAAGGCACATGGTCCACGATAGAGGCTAATCTGCTTATAAATGTTCCAGAACTGAGGGCAGTGCTTTTAGCGTTGCAAGCATTCCAGTCTGTTCCTTCTTGGATAATTGCTATTCACTCAGACAGCATGTCAGTAGTCTGGTATATCAACAAGCAAGGAGGAACCAAATCTATCCCCTATGTCGGGAGGCCATGAGAATTTGGCAATGGGTGATAACTTCCAACTGCTTTCTGATAGTGACACATATTCCTGGAGATTCCAACCTGATTACAGACAAACTGAGCAGATGTATTCTCCTGCCTCACGGGTGGTTCCTCCAATTCGTCTGTAGCGACAGAAACTTTCAACCATTAGGGCCAGCCTTGCTGCAACCTATTCGCTTCTCCATCAAACTACAGATGCAGCAACTACTTTGCCCTAATCCCCCGCAGGGGGAATCCCCAAGGGAAACGCATACCCATGATTGGCCCACGGGACTTTTGCATGCTTACCCTCCCATCTCTCTGATTCCCCAGTTCTTGAAGAAAGCCCCTCCGGTTGAAATGCAAAGTGATCCTCATAGCCCCTTATTGGCCTCAACAAGTATGGTTTCCCTTTCTCCAACCTCACCTTCTATGACGACCGTGGATTCTGGATCCAACTCCAGACCTGATCTCTCACCCCCACGGCATGAGTTACCCGAACGTATCCAGTCTCAAGCTGACAGCTTGGCTTCTCCACTTCCGCTGATCGCCAGGCAGAATAACCCCCCCCCCCTTCCCCAGTGCGTGATATTATCCTGGCCTCCCACAAGCCATCCACTAGAAAACTTTACCTTGACAAATGGAAGAGATTTTCAATCTGATCTAAGCAGAGAAAGCTAGATCCATATGGAGTCCCACTTACTATAGTACTACATTGTTTATCAAATTTCTTCGAACAAGGTGCTGCAGCTTCTACTGTACAAGTTAATCTAGTTGCTATTTTGAACTTCCATAACGGTGTTGAGAATTCTTCTTTGATCTCACATTGTCTATGCAAAACCTTCTTAAAAGGAGTGTCACATATTAGACCTCCAATTAAACAACCTATCAAACCATGAAACCTTACGTTAGTCCTTACAGTGTTTGACACAACCCCCCTTTGAACCTGCTGCGACTTTTTAACATCAAGTTTTTATCCTGGAAGTCTATTTTTCTGGTGGCCATCACGTCAGCTAGGCGAATTTCTGAGCTCCACACTCTATGCATAAAACACCCTTATTTGGTTTTCCACAAGGACAGAGTATCATTCTGAACAAATCCTTCCTTTCTCCCTAAAGTAATTTCAGATTTCTCCATCAGTCTATTGACCTTCCTATTTTTTTCCTGAATTTCTCTAATAAAAGAGAGTACTGTCTGCATTCATTGGATGTGCACAGAGAGTTGAGATTCTATCTGGATAGGACGAAAACAATGCGCATGTCAGATCAACTGTTTTTCCTTTTCTGGCCCTAAACTGGGTAAATCTGTGTTTTAAAGTGACCCTTTCTAAATGACTCGGAGATTATATACTTTTCATTTATCATCATGAGAAAAACCTATCCCTCAAAAAAATCAATGCTCACGCCACTAGATCTATGGCTACTTTTGTGGCGTTCCATTTGAGAGCTTCTTTGGATGATGTTTGCACGGCAGTAAAGTGGGCTACTCCTCATACCTTTATAACCCATTACAAATTGGATTTAGTCTCTAGAGGGAGGTGCTTCCTTTGGTTCAATGGTGCTCAGGAATATTCTTCCATAAGTGACTCAAGGTAGCTGGGGACTCTGTCCCATCAGTGATGAATGAATGAAGGTTAACATCATCAGATAAAGAAGTTGTCTTACCATAACGTTCCATCTGTGTTGTTGATCTTCATTCATTCATTCATCATGTCCCTCTCTCCTTCCCCCTCCAAAGGCTCCTGGGGGATACTTTGGGTCCAAGTGCTGAATTAGGGCACTTGCGCAGAAACTGCCTCTGCTGTACTGATGACAGGCAAACTCGATCTGAGGTAACAGGGAGAAGGGTACTAACTATGGATAAAAACATAGCTTGAAAGTTTTAGGCTGGCACAAGCTTGGTATAAGGCCTTCTCTGTTTCGAGGACGGAGTCAACATTCCCTTCAGTGATGAATGAATGAAGATCAACAACAGAGATGGGAATGTTATGGTAAGACATAACTTCTTTTTTTGGGATATTGGTTTGGATACCCTCAAGAAACTTGACAAGAAGGGGAAGACCTTGCAAACAGTGAAGTAGTTGATGTTATTCATACATATCACTGTTGCAGTGGACCTTGCGTCTGGGACACTCTGCCTTTGAAGGCCCAGCTTCCAGAATTCAGCACCCTTCCCCATACTGACCCGGTGGATTCTTGCCCCTTATAGACAGCATGGTGGGATGATGTCTGTTCATGCTATTTCAGATCTTTTTTTGGTAAATTGCACAAGAAATGTATTGTTTCTTGTGGGTATCTGTGAGCTGGTGGTGTCCAGCCTGCTCCATAGTTCAGCCAGAGAAGAGCTCCCTATTAAGAAAGTTTTTTTTTGTCATCAATTGCTTTGTTAGTGATAGTTTATTCTGTGCATTTTACTAGGATCACTTGTGTAGCAAGATATTTTAGGGCATGACCATCCTAAAAAAGACATTGGGTGCTTTTGTGGTAGACAAATTTCCATACAAAAATATTTATAGCTTGTGCATTTTCCGTTTAGGCTCAGAGCATGGTACTGAGAGTTGTAAAAGTCTATAAAGGATTACACTAAAAGATCATAAGAGAGCTGGTCATTCCCTACAAAGTGTGTAGATCAGGAAATACTTGAGACCTTGACTTGTACATTCCAAGTGTTTTCCATTTCACCCCTGACCTTGGATGTCCACTTAAGAAGCAATTAGAAATGTTTTTTTCTGCAGAATGCAGTTAACGTAAGAGTGTGGTTGAGGTGATGAGAGCATCCATTATCCATGCTCAAGGATACAGGCTCCAGTAAGATGTTTTTGGTAGTCCCTGGTCCTCCAATCTCTGTGATTCGAGAACTTTGCCAAAGCCCCTTTAAGAAAGTCGTATTTCTGCAAATTAAAACGTGTGTCCCACCAAGCCGAGAGTTGAGACCAGACATCTCTCTGTGGGTGCCTGTGGCTGAAACAGTTTGCCACTTCTGAAGGTGCAAATTGTGTACCCACTGTTTCGTATATGGGAACATTCAGGGTCAGAGTGTGGAGGTCTGGCAATCCTTTCCACAGTCACTGATCTCCAAGGAGGTAGCCCTACATAGGAGGATTCAGAAGCACAAGCCAAGGGCACCCACACCTAGATTCTTGCAGTTGTTTAGGTCTGAGACTGTTCTCCAGCAGTGGATCTTTGTGTGTCATAGGTATCGTCAGGTTCTGCAGAATCTGTAGCCAAGAGCAGGTCAGCCGTCTCTGCCTGCAGTCCCATTGCTAAGAGTGAGGAGGAAGAATTGAGCCACTCTTCCCAGATAGCTCTCCATTTGTTATTCCAAGAGGAGTCCGAGGCCTCAGCAGTCACTGGTGAACTGCTTTTGAAACTTGGGCATCTTACTAATCTCAACCGTGTAATCCAACTGATGGGTACCTAACTGTTTGCCCAATTCAGTCCAGCCATGCTAAAGCTCCAAGCCTTAAGTTCTTTTAAGAGCCTTTCCATTCTCATAGTCCCCCTGACTATTATGTTCTCTCTAATTTCATTTGCTGCCATTGTGTTTAGACTGAATCGTCCACACCTATGTGCTCCTTTTCAGTAAACCTTTTTTTCCCCATGGATTTATTGGCTCCTATAAGAAACTTGTTATTGAAGTTGATATTTCCTCTCAACCTTTAGTCTTTTTATATGCCTTATTTTTCCTTTCCTTAAGTCGTCTGGCATTAGACCCAAATGCTCCCTATCTCATTGAGTAATTTAACAAAACAAAGCCTTTTATTTTTCTAAATCTAGATATACATCTTCTTTTTTGACATATAATGTGTGTGTGTGTGTGTGTCAGTATTGCTGTTTCAGGGTGAAATGCTTGTATTAGCATTTCATTATAGTAATGATAAATTGGAAAACAACTTTTGAAAGTGTGTGAAATACAGCCACAAAATCCAGCCCCAAGTCACAATGATTTTTGTGTGGCGTGCCCTGGGCCAGAGCATTTGTCGGGCAACCTGCTCAGTTTGTAAGGCCTTCTGGCCTAGACACCTAGTGGATAAGTGCTGTAAATTAATAATTTCATTTGTTTACCCGGAAACTCCGACTTGGAATGACACAATTTTCTGAGGAGGCCCAGGGAAAAGTGCTCCCGACACATCTTTGTAACATGGGAAGAAACAAGAGCACCCGGAGGAAACCCACATGAATGTAGGGAGGACGTGCAGACTCCACATAGAAGGCACCCTAGCCGTGAATTAATCCTGAGAATCTCTTGCTGTGAGGCAACAATGCTAACTGCTACACCACTGCACTGTCCAGTGGTCTTCATCCCCCAGAACCGTCATCTGACAACTCCAAGAAAGACAGAGAGAAACCCAGAGTGAGCACTGTAAGAAACAAAAACCCAGAGTGAGCACTGTAAGAAACAAGTCTGACTCCGGTTCCTCTCTGATGCCATGAGTGCCAGGGTTGGACCAGTCCTCTTCCAAAGACCAAGACAAGCAACATTCCCAGAAGGCTACTCCTCCCTTGAAGCCAGTGATTATCATCAGGGACAAGACATTTAAACCCTCAGAGAGTAGATAGTTTTCAGAAAGTGATTTATCATACCTTGTGCGGGCCTCTTTCCACATTACCACTCCAGTCTGTCAGATCTTTCCTAAGTAATGTGAATTGGGAGCCTATGATGAAAACCTTCTTGAAGGCTCAGTTTGAAACGGGTGATGTGTTGTCATCTTTCACCTTATCCTCACTGCTGGTTCGGATCTGACTCTGCCATTACCAAAGTTCACGGTCACAAACATTGCTCTTGGGTACCTCCCCTTTACCCAGAATGCACCCCAGGCATTACCTCAGATCTCATTTGCCACTTCGAGAACAATGTTGGTCGCCTTTTTGCTCTTGGGCTTAGCTAAGTAATTTTTTTATTTTCTCCTATTCTAACTTATCTTCATAACTCTACTTTCTAAAGTTAGTTGTCTTTGTCATCTTACGCATCCCTATAATTTCAATGTTTCTACTTTAGGCAGTCTTCATTACCATTACTGGTAGGCCCTTCCCTCCCCTCTTTAGCGATCGCTAAATTCTCTCACTACCATTGTTGCTAGTTGTCTCCTCTTCTGTTTCCCTCTTACAGAAACAAAAGAAAGTTAAAAGCTAATTCTTTCTTTTTATATCGTGTGTGCCCTCTTTGGGGGGGGAGGGTCTGTATCGGTCTGCTGTATCATGGCTGACAAACCTGAAAAATCTTTAGGTTTTAAAAAGTGTGAGAAATGTGGCAAGAAAATACCTGTAAGGGATTCACATAGTGTGTGTATTGCTTAGGGGCATTGCATCTCCAGAACTGCAGTATATGTTGTGGTTTCAACCAAAAGGCATTGGTTGACTGTAAGTGCAAATTTAATGTTGAATGGTCTTCTCCCCTTCTATGAAGCCATTGCTGGTTCCGACTCCTTATTCTGTAGTAAGACCAAACCAAAAAAATGGCATTCATAGACTCAGAGATTCCCCAGTACCATCAGAAAAGAAAACTAGACTGCTAGATCCAACAGGTTCTTTGGATCGGAGTATTATGAAGGTAGAATCGGATAGATCTTCGGAGCGGTCATGGCCTTTGGCTCCAATGAGATCAGATCAGACTGACACTGGGAGAAGTTTTCTCCTTCTAGATCTAGGCCTAGGTCTACAGCCTTATCTTCTTGTTCCACCAGAAGCTTCTCTGATGATGATGTGGATAGAGTGGTTCAAAGACACCTGAGTATTCCGGCGCTTGCCAGGGTTTTATCAGATCAGACTCCTCAGAAACCAGCCAAATCTCCCACCTTGACTCGTATTCCTCCTCTGACTTCATTGCAAGATGTTCGTGTTACACTGCTGCAGTCATCACACTTGGGTTATCCTGCCGTCAGGCAGTCCCGCAGTAGGCCAGAGTTTCAAAGTCTTGGTCCGGCGTCGGTTGCTGTCGCTTCTTTCCTGACGTCAGTGGGCCAGGGATATATAATATGCATCCGACGCCATTTTCTTCAGTCTTTCTTGCCGCACGGTGCCCGAAACAGAAGCAGTTCGCAAGTGCCGGTCGGCCGACCCCTGAGATTTTCGAAGTCAAATTTCAGATCCGAAGTCTTCAATAAAGCTAAGTACCCCATTGGGGAAACCTTTTTCTTGCCTCAGACCGATGTCAGAAAAAGTTAATAATTGTATTTCTTGTGGGAAGCAAATACCTCATAAGGGCTTCCACTCTTACTGTATTCCATGCCTAGGCCCTGATCACGAAGTCACTAGTTGTCGGTTTTGTGGTAGATTTAACAAACACACTATAAAAAGACGTTTTGATTTTGCTTTACACTATTTTGGCCAAAGGTTCAGTTTTACCATGCCGTCGGATCAGCAGACAACCTCAATATCAAACAAACGCAAAGACAAGGATAAAGACAGGCATCCGAGGTCCAAAACCGACGACGAAACCTCTTCTAGGCCAGTCGCTGGTTCTCAGTGAGGCGCTTTCGCAGCCCCTGACACCCGCTACCTCAGAGCCACAGGCCGCTTCCGACTCCCACGTGGAGACATCTAGGCCTCTGGAAACTCAAGGTATTAGGCCTACGGAAACTAATCCCTCAGATGGGTCCAGAGCCACTGAGCAGGCATCGGCTTCTGAGGGTGTTTTCAGACCTTCACAACTTACCATTAAAACAACAGCCAAGACAAAGGTACCATTAAAGACAAAGAAACAAGTACAGCATTCTCCTGGACAGTCCTCCATGCCTAAGAAACAGATGCTTAAAATGGCCGAAGACCTCATTACTCTAATCAGGGGTTCCCATCCCCCTCCTGAGAAAAGGCCTAGGCAGGATACAGACTATGGCTCCTCTGATCAGGTTTCCATTTCCTCTGATTCCTCTTCAGACCAGGGATACTCTTTACCCCCCTATGAGGACTCTGATGCTGAGGAATCTATCCCTTCAGCCTCTCCTCCTGAGGATTATTCTTTTGGGGAAACTTTACATACCATGTAGGAGCATTTCCATTGGGAAAGTCAGGATTACTCAGAATCCAAGAATAGGCTCAGGGATTTCCTCAGCACAGGCCCCTGGCTATTCCGCCTGTGCTAGATATTGTGGATGATGTGTTCTCTGAATCCAGCTTATCTCCTGACTCTTTGCCCCCTGCTCCAGCCAAGCCAGATAGGTATTATAGAGTCCCTGACTCTCACAAGTTTCTTTACAAAAACCCTTCTGCTGATCCAGAAACTATTTCCCAGGGTCCAAAAGGGGTTAAGGCTTCCATTGCAAAAAATCCATTGCAAAACATCCAGTACCCTCTGACAGAGATTCCAGAGCTTTGGATAGATGGGGGAAGAAAGTATACACGTCTGCAACTTTAGCAGTAAGAGCTTTAAATTGCCAGTTTCACATGCTTAAGTACCAACAATATTTATTGGCTTAGTTAAAACAGAAAATGCTTGCAAGCTCAGAAGCCCCTGATTGTAAAGAAATGCAGGATTTATTGCATGCAGTTCAACAGGTAGGAAAACGTACTCTGCAATGTGGTTTTGATTCTTTAGAGGCCTCTTGTAGAGCCACAGTTACACGTTCTGTTATTCAAAGACATGCTTAGTTAAAAGAACAGAGTTTACCTGATCATGTTAAGACAAAATTATTGGATGCTCCTTTACAGCATGATACCTTGTTTGGTGTTAAGGCAGAAGAGGTGTTAAAGAAAATGAAGGATAAAGCTAAATTTATGCAAACAGTCAAGGATTTCTTACAAATACAGCCACCTCGGTTTAGCAGAAATTGGCCAACAAAAATTGGTCCTTTCCAGTGTCTGACAGGCCACAGAGAGGCAGATACAGATGCCCAAGAGGCAGATCTCAACCCCAAGGCCAAACAGACGACAGTGGCTCACCTCAACTCCAAAAGGAGGTGAGGACAAGTCTCAACCTTACAGGAAACAGCCACAATGACTTTCCTCTGCGTACGCCAAGCACATCCCTTTTGGAAGCCCCCTTAGGGGGAAAATTAGCACTTTTTTCTTAAAACTGGCAAACAATCACCCAAGACAAATGGGTCCTGAATAGTGTGTCTCAAGGTTACAGATTCCACTTTCATACTTTACCAAAGCTAAAAGGAATACCAGACCTGCCACAAAATCAATGGGCAGAGGCACAAAAACAAATTTGAACATGAGAGCTATACAAAAAGTACCACAACAGGAACAAGGACAAGGATTTTACTCAAGACTCTTCCTGGTCCCCAGAAAGGACAAAGCCTGGAGGCCCATACTGGACCTTTCAATTCTGAATACTTACCTGGATATTCCAAAATTCAAAATGTTGACATTACAGCAGCTTCTACCCATGCTGGGCAAGAAGGCTTGGCTCGTTAATCTGGACCTCAAAGAGGCATACCTGCATGTCCCTGTCAGACAAAATTGCAGAAGATACCTCAGATTCAAAGCTGGTACAATGCACTACCAATTCTCTGCACTGTCCTTTGGCTTATCTACTGCGCCCAGGGTCTTCACAAAGTGCCTGGCACCAGTAATTGCATTTTGCAGACAAAAAAGAATTCAAATATATCCATACCTGGACGACTGCCTAATTCAAGCAGAGACTAAGGACATTCTTCAACAGCATCTGGCGTTTGTGAAAAAGTTGCTAATTTCTCTAGGGTACACAGTAAACGAAAACAAGTCAAAACTAGTGCCCTCACAACAGATTACATTCCTGGGTGCCAGCTTAAATACAACGGCCCAGATGGCTTACCTCACGCCAGACAAACAAGTTCAACTAACTCAATATTTTCAATTACTGGCAAAAAAGTCCCATCTCCCTGCAAGAAAAATTCTGCAGGCCCTGGGATTCATGGCATCCTGCATACTACTAATACCATATGCCAGACTGCATATGAGGAAATTACAGTGGTACCTTAAAAAGTGTTTGGACTCAACACACTCACAGTTTAGAAGCAGTAATTTCAATGATTCCCTGCCTACAATAGGAGTTTCGATGGTGGGCACGGCATGTCACCTAAACAAGGGTTAGCTTTTTACCCAACCCACAGCCAGGCAAACTCTCTAACAACAGATGCTTCGGATTACGCCTGGGGAGCACACATGGCAGGAAAATGCATTCAGGGCAAGTGGACCACAGACCAGATGCATCTTCACATCAATCAAAGAGATGTTGGCTGTTCAAAATGCCCTAACAGCTTTCAATGACCTTCTACATCCAGGACAGCTATTACTAAAGACAGACACCACAGTAATGTGGTACATAAACAAGGGGGCACTCATTCTTATCCCCTATGCAGGCAAGCCATGACCTTGTGGAACACAGCTCTAACGTACCAAGTTCACCTGCAAGCGCAATTCCTGCCAGGAAAGAAAAATACTCTGGCAGATGACCTAAGCAGAAATATCATGGACCCTCACGAATGGAAATTGAATCCACAAATCTTCAGCATGATAACACAAAAATGGGGATGCCCAGACGTAGATCTTTTTGCCTCCTCACTGAATTGCCAACTACAAAAATTCTGCACAAGGACTGATCACAAACAAGCATGGAAAGTGGATGCTCTTCTGTTCAGCTGGAAAAACCTAAAAGTCTATGCCTTCCCACCACTGCCTCTCCTTTCAAAAGTACTCCTAAAAGCCAGACAAGAAAAACCACAGATGATCCTGATTGCACCAGACTGGCCACACCAGCACTGGTACCCTATCTTAAGGAACTTGGCTCAGGGCCCACCATGGATTTTGCCCCAAATTCCACACCACCCGATTCAACAAAACAATAAGATCCTGCACGGTCAGCTCAAAACCCTAAACCTGGCTGCATGGCATATACTTTAGTCAAACAGGCAGCACCTCTCTCTAAAGTTGTTATGGATGTCATTTTGGAGGCCAGGAGGCCTAGCACCAGGAAAGCTTATTCAGAAAAATGGAAGAGCTTCTGCGCCTGGAACCAGGCTCACAGCCTTGACCCTCTTGTTCCAAACATTCCTCAGATTTTACAATACTTAACTGAGATGCTGGACAGAGGCCTGTCCTTTTCATCAATTAAGATCCACGCCTCTGCGATTTCTGCACATTACAACACGGATCCTCCTTTATTTTCTCATCCCTTGCTAAAGCAGTACCTCAGAGGGGCTAAAAAAAATAAGACCGCCCCGGAGAACACCAACTTGGGACCTCAATTTCATTTTGGAAAAACTGACCCTACCACCTTTTAAGCCAGCCAATACAGCCGTTCTAAAATTTTCGTCATGGAAAATGGCTCTGCTCCTGGCAGTTACTTCAGCACGAAGAGTCTCAGAGCTACAGGCATTAATGGCAGTGGAACCTTTTATAATTTTTCATCAGGACAGGGTATCTTTAAGGACAAACCCTACCTTCATGCCAAAGGTGGTATCTAGTGTGGCTCTTAACCAAACCATCCATTTGCCTACTTTTTATCCAAACCCCCAAAATAAAGGGGAGAAACTTCTGCATTCTTTGGACATACACAGACAGCTACGCTTCTACTTGGACAAAACAAAAGCTTTCAGGAAAACTGAACATCTGTTTGTAGCATATGCTGCAGGATTACAAGGCAAGGCTATCTCAAAACAGACTATATCCAAATGGATAGGACACTGTATTCGGTACTGCTACACACAGCATGGAAAATCAGTCCCTAATAACATTAGGCCTCATTCCACCAGGGCAACAGCCACTTCAACAGCCTTTCTCAGAGGAGTATCTACCAAGGAAATTTTCGAGGCTGCAACTTGGAGTTCAGTGCAGAACTTCACCAAGCATTACCACACCTGCCTCTTTACTCTAAATCCAGAGCAGGATTTGCCACTGCAGTTCTGCAGGGCCTCATAGCCAATCCTAACTCTTTTTATAGACCAGCCACCTAACCTTAGCTTTGGGATTCAACCCAAGTGTGATGACTGCAGCAGTGTAACACGATGAACATAGTACAGTTTTGTACCTACCATAAATGTAGATGTTAGAGTGTTCACACTGCTGCAGTCCAGGTTACCCTCCCTCCATCCCCTCTGAACTAGCTGGACTTATCTATACCTTTCTATCCTATACAACCTTTGGGGTGTATTTGCTGGTAACTGAAGGTATTGTTTTTATTTTATATGTATATTTTTGATTAGCAATATGTATTGCCTACCTACTTGGGGGCACCTGACATCTGGGGCAAGAAAAACTGAAGAAAATGGCGTCTGATGCATATTATATACCCCTGGCGCACTGACGTCAGGGAAGAAGTGACAGCAACCGACGCCGAACCAAGACTTTGGAACTCTGGCCGACTGCGGGATCGCCTGATGGCAGGATAACCCAAGTGTGATGACTGCAGCAGTGTGAACACTCGGACATCTACATTTATGGTAGGTACAAAACTGTACTTTTCGGAGATGAGGGGATCCAAACGTCCAGATTCAGCCAACTTCTGATCAGAGGACTTCTTTGGATCAGGCATTTGCTTTGGGTTTCTTCGCTCTGTAGGAGTCTGAGGACTCTCGGAGCCATTTTGCACTGATCGGGTCTAGGGATCAGGTATCTACTCTGAGGGTTTTGGATTGGTCCGTGGTTCTCGGGGCTTTGGCTCAGGTGAGTTCGGCTCCAGCTTCATCTTCGGGCATGCTGTCTTCTGGGGCCAAGGGAGTGTTTGGCTCTGACTACTATTTTGTCGGATCCAGAGGCCCCCTCTGTTCGGGATGAGACTGCTTTGGGGTGCTGACGAGGGCTATGGCTACCCCATTGTCTCTAATGGGTTCTTCTTTGGATCTCCAGACCCCTATTGTTGAGGTGGAGTGTGTTCCTTTTGGGCCTTCTCTTGTAAGGAAACTTGGGCCTCAGGATACCACAGTTGGTACCCCCGCCTCTTCCGAAACCTCCCCAGAGTATCCCACCGAGGAGGTCGCTAAGAAGAGAACTTGCAAGAGGAAGCATTTGAACTTTCCTAAAGAGTCTGTCACTTCTAATACTGACCTCAATGAAGGAGAGGGATGTTCTTCGTGTTTCACTGTTGCAGTCATTACATTTGGGTAATCTACTGGCAGGTTGCCCTCAGTCGGCCTGAATTCCAAAGTCTTGGGTCCTGCGTCGGTTGCTGTCTCCTCTTCCATGATGTCAGGGGTGTAAAACATGCGGCCAATGCCATTTTCTTCAGTCTTTCTTGCCGTGTGGTGCCCGAAGCCGAAGCATTTCGCAAGTGCCGGTCGGCCGTCTACTGAAATATTTGAGTTTGAGTTTCAGAACCGAAGTCTTCACTAAAGCTAAGTACCCCGTTGGGGAAACTTTTTTCTTGCTTCTTACTGATGTCAGAAAAAGTTAACAATTGTAATACTTGTGGGAAGCAAATACCTCATAAGGATTTCAATTTATACTGTATTCCTTGCCTAGGCCCTGATCACAACGTGCCTGGCTGTCGGTTAACCAACGCACCTGGCTGTCGGTTAACCAACGCACTATTAAGCTTCTGTATATTTTTGCATCAAAGTATTTTGGAAACAGATTTAACTACCCAGAAATGTTGTCTGATAGCAATCTGACTACCGGAGTACATAAAAAACACAAAGAAAAGGACAGAGAAAGGCAGTCGAGATCCAAAACCGACAAAGCTTCTCCTAAGCCATTCGCTGGTTCGCCGGTACTCAGGCACTTTTCCAGCCCCTGATACCTGCTACCTTCAAGTCGCAGGCTTCTACCGACACCCATGTGGAGTCCGGCATGCCGCAAGATACTCAGGGTATTGGACTGACGGATGTATCTCCCTTGGATGGGTATGGAGCCGCTGAGCAGGCACCGACTTCTGAGGGTGTTTTCAGACCTCAACATTTTTGTATATCAAACAGACGACAGTTGCAAAAGCAACTTCTAAAACTAAAAAAAGACGCATGAGCCATATGCTCAGGCCTCTATGCCTAAAAAACAGATGATCAAAATGGCTGAAGACCTTATTACCTTGATCAGGGGTACCCATCCCCCTCCTGATAAGAGGCCTAGGCAAGACACTGATTATGAGGAGGAGAAGGTTACCACACACACTATAGACCCAGTCTCACATAGTACCATCACAACCTCAAATCATACACATAAACACATAAACAGCAGAGGCCACCAAAGCAGACACCCACACAACCACCACCTCAGAACACAACACCTGCAACACATAGACCTCACAGTCAGAGTGTCAAACAGTCACAGCCCTTAAGGCCAAACAATGCCAGAGACACACTAGTCATTGGTGACTCCATAGTCAGACACACAAGGTCACAGTAAGCTGCCTGTCAAGAGACATTGAGGAGCTCTCTGATTATGTAGCCCAAGCAGGTATGACCCTGACCTGAGCAGTATCCTACCTTCACCAAGAATGATGCCACAATACAGAGATAAGATGATCAGCTTTAACGATTGGGCTAAAACCTGGTGTCATTCAAAGGGGATCCAATGTCTGTCTGCCTGGGATGACATGCTGGACAAGCACCTGTCACCCCTTCCGGATATTGGCAAAGGCTCTTGCCACCCCATAGTGCCAGGCAAGGCTCAAATTCTAAACCTACCACCCTAGAACACAAAAAGGAAAAAACTAAGGGTAATGCTGCTCAATGCCAGAAGTCTAAATCTCAAAATGCAAGGCCCTTCTCAGTATGGAGAACATCGATGTCTGTGCAGTGACAGAAACCTGGTTCAAGGCTCCTGAGAGCACCCCAGCACTATCAGGTTTTACCTCTTATCATGCCCGGCCCCAAAATCCGGACAATACCAAGAAAGGAGGGTATCCATATTCATCAAGGACACCCACACCTCAAGACTGGTGGCAATGCGATGCATCGGAGACCATCCAGGTGCAATTAACCATAGGCAAGACTGCTCTGCAAATTGTAGCATGTTACAGGCCACCCTCACAAACTCAGGAACCTCACATGGCCTTCCTGAAAACACTAGAGGGATAAATGTATCACCAAACACCATCATACTAGGTGACTTCAATTACCCTAATATAGACTGGGAACACTACTCAAGCCCAAACACCTAGCCCAAAAGTTCCTGGAATTCATAAACTCAAATGCCATGGAACAACTAGTCACCATCCCCACAAGAGGAGAAAACATACTTGATCTCATCATCACGAACATGGGAGCACAATGTTCAACACCAGAAGTATACCCTCACTGGTGAGATCAGATCACAAACTAATCTCGCTGGAGGTCCTCATCCCACCCCACCTGAAATAAAAGACCACAGTAAAGAACTCACACTTCTAAAGACTAGTGTGGTCTCCAAAACAGTACTCAAGCCGCTGAATCACTTACAAATGCCTTCTACCAGCACCTGCAGGACTGCATGGATAAGGCAATCCCAAGCAAAACAAAGACTCTTTGTACCAAACAGTCTGGTGGACCCCAGCCATAAAAAACTCTACAACAAAAGGAGGAAGCTACTACAAGATAGAGCAAAAAAGGTAAGACACCCTTGATCACTATAAGTAAAAACTAAGAGCTCTCATAAAATCATCCAAAGCAAATTTTGAGAAAAATAGCTAAAGACTCAAAAGACAATCATAAGGCCTTCTTTAGCTATGAAACCTGGGAGGAAACTCCCAGATATGCTCAGAACTAGTTCAAAATGATGTGAAGATTACTGATCCTACAGACATTGCCAACATACTGGCTGACAGGTTCAGTGCAAACTTCTCCCCCAAAGGAGAGATATCTATACCCCCAAACATCTCCAACGCCCAAGTGAGAACTGCTCTCTCCAAAGCAAAAACACAGCATCCATGGGACCTGATGGTGTCCCCGGCTGTGTGCTCCACGACAGCTGTTTAATCATAGTCTTACCTCTCTGCAACTGTGGTCCCACTTCACAAAGGCGTTTGCCACCCACCGACCCTGAAATTACCGCCCATTAGCTTGACAAGCCTTATCTGCAAAGCCATGGAGAGGATCATAATGGACCTCATAAATAAAGACATAGGGAATTTGCAGACTTTGGATCCATCCCAGTTTGGCTTTGTCAAAGGCAGATCATGCCTTCTAAACTTGGTTGACTTTTACAGTCACCAAAGCCATTGATGAGGGAAAGGCAGTCCATACAGCCTACCTCGATCTGGCGAAAGGCCCTTTGATACAATACCCCACTCGGGTATCATTGAAAAACTCATCAGCTTAAATGTTAACCCATACATCACAAGATGGGTTGCAAACTGGCTGAGTGACAGAACCCACAGGGTCAGAGTTGCTGGCGCCATGTCAGACTCAAAGCCTGTCACAAGTGGTGTACCACAGGGCTCAGTCCTGGCCCACTCTTGTTTGGCATCTACTTTACACAGATATCCTTCAGAAGGGTCTAAGTTAAATGCCAAAAATGCATAGTCATACCCTTCGAAAAAAAGGGTTACCCCTAGCTGCCAAATAGGTGGCAATCCACTGAGCACAGAAGAAGTTATCAGGGACCTGGGGACCCAGGTTGATAGTAGTCTGTCATTCTTGCCCACCTTATCATGAAGGGATTCTCATCTAGATCAAGGAGGTCATAGTCTCCCTATACTCATCACTCATCAGACCAATGATTGAGTACAATGCCCCATTCAGCAGCTGGAGAGGAAGTTCCTCACCAAAAGGATAAAGGGTCTCAAACATCTGTCCTATGCTGCCCGACTGAAAGAACTCCAGCTCTATTCAGTCGCTACCGCTTGCTCAGAGGCCATGTCAAACCCAGATTTGATGAATATGCTTCACCTCAAAAATCTAGATCCCCACAAGGGCGGGAGACTTAAACCTCACACAGCTATTAATAGGGGCGTGCTGAGGGATAGATTCATCACCCAAAGACTCCCTATGCTGTGGAATAAAATCCCCATATGTGAGGCAGAGAGCACCGCTGGCCTTGTTCAAGAGAAATCTTGACCAATGGATGGGAAAAATAATGGGTATAGTTCCCCATACTAAAGGGGTGGCGTGAAAAAAAAAACTATGGGCTAGGCTTGTAAATGCCCTCGGGCAGATAGCCTAGTATGAACCTATGAACCTATGAATCTTCAGATCAGGTTTCTATTTCTTCTGATTCCTCTTCTGATCAGAAATTATCTAATCCTCCCTATGAGGATTCTAATGCTGAGGAGTCTATTCCATCTGCATTTCCTCCTGAGGATTATTCATTTGGAGAAACCTTGCATACTTTGAGGGAGCATTTTCACTGGGAGAGTCAAGACTTCTCAGAATCAAAAAATAGACTCTGGGATTTCCTTCTCCCTCAGCACAGGCCTTTAGCTATTCCCCCTGTTTTAGACATTGTGGATGATGTGTTTTCGGAGTCAAGCTTGTCCCCTGACTCCTTACCTCCAGCTCCCAGTAAGCCTGACAGGTATTCCAGGGTCCCTGACTCGCATAAAATTTTATTTAGAAACCCTGCTGCTGATCCTGAAACTATTTCACAGGGTCCAAAGGGAGTTAAGGCCTCAATGGCAAAAAATCCTACCTGCTCTGACAGAGATTCAAGGGCACTGGACAGATGGGGAAAAAAGGTATATACATCTCCAACCTTCGCAATCAGGGCTTTAAACTGTCAATTTCATATGCTTAAGTACTAACAACATGTTATGGGATTGCTGAAACAGAAAATGATGATTATTTCAGAATGTGCAGAAAATAAAGAATTGCAGGAATTATTGCATGCAGCTGAACAAGTTGGAAAGAATACTTTGCAATGTGGTTTTGATTCCTTAGAGGCCTCCTGCAGGGCCGCAGTTACTGGATCTGTGATTAGGAGGCATGTTTGGTTAAAGGAACAAAATTTGCCTGATCATGTTAAAGCTAAATTGCTACATGCACCTTTTACAGTATGATTCTCTGTTTGGTCTTAAGGCAGAAGAGGTTTTAAAGAAAATGGAAGACAAAGCTAAGTCTATGCAAACTGTTAAAGACTTCTTACAAGTGCAGCCACCAATATTCAGTAGACACTGGCCTACAAAAAAATTGGTCCTTTCCTGTGTCAGACAGCTCAAAGGGGCAAATCCAGACGCCCTAAGGGTTCCAGATACCAGGCGCAAGATTCATGCAGGTCAAAGCAATGGGGCGCTTCCACCTCCAAATCTGGAGGAGATAAAGCGCATACCTACAGAAAGCAATCCCAATGACTTCCCTCTGCCTGCACCAAGCACTTATCTTTTGGCAGCTCCCATAGGGGGAAAATTAGCACTTTTTGCTCAAAATTGGCAGTTAATAACCCAAGACAAGTGGGTACTAAACATTGTATCACAGGGATACAGATTCCATTTCCACACTCTGCCAATGGCAAATGGTTGTCCAGATCTGCCAAAAAAACAATCGGCAGAGGCACAGAAACAGGTTACGTCCCTCATGAATATAGGGGCCATACAGACAGTACCAGAACAGGAAAAAGGACAAGGTTTTTACTCAAGACTGTTCTTGGTACCCAGAAAGGACGAGGCTTGGCAGCCAATACTGGATTTATCAATTTTGAGTACATACCTGGACATTCCAAAATTCAAAATGCTGACTTTGCAGCAGCTTCTGCCCATGCTGGGCAAGAATGCTTGGCTGGTGACTTTAGACCTAAAAGAGGCATACCTGCGTGTCCCAATAAGACAATCGTGCAGAAGATACCTCAAATTCAAGGCTGGCTTAATGCATTACCACTTCTCTGCACTGCCCTTTGGCTTATCTACTGTGCCCAGGGTCTTTACAAAGTGCCTGGCACCAGTAATTGCATTTTATAGACAAAGTATACAAATATATCCTTACTTGGATGACACTCTCATTCAATCAGAGAACAAGGACACTCTTCTTCGACAACTGGCGTTTGTGAAAAGGCTTCTAACATGCCTAGGGTACACAATAAACAAAAAGAAATCACAACTGGTACCCTCTCAATAGATAACATTCCTGGGTGCAAGCTTGACTACAACTGCCCAGATGGCTTACCTCACGCCAAAACAGCAAAGGGAACTGGCTACCTACTTTAAACTGATGGCAACAAAAACCCAGTCTTCTGCAAGACAAATTGTGCAGGCTCTGGGCTTCATGGCATCCTGCATACTACTGATTCCATATGCAAGACTGCATATGAGGAAACTTCAGTGGTACCTAAAAAGTTTATGGAGTCAACATTCTCAGTCTGGAAACAGTGATGCTTCTCATTCCCTGCCTACAACAGGAGTTTCTATGGTGCGCAAAGGCATGTCACCAAAACATGGGACAGCCATTCACTCTATCCCCTGCCAGCCAAACCATAACAGACGCATC
This sequence comes from Protopterus annectens, assembly GCF_019279795.1. Classification (NCBI taxonomy): domain Eukaryota; kingdom Metazoa; phylum Chordata; order Ceratodontiformes; family Protopteridae; genus Protopterus; species Protopterus annectens. Next base: position 1,758,083,424 of record NC_056728.1, on the reverse strand, counting down.
AAATTATGCCTGGGGTGCCCACATGGCAGGAAGATGCATTCATGGCATATGGGCACCAAACCAAATGCATCTGCATATCAACCAGAAAGAGATGCTAGCTGTTCAAAATGCCCTAACAGCCTTCAAGGACTTACTTCATCCAGGACAACTACTGATAATGACGAACACCACCACAGTCATGTGGTATATAAACAAGCAAGGGGGCACACATTCATACCCCCTTTGCAGATTAGCCATGGCACTGTGGGACACAGCTTTGACCTACCAAATACATCTTCAAGCTCAATTCCTGCCAGGAAAACAAAACACTCTGGCAGACAATTTAAGCAGAAACCTTATGGATCCTCACGAGTGGAAACTAAATCCACAAGTCTTCAGCATGATAGCAGAGAAATGGGGGAGCCCAGACATAGATCTATTTGCCTCTCCTCAAAATTATCAACTGAAAAGATTCTGCACAAGGACTTATCACAGACAAGCATGGAAAGTGGACGCCCTATCCTTCAGATGGAAAAACCTATCAGTTTACGCCTTTCCTCCTCTGCCTCTTCTCCCCAAGGTCCTCCTAAAAGTCAAACAAGAGAAACCAAAGATGATACTAATTGCCCTGGACTGGCCCCGCCAATACTGGTACCCAGTCCTAAGGAACTTGGCTCAATACCCAGCTTGAACCTTGCCTCAAAGACCACAACTACTGCCACAGCAAAACAATCAGATCCTGCACAACCAACTACAGACTCTGAACCTGGCAGCATGGCTGATCAGGTAGTCATACAAACAACACCTCTCATTAAAGCTGTGATGGATGTCATTTTGGAAGCCAGAAAGCCTAGTACTAGAAAATCTTATGCTGACAAATGGAAGAGATTCTGTGCTTGGAATCAAGCACAAGGAACTGATGCAGCAGAACCAAATATTCCTCAGATATTGCAATACTTAACTGAGATGTTTGACAAAGGCCCATCTTTCTCATCAATTAAAATCCATGCCTCTGCCATTTCGGCTCATTACAATACAGAGCCACCAATCTATTCTCATCCTTTACTAAAGCGGTATCTTAGAGGAGCCAAAAATTTAAGGCCTCCTAGAAGATCACCATTGCCTGCATGGGACCTCAATTATGTGTTGGAAAAGCTCACCCTGCCCCCATTTGAACCAGCTGCTACCGCTGATATAAAGTTCTTATCATGGAAAACAGCTCTGCTACTAGCAATTACTTCAGCAAGAAGAGTTTCAGAGCTACAGACCCTCATGGCTGTAGAGCCTTTTATCATATTCTACCCAGACAGGGCATCTCTGAGGACAAATCCTACTTTTATGTCTAAGGTGGTTTCCAGTGTGGCTCTTAACCAAGCAATTCATCTGCCAACCTTTTATCCAAATCCACAGAACAAGGGGGAGAGAATTTTGCATTCCTTGGATGTACACAGACAGCTAAGATTCTACTTAAGCAGGACTAAAGCTCTAAGAAAAACTGAGCAATTACTAGTGACATATGCTGCAGGATCAGAAGGCAAGGCTATATCAAAGCAGACAATTTCTAAGTGGATAAGCCACTGCATCCGTTTCTGCTACTTACACCATGGTAAACCTGTGCCCAAGGGCATTAGGTCTCATTCCACCAGAGCTGCAGCTACTTCAGCAGCCTTTCTAAGGGGAGTACCAACCAAAGACATTCTATAGGCTGCTACTTGGAGTTCTGTTCACACCTTTACAAAGCATTATCATTTGCCTCTCTTCTCTAAATCCAGGGCAGGCTTTGCCACTGCAGTTCTGCAGGGCCTTATAGCCGCTCCTAATGCTGCTTAGCTCCAGCCTCCCAACCATAGTTTTGGGATTCTACCCAAATGTAATGACTGCAACAGAGAAACACAAAGAACACAGTACAGTTGTGTACACTTACCATAAATGTAGATGTTCGAGTGTATTCACTGTTGCAGTCCAGGTTACCCTCCCACCATCCCCCTGTCATTCGGGAGTTTATCTTTCCTTCTCTATCTTCTACAACCTATGTGGTGTATTTGCTTGTAGATGAAGGTAAAGTTTATATTGATGCTTGTGTGTTTGTGTGTGTATGTGTATATATATATATATATATATATATATATCAAAAACTTTTTTTTTTGCTACCTTGTTGGGGGCACCTGACATCGGGGCAAGAACAACTGAAGAAAATGGAGTCTGCTGCATGTTTTATACCCCTGACTACCTGACGTCATGGAAGAGGAGACGGCAACCGACGCAGGACCCAAGACTTTGGAATTCAGGCCGACTGAGGGCAACCTGCCAGCAGATTACCCAAATGTAATGACTGCAACAGTGAATACACTCGAACATCTACATTTATGGTAAGTGTACACAACTGTACTTTCCCCACAGTCACCTCCTGAAGATGTCTCCTTTGGATAAATCCTTGAGTTATTGAAGCAGAGAGGTGGCTGGTAGTCGAGCAGTCCTTCTGTGAAGAAGTTGGTATACCTGAAGGCTTTTGGTTCTCGACCTTCTTCCTCTTGGGTGACTCCGCCTTCTGATGAACTTGTTCAATTAATTTATAAGAATGGGTGGGAGACTGCAGAGTCTCTTGAGCTTACCCCTTGGAGACCAAATAAGTACATTACGTTACCTCTAGACAAAAAGTTTTGGACCAAGGAGATTGCAGTGGATGCTGTGGTTGTGGTGGAAGCAACCAAAAAGGAACTCTGAGACTAGTTCACTATTCATCCTCCTAATAAAGATTCTAGGATGATGGTTAGGTGTGGGAAGCGCATCTTTTCATCAGTGACCTTTGCTGTGCGGTTCCTGAATTACCTGGCTCATTTCACTAGGTTGCAGAGGGATATGATCAAGGAGCTTTCAGATTCCCTTGAAGGAGCAGTAGATGAGTCATGAGACAGTTTCTTCCCAGCTCCCCACCCTACATTCCCTCGCAAATGCTTCTTGCTTCTCATTTCTTGTACAGTGGGTGAAACCTGCAAGGCAGCGGGTTCAGGCGTATCTATGAAGAGGCAGGCCTGTATGCCTTTTTGCAGCTTTGCAGAACCTTTTAAGTCTTCCTTCGTAAATGCCTCTTTTGATGGCTCATCCCTTTTTAGGCCTAAAGTGAAAGACTGTGACCAGGTGTGAACAGGAAGGTAAGACCCTGTCTGCCATGGGCATACTTTTTCCATGCGTGAAAGACCCTACTCTGAAGGTCAGAGTGGCAGCAGAACGATGTGGTTCAGAAAATCTGAGGGTTCTTTCCAGGACACGCATGGTGAGAGTTCTCCGAGAGGCAGAAAGGGAGCAATAATGGAAGACGCCGCCCTCACGCAGGAGGGAGTCCACAAAACCAGGGCTCCAGATAAACCTTCTTTGGTAAGCCCAATTACTTTGCCCCATTGGCAGTCAGGGGACGACCGTCTCTGCACCTACACGCCTGGCTGAAATTAAATGACAAATGGGTGCAGAACTTCATTTCCAGGGGCTATCTTATTCCTTTTTCCCCAATCCATTCCCACAATCATGAAGGATCCCACCCAGTTAGCAGGAACAAGCAGTCATTCAAATACAAAAGCTGCTTGACGAGAGTAATTCAGGAAGTCCCACCAGACCAGATAGAATCTGAAACTAACTTGAGGTTTAGTTCCAAAGAAAACGGGACTGGAGACCTATTCTGGATCTCAACAAACTCAACAACTCAGTAAAAAAGGCAAAGTTTCAGATGGTCATGGTTCAGTCCATTCTTCCTTTCCTGGAAAAGGACAATTGGATGTGCTGTATCGACCTTCAGAATGCATATTATCACATAAAAATAGGTGGGCGGTCCAGAAGGCCACTTGCTCTTCTGGCTGGGAGCCAGTCACTATCCGTTTCGAGCTCTTCCCTCTGGACTCACTACAGCCCCCAGAGTGTTTACCAAATGCATGGCAGTAGTAACAGCTCACTTGAGACAACAAGGATTCCAGGTGTTTCCATATCTAGACGACAGGCTTGTCACCACCCCAACCAGCCATCATCCTGTTTTGGCAAGAGACTATGTTCTAGAAGTTTGTGCATTCTTGGGAATCACAGTAAATGTCAAAGTCTTCTCTAGAACCCACACACAACCTCTAGTTTATATGTGCAATCCTGGGTATAAATCAGATGGTAGCCAAACTGTCACTCTCAAGAATGACAACACTCAGATCTTGGGTCAGAGTCTTACTTTGCAGAAACTCAATACAGGCTTGCCTAGTCTTACAGACTCTCCATTTGATGGCCATAGCAATCATTCCAGTTCCATTAACACTTACCACATGAGAATGGCTCCTTTCAGTACAATGGTCCTTCCTAGAGCTTCTCATGTCCTTCAAGATTTGCCTCACCAGCCTAGAGCTTCTCATGTCCTTCAAGATTTGCCTCACCAGCCTTTGCAAGCAGGACCTTCTCTGGTGGCTTCAATCCAATCAGGTGACTGAAGGTCGTCCATTTGTTGTTCCACAGCCCAAGGCCACAGTGACCATGGATGCTTCCCAGATGGGGTGAGGGGAACATTATCTGAAGAAGATTGTCCAAGGTACCTGGTCCCCCATCGAGGCCAATCTCCATATAAATGGCCTAGAGATGAGAGCGGTGCTTTTGGTGTTACAAGCATTTCAGGACACTCTCCCTCAAGGGACTATTGCAGTGCAGTCGGACAACATGTCAGTAGTCTGGTACATCAGCAAACAAGGGGGAACCAGATCGTACCCTCCCATGTCGAGAAACCCTCAGGGATTGGCAATGCGCAATTTCATCCAACCATTTCCTGATAGCAGCGCACATCCTGTGGAAGTCCAAAGTGATAGCAGACAAACTGAGCAGGACTATTCTAATGCGTCATTAGTGTGGTCCCTTAATCACAGAGTTGTGGAGATAATTTCCCATCAGTGGGTTCAGCCTTGCTGCAATCTTTTCTCCTCTGCAGTGAACAAGTGCAGCATCTATTTTGCCCTGATTCCCTTTCTTGGGAAGTCCCCGAGGGATGCTGTTTTTCACGATTGGCCACCAGGTCTTCTCTATGCCTTTCCCCCCAACCCCATTGATCCCAGCTTTCTTACGGAAAGCCATGACAATAATCGTAATTGCTCCCTACTGGCCTTGACAGATTTGGTTCCCTTTCCTGTGGCCTCTTCTGGACGAACCTTGGATTTTGGACCCAGTTCCAGATCTCCTGCCACATCCAACGGGAATGGTTCATTTGAATTTGCACAATCTCAAGTTGATAGCTTGGCTGCTTCATTTCTGGTCATAGCCAGGCAACACCTTGTCTCTTCCCCCTCTGACACATTATTCTTTCATCTCACAAATCCTCCACCCATAAAATTTATTGCAGTAAGTGGAAACGTTTTGCTTGTTTGGCAAACAGCCTTGGCAAAGACCCCTTCACTGCTCATATTCATATGGTCTTGGATTTTTTAGCACAGCTTTTTAGTGAATCTGCAGCTACTGTTAAGGTACAACTAGCAGCCATATCAAATTTCCACTGTGGTGAAAATGGATCTTCATCAGTTTCTCACAAACTCTGCAAAGTCTTTTTGAAAGGAACAATTCTTTTAAAGTCCCTGTACAAAGACCCTTCGCCACCATGGGACTTAAATTTTCTTCTAAGGCATATTATCTGCCCCGCATTCAAGCCATCAGCACACTGTCACCTGAAATTCCTGTCTTGGAAGACCTGTTTCCTAGTAGCAATTACTTCTGCTAGAAGGGTTTCTGAACTGCAGGCCTGATCATTTCAGTCACCCTATTTGATTTTTCACAAGGTTAGAGTCTCCCTCCATACTAACCCTTTGTTTCTACCCAAAGTGGTTTCAGAAAATTTATTGAATCAGTCTGTTGAGTTGCCAGTTTTCTTTCCAATTTTCAAAATAAAGGAGAGTATTCTTTACATCTGCTAGATGTTCACAGACAGCTATGTTTCTGCCTTCATGGGAAAAGGGATTTTAGAAAAACTCATCATCTGTTTGTAGCCTTTTTGGATACTAGAAAAGGTCTTCCTGTGTCAAAGGTGACTTGATCCAAATGGATCTCTCAATGCATTTCTTATATTTACCTTTCACAGAATAAGCAATTACCCAGGCCTACTAAAGCTCATTCTGCTAGAGCCATGGCTACCACTCATTGGGTTTCATTGAACAGTATTTGTGCGGCAAGCCACATAGACCAATCACCATACCTTTATTACTCATTACAAATTGGATTTGGTTTCTGGGGTAGAGCTGCATTTGGATCTGTGGTCCTAAGGAATATTCTGCCTTGAGCCACCCAAGTTACAGGATGCAAGGGACTCTGTCCCATACGTGAGAATAAGGTGAAAATTGGCAACATCACATAAAGAAGTTATGTACTTACCATAACGTTCCATGTAGATTGTCCATTTTCACCTTTTCCTCTCAACCCGTCCACCAACCCCCTACCAAGGCTTCTGATGGATCTAGATGTCCAGGATTATACGTTCCTTTTTGTTCAGTATTACCTTGTAATGGCTTCATTTTCTTTCAAAGGAATATGGATGTGTTTTATTGCTCTGGGGATCCTGCTTTCCCTTTTTTTCTATGTCTGTCTGTATATCTATGTTTATGTAGATATATTGATATCTATGATCAGGAAACAAGATCTGAGGTATTGCCTGAGGTGCATTCTGGGTAAAAGGGAGGTGCCCAAGAGCAAAGTTTGTGACCACAAGCTTTGGTAATGGCAGAGTCTGGTCGGAATCCATCCATGAGAAAAAGGTGAAAATGGATAACACACACATGGAACGTTATGGTAAGTACATAACTTATTTTTATCCCATCCTCTGTTTCTGTGCAGATCAGACTTGACTCATCATCTCCTTTGTTTGCTCCTTCCCCAGTCCATGTTCTGGCACCAGCAACTTCAGAGCAGTCACCATGCAGAGCCTTGACATCTGGAACCAATTGGTACCCTTACCTCTGCACAGAAAGCTCTGATTCATTCAGTGCTGAAGCATTCAATGCTAAGCAAAACTTGAGATTGTGGCAGTGATGCTTGATCTTTGGCACTAACCCACTTGGTGCCTTTTTCTGTGTTTTAAACTTTAGCCTTCAATGTCTAGGCATAGGTTTCTTCATCAAAGCCTGCTGGGTTTTCAATAACAGATTTTTTCTGTACTCCTCCACTTCAGCGGGGTGGATGCAGTGTTAGTTCTGACCTCTCCTGCATTTGTGGATCTGAGTCTGACATTTGAGGTTATGGAAGAAATGATTTCTGCTACTACTACAGCAGTTTCACAGCCTCCATCAGTGCCATTTCCTTCCCTAGGCACGCAACAGTCTACTCATCCAAATGGACCTATTTCATTCTCAGTCCTGCCAAGTATAAACGACAGTACTCAAGCAGGCTAACAAGCAGTATTATGAATACAAACAAAATGTGTGCCGATAGCAATGATATACAGTAGCAGTAATAAAGAACAATAGGAAGGGATGGGTAGAGTAAGGAGCAAAAAAAGAAGAAAGAGTTAAATAGTGAAGAAACAGAGCACAAAGTGTAAAAGATATCAAAAGTAAGGGGAAACAGAAATAATTTATATACATTATATCCAGTCTGGAAGAGAGGGCACATTAGTATAGGGAAGTAATGTGAGGGAGACAAATTTGCCAGACTGGTGAAGGGGAGAGTGCTGGGTCAAGTGATGTGTAAAGAGGAAAGGCATTTGCAAATTGACTCAAACTTAAAATGATGATTACGCTGAGCAGGAAATGATTGGCATGACATGAGATGTTTTAAGATTAATAGAGAGGGATTGCCAGAGTTTGGGGACTAGGAGCAATGAAGTCTGGTTCTTGAACATTGAAGAAGTGGACCAGAGTGGTTAAGACTACTTGGATTGTAACTGGGGGGGGTAAGTCTGAATCCCCTGTAGAAGATGCCAGATTTGCGACAGAGGGGATCGTGTTTAATGACCCACCATTTCAAGATGAGAAAATGATGTTTGAAGAGTATCATTCTGCACCTTCTACCTGCTGGGTGGTCCCACCTGCCGACCATTTAATTGGTTTGGCCACCAGGAGGACATAACAGGAGCTTGAGTCTTCATAACCTAACCGCAGGAAGCCAGACCAAGTTTTCCGTCCACCTACGGATAGACAGCACTGCTCCAAGAGACCTTTGATGGATTTTTTGATTGTAGCAGCAACCACCAAGAAGGAGCTGTCCATCACCCAATGAGTCAAGCATGATGGACAAAATGTAGAAGCGCACTTTCCCTTTGGGCACCTTTGTTTTGCGTGCCTTTTATTATGTCCCAAAAATGAACTTCTTCCAAAGAGATTTAGGGGAGCAAGCTTTAGGCTGTCTGTGGAAACTGACCATAAAGGAGTCTAAGAAACAATTATAGATCACAGTGGGTACTGTGATGAATATCGCAAATCTCTACATTCATAGACATGCGTCTGTAATTTTGCAGAAAACTTTGACATCCTTATTTGGTCCTTCAATGAAAGAGAAACTGCCGAGGTGTGAACAGAAAGGAGGGATCAGGACTCTGTCTGCTGTAGGAGTTAAATTTGAGACTTCAAAAATCCTGTAGTAGGAATAAGAATAAGTTCAAATCCGTATGGTTTAAAAAACTCAGCATAAACCCTTTTATTCCACTTCAGACCGGTACAGTCATGGCAGGAGCAGCCCCTTTAAAGCTCAAGTGGAAAAGGTTTTTTAAGTTTTTTTTTTTTTTTTTTTTTACCATTTCTTTGTTATAATTATGCCCTCATCTTTTAAAGGGGGCTTTCTTATTCTGAAGTGTGTAGCTTTTACTTTAGTTGCTTCAGTGGACCTATAATTAAACTGACGTTTCTGTTTACTGTATGCTGAGCAGCTGTTCAGTTCCTTTCCAATTCCGTGTCATCCAGCCCTGCCTTCTGATGTGTTAGGATGGAAAGAAACCGTCCTGTAGTGGGTTAACATATTTTCTGTTGTCTGCAGCAATGTTTATTGCAAAGTAACCAGAAAACAGCTTATTCAGTCACTCAAAGACCATAATAAAAAAATGCAACTATATTCAAGTGAAAGGTAACAATATTCAAGTGAAAGGTAACCAAAGTGAAATGGAATAGGGTAAGGTCACAGTAAAGTATATTGTGCTTAGCATACAGTGTAATAAAACCGATGTAAAGCTAATAAACCATTGTCTACCAATGAATTTAGGGAGAAATCTATTTGTGTGAATCACTTCAATGACGGATCTGTTTGTATGTTATACTACAAGGAATTAGTGCTGAAAAGGAATCATTTTGAATAATTTTCACATTTGTGAAAATGAAGATGTAAAGCGGTCATTCCATAGTAGACAACTGTTTACCACTTCGGTGTGATAGAATGTACATTATACTGAAGTGTTTAACAGCTTTTACATTTGATCATTACATATAGAAGCATTGCACTTTGCCTCCTGTCCAGACCTTTCAGATTTTGCCTCATAGGTAATACGCTGGTGATCCAATGTTGTCTTTTCCATCTGGATTCAACTTGTGATGATCAGATCTGACTCTGATCTGAGGCTGGCCACATTCCCAAGACTTCAGCCTGTCGAGCCCTGCCTCCTCCACCCATAATCCTGCACTTCTTAGTACTACCTCATATCCTGTTTACTGCCATTCCTGGATAGCAGTATGGTCGAGTGCTCTGGATTTCGTGCATCCTTTTTGGGTGTTTAACCTAGTTTTTCACTGCTTTTCTCCTCTACCCTGTGTGTTAGTAGGTTAGTGTGTAGTTTAGTGTGTTGTTTAGTGTGTTGTGTAGTGTTTCAGATTGTGGGTTAGGATTGTTAGGTTGGCAGGTAGGGTTCCTGTGGGGATTCCCCACTCTTTATTCTTGCAGTTCTTGGTGTGTGGTGTATTTTGCTAGCAATCTGTGGTTGTATTTTCTTGTAGCTGTAGTTTAGGTTAGCGAGGATCAGTTCTTAATGTTATTGGGTCAGTGTATTTTGTTCTGTTGTTGGAATTGATAAGGTGTTGAAAAAGTATTGAGACTGTGGGCATAAGTTCCCTTGTCAGGATGCACATGATTTGTGCATTTATTGTTTGAGCTGCCCATTTGGCCTCCCTTTGTGACATCTGAGAGTTGTTTGGCTCACGGGTTATTAACTAGATTAGAGCCAGGTTAGTCCTTTAAGGGCTTCTGCTGGTAAGCGAGTCCTCGTCTTCCTCCAGCAAAGGGGTTAAGTTGCAGTGAACCTACAAGGACCCAAAGCTGCCAAGGCTGATCGAAAGAGCTGTGCTTCCTTTTTGGCTTCTGCTTCTTTGGAGCCAAAGGTCCCAAGGCTCTCTGTTTCCCCAACTCCTTCGGCTGTGACCCTTTGGAGCCATCTCTTTCAGTGCTGGTGGCGAGGAAGGCTCAATCTCCACCTTCAGTGTCCCAAGCCCCTTCCTATCGAAGAGTGCCCCGTTGGGCAGAACTTTTTCCCCTCCACCCAGCAGGCATTTTCATTGGAGTCTTCCTGTTCTCTACCCTGAATCTGAGCTTCTCTGGTTTGAGTCTGGTTGTCAGAGCCCCTGTCTGATAAGTGAGTTTCCAAGCTTCCTTTGGTTGCTTTATTGGGTCGGTCATTCTGGTTGGTTGGGACTTATGACCTGCTGAGTTGGAACAGTTGATGAGGTCCTTTATACATGAGCAAATGAAATTAGGGCTTATTCCTTCTGCTTCTGGTTCTCAATCCGAAGCTTCAGCTCTGTTACCATGGTTTCGTCCCTCAGGCTTGTCTGCTCCAAGGTTGCCAAGGCCAGTCGCCTTCCCTCCTTCAGGGTCAGATCTGATGGCTTGGCCAATCGTGGAGCTGACACATACCTTGGTTTCCTCTACTTCGACTGCGTCGGAGCCAAGTGGTCCCCAGAGCTTGGAGATTAAGGCAGGGTTGTCTGGGTAGGTTTCAACAATTCCTCCTTCAGGGTCATCCTGGCCACTTGGCACTATTGCTCTGCTTAGTTCAGCAATGGTCTTTGCATTGTTGCAGGCTTGAGTTGGCCGCCAGATCTGGCATACCTTCAGGGTTTTTTGACCCTAAGCCTGCCTGCACCAGTAGGCCTCCACCTTCCAGTGTTGTGGAGAGGATGTTCCCCATTCAGGAGAAGGGTTGATCAGGTTCAGCTGGTGTCCCCCAACCCCCTACAACATCTGCACCTGTGGACACAATGGAACCTGTTCCAGGGCAGCTCCCTTTGGGCGGCCTTCAGTCTACCCTTCTTTTAGGGCCCCTGAACCCTGCTGCTTCCCCCTCTGGATTCTGCAGGGTTTGAGGTTACAGGCAAGAGGATGCACCTGGACTCACCAGAGGAGTCCCTTGCAGAGGACACCATACTTGGAGAGGAGCCCCCGTAATCCCCCCCCCCCCCAGGACACCTGTTTTGGCAACCTTTTGGAGCTGCTTCAGCAGCGCGGAGGATTAGCCGCTGAAGCCCTGTCTCCTGAGGAGTCCTTTTTTTTTCTGGAGGCCTTCAGGGTGTGTCCATCCACTTCCTGGGTGGTTCCTCCTCACACACACGTATTGACTTGGTGTCTCAGAGTATGGAAGGAGCCTGATACAGTGGAATCAATCCACAAGAAGCCAGGTAAGACCCTTCCCCCAAGGACCAGCAGCACTGGAGTATGGGTCTGGCCAATGATGCTGTTGTGGTTGCAGCAGACACCAAGAAGGTGGTGTTGGAAGAAAGCTCCTCAGTTCATCTCCTGAATAGCTTGTCTTGGGCATTGGATCAGATTGGGAAGCGTTCTTACACCTCAGCAACTTTTGCACTTAGGATGTTGAACTATTTAGCCCACTTGACCAAATTTGAGTAGGATGTTGACTTGGAATTGTCCATAATTAAGACTGTGCAGACTCCAGAGTTTCAGAAGGTTTTGGAAACTCAGATGTCCTTGTTACCATCCATTGCCTACATGTCCATGCATCTACTGTCCAAGCAGCTGATGGCATGTCCCAAGCCACTGGCGCCAACATTGCCATGCGTTGCCATACTTGGATGAGGCTGTGTAACTTTGAGGACTGCTTCAAAGCATCCTTTTGTTAATGCCCCCTTAGATGACTTCTGTTTTTTTGGGCCCAAGATTAAGCACACTGACCAGGAGTGAGCAGGATGGGAAGATGATGTATGTTGTGGATTTATTTTGTTACCCCTCAACAGACCTTTTCTAGGAACCAGAAGGGAGAAAAAAATCTCTCCAGGAAAGCACAGCAGTCATTCCAGGAAGTTCCTCCCGTGGGATATTCTTCATGTTTCACTGTTGCAGTACTGACTTTTTTGGGATTTCCTGCTGTGGAAGCCCTCGGCCGGCCTGAGTACCAGAGTAAAAAGTCTTCCCTTATACTATGACCGGCGGATGCACTTGACGTCTTTATGCTGGGGTATAAGTGGAGTCCGCATTGCCCGAAGCAGATGAAGTATGTGGGTCGGTTGGTCCTTGCCAGAGTGAAACCTTCTAAAGCTACGTATCCTGTTGGGGAACTCTTTCCTTTTCTAAATTAATGTCAGAGAAAGTTAACTACCTCTGTTGTGGTAAACAGATTCCACACCACAATCTTCATACCCTCTGCATTACTTGTTTAGACCCTTCCCATGACATCCCCAGTTATTGTTTCTGTGCCTGATTCAACTCCAGAACTATTGGCGTAGGGCGTACATTTTAGCTAGATTTGTTAGAGTCCCCTGAATCTCCACATGAGATGGCATCTGTTCCGTATCCCAACGTCTATCTGACTAAACACAAGCGGTCTAAGCTCAGGCCTTCTGAACACAGCTGTTCACCATCAGATGGCCCATCAGGAGTGGTTATCGCAGAGGTCAGTGAGGCGCCTTTGCACCCCCTCCACAATCGAGGTAGTGGAGAGGACCTCTACAGGGATCCATTCGGAGGCCGGTATGCTGTCAGAACCCTCAACACCATCACCAGTTGTTGATCGCCGTTCATCAGTCGAGTCTGGGACTGCTCAGCAGGCCTCTGTTTCTGGCGAACACAGCACTACCATTATACCTCAGAGGTATTCAGGAGTCCAAGTTTCCAACTCCCCAGGCCAAAACAAATCATTCAAGGAAATAGTCTTCTCTTCTTTCCAGCCCTTCAAGCTCTCAGTCTCGAAAGGAATTTGTTACATTGGCAGAGGATCTGCTTTTCCTGGTAAGGGGCAGACCCCCCCCAATCTACCTGTGGGAAAGGGAGAGAAGACAGTTGTCGAGGTTCGTACTGACCCCTTTCAGACCAGGCAGGACTCTGACCAGGAGGCCTCAACCCTTGAAGATGACCCTTCATTGTCCCCCTTTCAGAGGTTTGACTGGTAAGAAACCTTACATTTAGCCTCCCCTCCTGAGAAAATATCCTTTGGGGAAACTTTACATTTCCTTGGAGAACTTTTACATTTGGAAGAACAAGATTATCCAAAACCCAAGAAAAGAGTTAGGGAGTTCCTCCAACTCCCAGAACTCAAACCCCTAACAGTGCCCCGAGTTGTGGAGGTGGTTGATGTGTTTCTAGAATACTCTTTGAAAACAGACTCACTTCCCCCCTGCAACCAGATAATCTGACAGTTTCTGCAGGGTTATGGCTTCACATCAGCACCTTTTCAATAACCCTTCAGCAGAACAACAGTTTTTTGATGCTGAACTCCAGGGTTCAAAAACCAGCACACCCCAAGAATCCCCTACGCAGTGATATGCAGGGTAAAGCCCTCGAACGATTTGGCAAGAAAGTATACACTTCTGCCACACTACCTATGAGGGCATTGAACTGCCAGTTCCACGTAATAAAACATTGAGTCACTGCTAGAACAGATGAAGCAGAAACATTTGGCCATTGAAAATAAGGCCTTCTCTCAAGAATTAATGGACTTTTGCAGTTTCACATCACAAGTTATCAGTCATTCCTTGCACTGTGGGTTTGATGCTTTACAGGCTGTTTAGCAGGGCTGCATCCTGTGGGACTGTCATTAGGAGGCAAGTATGGCTAAGAGGGCAAGACCTCCCTGAGCGTGTAAAGTCCAAACATTTGGATGCATCCTTAGATAAGGAGTCGCTTTTTGGCGCTACAGCAGTAGCTGTTCTCAGAGGTGGAGGACAGGGCTAAGTTAAGGCAGACAACCAAATCCCTTGTACGGGTGCAACCCCAATGTTTCAGCAGAAACTACCCCACCAAGTTCTGCACCTTTCATTCCAGACCCACTATAGGCCAAGGGAAGGCCCACAGGGAAAAGGGACACACAACACCTGGGACTCAACCAACACCACTCATCTTCCCCATCACCAGGGACTTCCTCTACTCTGCTCCCTGGGAGGGAGCAGTAATGATCCTTTCATGGCATGTACCCCTCCCTTTACTTCCCCCAGAAGAGAGTGAGTGTCACTTTTCAAACATTCTGGCCCTTTCTCTTTTCAGTCATAGGACTTCTCTCTATCCTTTGCAGTGGTTTTCAACATTTACCTCTTTTAACCTATGTCCTACCCTAAGGTTTTCTTAGGGGACTCCAGTCCTCAAAGTGCATTTTTTGATGGTTCCCAGGAGGGGGGATATAGCTGAGGATTACTGGGCCCTTTAGTAGGCTCCAAATTTTGACTATTTGCACCATGCCCCTTTTGACTACTTCAGTATCCCACCGGGCAGTAACATGGCACTTGGCCACTAGCAAGGGTTTAGACCTTAGTTGCTTCACAGCACTCCAAAGATTGAAACTTGGTATAATGGTTAAGGTTTTGATTAATAGACAGAAGGTACTGGGTTTGTTTCTTACCTTGGGAAACAAAATTGGGAAGTTCTAGATTAGGCTGTTAGAAAAACTGACCTACTCTGCTATGAACCAAGAATCTAAAGCTCACTCTCAAAAGAAAATTCAGTTCTAGGGTGGGACTCCCTTGGACTTGAATCCTCTTGCCTCCAGGCAAGGTAGCCGCCCCCTAACCAATAGTGTTCAATACCTTACAGACAGGCCAGGCATGTGACATAAATCTTTGCATCTTGGGTGGCAGAAGTTGATGGATACAAGCTGATGTTCTTCGTGTTTCACTGTTGCAGTCATTACATTTGGGTAATCTGCTGGCAGGTTGCCCTCAGTCGGCCTGAATTCCAAAGTCTTGGGTCCTGCGTCGGTTGCTGTCTTCTCTTCCATGACGTCAGGGGTATAAAACATGCAGCTGATGCCATTTTCTTCAGTCTTTCTTGCCATGCGGTGCCCGAAGCAGAAGCATTTTGCAAGTGCCAGTCGGCCGACTACTGAAATATTAGAGTTTCAGAACTGAAGTCTTCACTAAAGCTAAGTACCCCGTTGGGGAACCTTTTTTTCTTGCTTTTTTCCGATGTCAGAAAAAGTTAATAATTGTATTACTTGTGGGAAGCAAATACCTCATAAGGATTTCCATTTATACTGTATTCCTTGCCTAGGCCCTGATCACAACGTGCCTGGCTGTCGGGTTTGTGCTAGATTTAACCAACGCACTATTAAGCTTCAGTATATTTTTGCATCAAAGTATTTTGGAAACAGATTTAACTACCCAGAAATGTCAGATAGCAATCCGACTACAGGAGTACATAAAAATTGCAAAGAAAAGGACAGAGAAAGGCAGTCGAGATCCAAAACCGACGACAAAACTTCTCCTAAGCCAGTCGCCGGTTCGCCGGTACTCAGGTGCTTCCGCAGCCCCTGATACCCACTACCTTTGAGTTGCAGGCCTCTACCAACACCCATGTGGAGTCCGGCATGCGGCAAGATGCTCAAGGTATTGGACCGACGGATGTATCTCCCTCGGATGGGTCCAGAGCCGCTGAGCAGGCACAGTCTTCTGAGGGTGTATTCAGACCTCAACATTTGTATATCAAATCGACGACAGCTGCAAAACCAAAGACAAAAGCAACTTCTAAAACTAAAAAACTGACGCATGAGCCACGTGCACAGGCCTCTATGCCTAAAAAAACAGATGATCAAAATGGCTGAAGACCTTATTACCTTGATCAGGGGTACCCATCCCCCTCCAGATAAGAGGCCTAGGCAAGACACTGGTTATGAATCTTCAGATCAGGTTTCTATTTCTTCTGATCAGGAATTATCTGTACCTCCCTATGAGGATTCTGATGCTGAGGAGTCTATTCCATCTGCATCTCCTCCTGAGGATTATTCTTTTGGAGAAACCTTGCATGCTTTGAGGGAGCATTTTCACTGGGAGAGTCAAGACTTCTCAGAATCAAAAAAAGAGGCTCAGGGATTTCCTTCTCCCTCAGCACAAGCCTTTAGCCATTCCCCCTGTTTTAGACATTGTGGATGATGTTTTTTCGGAGTCGAGCTTGACCCCTGACTCCTTACCTCCGGCTCCCAGTAAGCCTGATAGATATTACAGGGTCCCTGACTCACATAAATCTTTATTTAGAAACCCTACTGCTGATCCTGAAACTACTTCCCAGGGTCCAAAGGGAGTTAAGGCCTCAACAGCAAAAAATCCTACCCCCTCTGACAGAGATTCAAGGGCACTAGACAGATGGGGAAAAAAGGTTTATACCTCTGCAACCTTGGCAATCAGGGCCTTAAACTGTCAATTTCATATGCTTAAGCACCAACAACATGTTATGGGATTGCTGAAACAGAAAATTATGTTGATTTCAGAATGTGCAGAAAATAAAGAATTGCAGGAATTATTGCATGCAGCTGAACAAGTTGGAAAGCATACTTTACAATGTGGTTTTGATTCCTTAGAGGCCTCCTGCAGGGCCGCAGTTACTGGATCTGTGATTAGGAGGCATGCCTGGTTAAAGGAGCAAGATTTGCCTGATCATGTTAAAGCTAAACTGCTAGATGTACCTTTACAGCATGATTCTCTGTTTGGTATTAAGGCAGAAGAGGTTTTAAAGAAAATGGAAGACAAAGCTAAGTTTATGCAAACTGTTAAAGACTTCTCACAAGTGCAGCCACCAAGATTCAGTAGATACTGGCCTACAAAAATTGGTCCTTTCCTGTGTCAGACAGAGCTCAAAGGGACAAATCCGGATGCCCTAAGGGTTTCAGATACCAGGTGCAAGATTCATACAGGTCAAAGCAATGGGGCGTCTCCACCTCCAAATCTGGAGGAGATGAAGCGCAAACCTACAGAAAGCAATCCCAATGACTTCCCTTTGCCTATACCAAGCACTTATCTTTTGACAGCACCCATAGGGGGAAAATTAGCACTTTTTGCTCAAAGTTGGCAGTTAATAACCCAGGACAAGTGGATACTAAACATCATATCACAGGGATACAGATTCCATTTCCACCCTCTGCCAGTGGCGAATGGTTGGCCAGATCTGCCAAAAAATCAATGGGCAGAGGCACAGAAACAGGTTACGTCCCTTATGGGTATGGGGGCCATTCAGACAGTACCAGAACAGGAAAAAGGACAAGGTTTTTACTCAACTGTTCTTGGTCCCCAGAAAGGACAAGGCCTGGCAGCCAATGCTGGATTTATCCATTTTGAACACATACCTGGACATTCCAAAATTCAAAATGCTGACTTTGCAGCAGCTTCTGTCCATGCTGGGCTGGTGACTTTAGACCTAAAAGAGGCATACCTCCATGTCCCAGTAAGACAATCGTGCAGAAGGTACCTCAGATTCAAGGCTGGCTTAATGCATTACCAATTCCCTGCACTGCCCTTTGGCTTATCTACTGTGCCCAGGGTCTTTACAAAGTGCCTGGCACCAGTAACTGCATTTTGCAGACAAAGTAGTATACAAATATATCCTTACTTCAGCGACTCTCTCATTCAAGCAGCGAGCAAGGGCACTCTTCTTCGACACCTGGCGTTTGTGAAAAGGCTTCTAACATGCCTAGGGTACACAGTAAACGAAAAGAAATCACAGCTGGTACCCTGTCAAAAGATAACATTCCTGAGTGCAAGCTTGGATACAACTGCCCAGATGGCTTCTCATGCCAGACAAGCAAAGGCAACTGACTGCTTACTTCAAACTGATGGCAACAAAAACCCAGTCTTCTGCAAGGCAAATTCTGCAGGCTCTGGGTTTCATGGCATTCTGCATCCTACTAATTCCATATGCAAGACTGCATATGAGGAAACTTCAATGGTACCTAAAAAGTTTATGGAGTCAACATTCACACAGTCTGGAAACAATGATTCCTCTCATTCCCTACCTGCAACAGGAGTTTCTATGGTGGGCAAAGGCATGTCACCAAAACATGGGACTGCCCTTCACTCTACCCCCTGCCAGCCAAACCTTAACAACAGACTCATCAGATTATGCCTGGGGGGCCCACATGGCAGGAAGATGCATTCAGGGCTTATGGACACCCAAACAAATGCATCTACATATCAACCAGAAAGAGATGCTAGCTGTTCAAAATGCCCTAACAGCCTTCAAGGACTTACTTCATCCAGGACAACTACTGATAGACAGACAACACCACAGTCATGTGGTATATAAACAAGCAAGGGGACACACACTCATATCCCCTTTGCAGATTAGCCATGGCACTGTGGGACACAGCTTTGACCTACCAGGTACATCTTCAAGCTCAATTCCTGCCAGGAAAGCAAAACACTCTGGCAGATGATTTAAGCAGAAACCTTATGGATCCTCACGAGTGGAAACTAAATCCACAAGTCTTCAGCATGATAACAGAGAAATGAGGGAGCCCAGACATAGATCTACTTACCTTTCCTCAAAATTATCAATTGAAAAGATTCTGCACAAGAACTTATCACAGACAAGCATGGAAAGTGGACGCCCTATCCTTCAGTTGGAAAAACCTATCGGTTTACGCCTTTCCTCCTCTGCCTCTTCTACCAAAGATCCTCCTAAAAGTCAGACAAGAGCAACCAAAGATGATACTAATTGCCCCGGACTGGCCCCGCCAATACTGGTACCCAATCCTAAGGAACTTGGCTCACTACCCAGCTTGGACCTTGCCTCAAAGACCACAACTACTAACCCAGCAAAACAATCAGATCGTGCACAATCAACTACAGATTCTGAACCTGGCAGCATGGTTAATCACGTAGTTATACAAACAACACCTCTCGGTAAAGCTGTGATGGATGTCATTTTGGAAGCCAGAAGGCCTAGTACTAGAAAGTCTTATGCTGACAAATGGAAGAGATTCTGTACTTGGAATCAAGCACAAGGAACTGATACAGCAGAACCAAATATTCCTCAGATATTACAATACTTGATTGAGATGCTTGACAAAGGCCTGTCTTTCTCATCAATTAAAATCCATGCCTCTGCCATTTCAGAGCCACCAATTTTTTCTCATCCTTTACTAAAGCAGTATCTTAGACGAGCCAAAAAATTATGGCCTCCTAGAAGATCACCATTACCTGCATGGAACCTCAATTATGTGTTGGAAAAGCTCACCCTGCCTCCATTTGAACCAGCTGCTTCCGCTGATCTGCCTCCATTTGAACCAGCTGCTACCACTGATCTAAAGTTCTTATCATGGAAAACAACTCTACTACTAGCAATTACTTCAGCAAGAAGAGTTTCAGAGCTACAGGCCCTCATGATTATAGAGCCTTTTATCATATTTTACCCAGATAGGGTGTCTCTGAGGACAAATCCTACTTTTATGCCTCAGGTGGATTCCAGTGTGGCTCTTAACCAAACAGTTCATCTGCCAACTTTTTATACAAATCCGCAGAACAAGAGGTAGAGAATTCTGCATTCCTTGAACGTACACAGACAGCTAAGATTCTACTTGAGCAGGACAAAAGCACTAAGAAAAACTGAGCAATTACTAGCATCATATGCTGCAGGATCAGAAGGAAAGGCTATTTCAAAGCAGACAGTTTCAAAGTGGATAAGCCACTGCATCCATTTCTGCTACTTACACCATGGTAAACCTGTGGCCAAGGGCATTAGGTCTCATTCCACCAGAACTGCAGCTACTTCAGCAGCCTTTCTCAGAGGAATACCAACCAAAGACATTCTAGAGGCTGCTACTTGGAGTTCTGTTCACACCTTTACAAAGCATTACCCTTTGCCTCTCTACCCGAAGTTCAGGGCAGGCTTTGCCACTGCAGTGCTGCAGGGCCTTATAGCTGCACCTAATGCTGTTTAGCTCCAGCCTCCCAACCTTAGCTTTGGGATTCTACCCAAATGTAATGACTGCAACAGTGAAACACGAAGAACGTAGTACAGTTGTGTACACTTACCATAAATGTAGATGTTCGAGTGTATTCACTGTTGCAGTCCAGGTTACCCTCCCGCCATCCCCCTGTCATTCTGAAGTTTATCTTTCCTTCTCTATCTTCTACAACCTATGTGGTGTATTTGCTTGTAGATGAAAGTAAAGTTTATATTGTTGCATGTATGTGTGTGTATATATATATATATATATATATATATATATATATATATATATATGTATATATATATATATATATATTTTTTTTTTTTTGCCACCTTTTTGGGGGCACCTGACATCAGGGGCAAGAAAAACTAAAGAAAATGGCGTCGGCTGCATGTTTTATACCCCTGACAACCTGATGTCATGGAAGAGAAGATGGCAACCGACGCAGGACCCAAGACTTTGGAATTCAGGCCGACTGAGGGCAACCTGCCAGCAGGTTACCCAAATGTAATGACTGCAACAGTGAATACACTCGAACATCTACATTTATGGTAAGTGTACACAACTGTACTTTCATGAGAAGATCATACTTCCTAGGTAAGTAGAAAAGAAGTGACTACAGAAAGAAGCAGTTTGCATAGTAAATCCAAAGTAGAACACAGTTTGTGTATTGGACTGTGGGAGACATAACGTCATATTTTACAAATTAAATCTTCCTGCAGACAGGAATTTCTACTAACTCTGGCTGGCTTTGCTTATTTAGCCTCTTCCATCCCCCTGCTTCCGAAGTCAGGATGCACATGGAGACCTCTGTGGCACCTTCACAAGGTAGGGGGCCAACATCCACAACTTCCTTCAGTCAGAAAAGGCTTGTGTCTGGTCTGAAATGCATTTATGCATGGTATACCTAGGACTTTCCTGTAATGTAAAGCCTTCCACTCTGCTAACAGCATTCTAAAGTACTAATCCTCCAAGGACTACTTCACTTACTTTCTTATTACTATTTCTGACATAAAGAAAGTAAATAATCACTTGGACAATAGGAGCTTTGGTCAGCTCAAAGGGCTTCCCTAGCATGTAGGACAGAAGTCAAACCCAAGGATGCTATTTGTGCTCACAGAAGATGCACTTACCTATGCACTAAAGTCTAGGGAGAAAAACACATCCCTACCCTCAACGTCTAGCTATAGGGATACATTTACAGTCCCCTCAGCTAATCCTGTGGGATGGCACTAGTGGACTAATTTCATCAAGAGGTGTTCTACCAACAAGCAGACCAGTCAGAAGCCTGTAGCACCCTCAAGTGGCAGTTGCATTGGGATAGTCTTCTCATCATAGCAGAGGGATGGGGGACCCCACAGATGGAACTCTTCACCACCAGGGAAAATGCACAGTGGAGCTACAGGCACCTTCTTATTCTCATGAGCAATCCTTTTCAGTTAGGCTTTCATTACAATGCCCTTTTTCCCCAAGAATACCCAGAAATTAAAGAACAGCTGGATTTCCTTGTAGCACCAGTTTGATCAATTTTGCTGTGCTACTTTCTTCTCCTTAGCCTTCCTGCTAACCCACTCCCTATAAGCTTGGAGCATACCTTCTTACTCTATCTGCGAAGGTTACTCTCTCAGGGTGGGGAAACTGTCTGACTAGCACCGATTTCGTATGGCAGAACTCAGGGTATCCAAGTATGATCCTGATAACCCCCCCCCGACTTCCATACATTAGCTTGTGCAGACTTCTTAGGACAAGCCAGGTGGCCTAGCTCCAGAAAATCCTGGGCAACATAGTAAGAAGGCTTTCGTACTGGGGTGCACAGTTCTATCAGGACCCCAGCGAAGGCCAAGATCTCTGTTTTCCGGTCCTACTTTTAAATCTCCTTTTCTTTTGGTCTTTCTCACTCATACTGCAAGGTTCAGGTTTCAGCTTTTTCAGCCTACGTCCTTCGCATTTACCTACCTTCGCGCAGCGCACCCTCTGGTAGGGGCACTCTTGCTCCCAGGTGACCTCATACAAAGTCTTGCTGCCTAAACCTTATCCCAGAAAAGATTTAATCTTCTGACATGGAACCTTGCCTACTTATTACCTATCTCTCCAGTTAGGGAATCTTTGACTCTGTGCTCTCATGCCTAATCCTGTCATCAAACCCAAACTGGTGACTGATGCCTCCCTTTTTCTAGCCAGGCATTTACCTCTCTTCTGTCCAGACTCATAAGCAGCTACCTTACTACATGGCCATTATAAAACTCTTCAGAATTTTCTGGCCACTGGAATATTACCAGTGTTAACACTCAGTGGAGAAGATCCTCCATCTTGCAGGCCATTCCCAAATGTATCTCTCTCTCTGTCTTTCTTGCTAAATCATCAGGGAAAGATCTCTCTGGTCTGTAAGGGCCCATTCCATTAGGGCAGCTGGGTCCTCGACTACCTTCATGAAGGGAGTACCTGCCAAGAGCGAGAGAGGAGCCTGCCGTCTGATCTTCTGTACCCTTTTAAACCAGACACTGCCTGTGTTAGCCTTCTTCTACTCCAGTTCAGTTTTTGCCATTATTTCCCTTCAAAGCTTCCCTTTCTCGTCTTACTTCACCACCTCCCCTCTTTTAAGCATTGGAAGTCTTTCCACAAGTAGGGATTGCAACAATGAAACACTAAGAACATGGTATGGTTGTGTACACTTGCCATAAATGTAGATGTTTGAGTGTATTCACTGTTGCAGTCACCCCCCCTCCCCCATAGCCTACAGGGTATCTATTACTTTTTCTCATGTGCCAGGGATGTCTACTTTACACCCCTACCTGCCTAGGGATCCTTGCTCTGTCCATCTGGTCTTCACCTGCTGCTCCATGTGCCATGAATCCCTACTCTCCACTTCTGCCTGCCAAGGGATCCTTGCCCTAAACATCTGGCCTTGACCTGCTGCTTCTGTTGAGGGGGGCTCCGAACTACAAGGGGCAAGAAAACTGAGGTAATGATGTAGGCAGACTTCACTTATACCCCGGCATACTGACCTCAGTCAAGTGCATCTGTCAGTTATAGGAGGAGGGAAGACGTTTACTCTGGTGGTCAGACCAGCAAAGGGCTTCCACAGCAGGAAATCCCACAAGTCAAAACTGCAACAGTGAATCCATCAAACATCTACACTACATTTGATCTACATTTGTGGTAAGTGTACACAACTGTACTTTTCCCTCACGGCAGAGGGGGTAACCATAATGAAAGCTGTCTGTGTCAGGGGTGATCTACAAAATCAAGGGTTTTGTGGAGGTTTCTCCAGGAAACCCTTTCAGTGGCATCTCTGGAGGCAGTCCCGAGGACTTGTGTCTTTACACCCAAAGATGTGGGAGGTCTTCACCTCAGGCTGTTGGATGCGGAGAGGGCTATCCAGAGGTTATGCAGTTCCATTTTTAGACATTCCAAAGTTGAAATTGAAACCCCTCCCAGTGTGGCACCCCATCAGAGAGAGGCTGCGGCCATCAAAATTCAAAAGTTGTTAGAAAATCAAGTAATTTAAGAAGTCCCTCCAGAACAACACGGATCTGGGGTCTATTCAGATTTTTGGTTCCAAAAAAGAACAAGGACCTCAGGCCAGTTTTGGATTAAGCAGGTTGAATAGCTTTATCAAGGAGACCAAACTCAAGATTGTCATGATTCAGTCCATTCTACCTCTTTTGAGCCAGGGCTATTAGATGTGCTCAATTGACTTCAAGGATGCTTATATACAGATTACAAGGCGGTCCAGAAGGCTTCTGGCTGGCAGCCAATAACTAGTAGTTCTGAGCACTAGCTTTTGGGCTCACCACTGACCCCAGGTGTTCACCAAGTATATGGTAATAGTGGCATGTTGGCTCAGGATGCAGGTGTTTCAGGTCTCTCTACCTGGATGATTGGCTCCTTATTGCCGGCACAAGAGTATCATTGATCAGGGCTAGGAACACCATACTTTATCTGTGCCGCTCCTTGGGAATCACAATCAGTTGTCAGAAATCCAATCTTCTTCCTGTGCAGTCGATATAGTTTATAGATTGCCACACAGTTTCTCAGTGTGCAAGGCTACCAGCTGCCAGAGTGTCAACCCTTCCAGGTCTTGGTGTTGCATTACTGTCACATTCAAAATCCCCGTCTCATCAAGTTCTCAGGCTTTTGGGGCACATGGCACCCACCATTTGCTCGGTTCCCTTCTTGGGGTACTACATGAGGGTTCTGCAGGGGATGTTGGTGGTCCAGTGGGCCTTTCTGATGCACTTGTTTGAGTTTCCAGTTATATTGATGGAAATTTGTTGAAAGCACTTCCGAGTGATGGTTGGAGTCCCACTTGGTTTCTGCTGGGAGACTGATTTTCTTCGTGTTTCACTGTTGCAGTCATCACTTGTGGGTTATCCCTACTGAGTAGCCTTCGGCTGGCCCAAATATCAGAGTAAAGGGTTTCCCCTCCTGCTTCGGCTGTCGGATGTTTGAAGCTGACTTCAGGTCATCGAGCTATAAAATGAGGCAGCTGACGCCATTCCATCAGTCTTTCTTGCCGTGGAGCAGAAGTAGTTCGCGAGTGCATCGGTTGACTGTTGCCAGATTGAGGGAGTAACCGTCTAAATTCAGGTACCCCATTGTGGAACCTTTTTTGTGTTTAACCGATGTCAGAGAAAGTTAATAATTCTCTCTGTTGGATAAAACTGATCCGACACCAAGCCTTACATACCATGTGCGTCACTTGCCTAGGCCCAGACCATGACTTCCCCGGATGTCAGTTCTGTGCTCTTTAATGCTAAGTCTATTAGGAGAACGGCTGAAATTGTAGCTAGACACTTCAGTGAGAGTGTTTCTCACTGCAAAATGGTGTTGGTTGGTCACACTGCTGTTGAATTTTCCAAAACGAAGAAAGATAAAAAAAAGGATAGGTCTCAGAGTTAGGCCCACTGACCATTCTGATCTGAAGTCAGCTAGCCTTCCATCCATTAGAGTAGCTGAACTCAATGAGGTGCCTTCACAGCCCCTGATGCCAGCCGATGAACCGTCGCAGGCCTCTACCGAGACCGATTTGGAGTCCAGAACGCCTCTGGATCCATCATCTCCTGCCGATATGTTGGCCTTAAGTCTTGCAGTTGGGTCCGGAGCTGCGTCGCAGGCACCGGCTTCCATAGAGACTGTACCAGCGACTGGTGACAGGCAGAGACAAACGACCATGCCTCTGGTTAAACTAACCTTGCATAAGGCCATTGAATCCATGAGGCCCAAGACCATGACTACCCCTAAAAAGACCCCATCCCAGGGGCCCTGCCACCGACTTCCTTCCACCCATCCTGCCACACATTCGCAGCAGTTGCTCAGAATGGCAGAGGATTTAGTCAATCTGATAAGAGGAAGCCAGTCTACCCAGTCTACCCAAGCCACCCCAGCCAAAAGGAAGAGGGACATTTCCTCTGAGACTCTTTCTGACCAGGAGTCAGAAGGATTTGAACTAGAAGAGTCGACACTGAAGAGCAGCCTTTTGCAGCATTGAGGATTCTGATCCAGAGTCCCAGTGCCTTCTGCCTCCCAGCCTGAGGACCTCTCTTTTGGGGAAACTTTTTCCATCCGGGAACATTTTCACTGGGAGGCACAGGATTACCCTCAGTCAAAGAAGAGACTGAGAGTGTTCCTTGACCTGCCACAGCACAAACCTCTGCCTATTTCCACAGTCCTGGATGTGGTGGAAGATGTCTTCTTGGAATCTGCACTCACCCCAGACTCTCCCCCCTCTGCCCACAGGAAGCCAGACATATACTATAGGGTGCAAGACATCCACAAGTATCTTTATAAAAACCCTACAGCTGATCGAGATCATTGCTCTGGGTCCTAAGGGGGCTAGGGCTAGCTCCTCAAAAAAAATCCCAACTGATAGAGATCAGAGCCTTAGACAGACTAGGAAAGAAGGTCTACACTTCGGCTACCTTGGCCATTAAAGCTTTGAGTTGTCAATTTCATATGCTCAAATACCAACAAAATGTGCTGGAATTATTAAAATAAAAAATGTCCACCCTACCAGACAGCAGTACAACCACTTTCTAGCTACCAGGTAGGCAAGCATTCCCTGCATTATGGGTATGATGCATTGGAAGCTTGTAGCAGGGCTGCAGTATCTGGCTTGGTGATCAGAAGGTATGCCTGGTTAAGGGAACAACCATTGCCTGACCAGGTAAAGTCCAAGTTATTAGATGTCCCTCTGGACGAGGACCAGCTGTTCGGACCTAAAGCTGAGGAAGTTATTAAAAAAAATGGAAGACAAGGCCAACTCTATGCAGACTGTGAAGGATTGTTTGCGCATACAGCCTCCCAGGTTCAGTAGAAACCTCCCCACAAAGCATTGGTCCTTTCCTACCCAAACAAAACTTGTGCAGAGAAAGGGTTGCAGGGACAGGTCTTCTAGACACAAAGCCAACAGAGATCCAGACAAAGGACCACTGCAATGCCTAGGCAAGGGAGTTCTAAGCCACTTCCTTCTCCAAGGACTCACAATGACTCTTTTCCCCTCCCCATCCCCCCAGAGAGACTAGGAGGAAGACTTTCTCTCTTCCTTGAGAATTGGCAGGTTATCACTTCAGATCTATGGGTCCTAAAAATTATTACCAGTGGGTACAGATTCTCTTTCAAGGAAAACCCCAGATATTCAAGTTTCCTGGATGTACCAGCAAATCAGAGGCAATCCGCCAGATCCAAAAGCTTTGTGCCCAAGGTGCCTTGGAACCTGTACCAAAGGAACGGGACAGAAAAGGGTTTTATTCCAGACTATTCTTAGTACCCAGAAAGAAGGGCACCTGGCACCGTATTCTCAAGCTATCCACTCTGAAACTGTCCCTCCTGGTCCCAAAATTCTAAATGCTGACCCTGCACAAGCTTTTGCCAATGTTGATACCACATGCTTGGCTAGTGACCCTAGATCTGAAGGATACCTACCTCCATATCCCCATAAGGAAGTCCTGCAGGAGTTTCCTGCGCTTCAGAGCAGGGTCAGAACACTTTCAGATGTTCTTCGTGTTTCACTGTTGCAGTCTTTACATTTGGGTAATCTGCTGGCAGGTTACCCTCAGTTGGCCTGATTAACAAAGTCTTGGGTCCTGCGTCGGTTGCTGACCCTTCTTCCATGATGTCAGGTCATCAGAGGTATGAAACATGCAGCCGATGCCATTACATCAGTCTTTCTTGCCGTGCGGTGCCCGAAGCAGAAGCAGTTCGCAAATGGCCGACTCCTGAAATTTTCATTTTCGAGTTTCAGAACCGAAGTCTTCAACTTAAAGCTAAGTACCCTGTTGGGGAAACTTTTTCTTGCTCCTTACCAATGTCAGTAAAAGTTAATAATTGCATTACTTGTAGGAAGCAAATACCTCATAAAGATTTTCATTTGTACTGTATTCCTTGACTAGGCCCTGACCACGACATACCTTGCTGTCAGTTTTGTGCTTTATTTAATCAGCGCACTGTCCATCCTTTGTACATTTTTGCCTCTAAATATTTCGGTTCTCAGTTCAATTATCCAGAAATGCCGTCGGTTAACCATCCGACTACTGGAATTCTGAAAAAACACAAAGAAAAGAGAGAGACCGTTGAGGTCCAAAACTGCCGACGACGCTTCTCCTAAGCCAGTCGCCAGTTTGCAGGTACTCAAGTGAGGCGCTTTCGCAGCCCCTGATACCCGCTACTTCTGATTCGCAGGCCTCTACTGAGACCCATTCAGAGTCCGGTATACCACGAGATGCTTCACCTATGGAACCCGCGGATGTCTCTACTTTGGATTGGTCCAGAGCCACTGTGCAGGCACCGGCTTCTGAGGGTGTATTCAGGCCTACAGACTTGCATATTAAACCGACTCCACCTTCAATACTAAGGCCTAAATTTCGATCTATGTCTAAAAAAAACGACGCCCAGGCCCCTATGCCTAAAAAACAAATGATCAAAATGGCTGAAGATTTAATTACTCTAATCAGAGTAGTCAACCCCCTCCCCTTCTAAGAGGCCTAAGGCTGAGCTTGACTATGAATCTTCTTTTCAGGACTCTGTTTCTTCTGACTCTTCTAATGACCTGATCCTACTTGTGAAGATTCTGATGCAGAGGATTCCATTCCCTCTGCTTCCCCCGAGGACTTTTCTTTTGGGGAAACTTTACATACCTTAAGGGAGGATTTCCACTGGGAAAAATCAGGAATTTTCTCAATCCAAAACGAGGCTTAGGGATTTCCTTCTTCCTCAGCATAGGCCTTTGGCCATACCTCCTGTACTAGACATTGTTGTGTTTTCGGAATCCAGTATGGCCCCTGATTCCCTGCCTCCGGCTCCTAGTAAATCTGACAGATACTATAGGGTTCCTGACTCCCACAAATTCCTTTTCAAAAATCCTGTTGCAGACCCAGAAACCATTTCTCAGGGGCCCAAGGGCATTAAGGCTTCTACTGCTAAAAATCCTACCCCTTCTGATAGAGATTCCAGGGCGCTGGATAGATGGGGTAAAAAGGTTTATACTTCTGCAACCCTGGCAATCAGGGCTTTAAACTGTCAATTTTGTATGCTAAAATATCAACAGTATATCATGGGACTACGAAAATTATGTTGATTTCTGACTGTGTGGAAAATAAAGATTTACATGATTTATTGCATTCAGCTGAACAAGTTGGAAAACATACTTTGCAATGTGGTTTTGATTCTTTAGAGGCCTCTTGCAGGGCTGCTGTTACTGGATCTGTGCTTAGAAGGCATGATTGGCTTAAGGAGCAATCTCTGCCTGATCATGTTAAAGCAAAATTGTTGGATGCTCCTTTAAATCCAAGCGCAACCTCCAAGATTTAGTAGGCACTGGCCTACTAAGAACTGGTCCTTTCCAGCTCCTTCCAGATCCACTCAAGCCAAACCAAGACACACCAAAAGCATCAGGTTTCAGTCCCAAGGGACTCTCAGAATTAAGCAATGGGGTGCTTACACTTACAAATCTGGAGATAACAAGACACCCCCCTATGGTAAACAGTCTCAATGACTTTCCTTTGAAATTACCAAGCACTTACCTTTCAGCCGCCCCTTTGAGGGAAAGATTGCTCTTCATGCAAAAAACTGGCAACTCGTAACCCAGGACAAATGGGTTTTAAATATAGTGTCCCAGGGATACAGATTTCATTTCCACACGTTGCCAACTCGAAACGGGTGGCCAGACCTGCCCCCAAATCAGTGGGCAGAGGCTCAGAATCAAGTACTTTCCCTCTTAAACATGGGGGCTATTCAACCGGTACCAGAAGAGGAAAAGGGACAAGGTTTCCATTCCAGACTTTTCCTGGTACCCAGAAAAGACAAATCATGGCATCCAATTCTGGACCTGTCTACTCTAAACACCTTTCTGGACATTCCAGAATTCAAGATGCTGACTCTCCACTGGTTACTTCCTATGCTAGGCAAGGATGCCTGGTTGGCAACTCTAGATTTGAAAGAAGCTTACCTGCATATCCCAATCAGGGAATCTTGCAGAAGATACCTACGCTTCAAAGCAGGCTACTTGCATTATCAGTTCTCTGCACTGCCTTTTGGCTAGTCTACTGCACCCAGGGTATTCACAAAGTGCCTGTCTCCAATAATTGCATTTTGCAGGCAAAGAAATATTCAAATATATCCATACCTGGACGATTGTCTAATTCGGGCAGAAAACCAGGCCATACTTATAAAACATCTGGCGTTTGTAAAAAGGGTTCTAACTTGTCTAGGGTACACCATAAACAAAAAGAAATCACAACTGGTACCCTCTCAACAGATTACATTCCTGTGTGCAAGCTTGAATACAACTGCCCAGATGGCTTTCCTCACGCCAGAAAAGCAAATTCATTTGGTAACTTACTTCAAACAGGTGGCCACAAAAACCCTGCTATCTGCAAGACAAATGCTACAAGCCTTGGGGTTCATGGCCTCTTGCATTCTTCTCATTCCATATGCAAGACTGCATATGAGAGTTCCTATGGTGGGCAGAGGCCTACACCAAAAAAGGGACTGCCATTCACACTACACCTTGCCACCCAAACCCTAACTACAGACGCAGCAGACTATGCATGGGGGGGCTCATCTGGCAGGGATGTGCATTCAGGGCAAATGGAGTCCAAATCAAATGCACCTACATATCAATCAAAAAGAAATGTTAGCTGTACAGAATGCTTTGACAGCCTTCAAGGACTACATTCATCCAGGACAACTACTGGTAAACACTGACAACACCACGGTTATGTGGTACATAAACAAGCAGGGGGGTACACATTATTACCCCCTCTGCAGACTAGCCATGGCATTGTGGAACACAGCCTTGAGCTACCAAGTGCAACTACAAGCTCAATTCCTGCCAGGAAAACTTAATAGACAAACTAAGCAGAAATCTCATGGACCTACATGAATGGAGACTGGAACCACGGATTTTCAACATGTTGACACGCAAATGGGTGAGCCCAAACATCGATCTATTTGCCTCCCCTCAGAACTACCAGTTGGACAAATTTTGCACTAGAACTCCTCACAAAAAAGCCTGGAAAGTGGATGCTCTGTCCTTCAGCCGGAAAAACCTATCTGTCTACGCTTTTCCCCCTCTGGCTCTACTCCACAATGTTCTGCTAAAAGTCAAGCAGGACAAACCAAAAATGATTTTGATTGCTCCAGACTGGCCACGCCAACACTGGTACCCACTCCTGCGCAGTGTCACAAATTTCTCCATGGCACCTGCCTCAGACACCTTCCTTACTGTCTCAGCAGGAGAACCAAATACTGCACCCTCAGCTCCCAACATTGAAACTTGCAGCTTGGCTAATCATTTAAATTCGCCCTTAGCATCCCACAGCAAACCTGTGATGGATGTCATCTTGGAGGCGAGAAGACCTAGTACTAGAAAATCTTATGCTGACAAATGGAAAAGATTCTGTGCCTGGAATCAATCTCAGGGGATGAGCACAGCAGCGCCCAATTAGCCTCAGATTTTGCAATACTTAACTGAGATGCTTCACAAGGGCCTGTCTTTTTACTTCATTAAAATCTATGCCTCAGCCATTTCAGCTCATTACAACACAGAACCTCCTCTCTTCTCTCATCCTCTACTCAAGCAGTACCTCAGAGGGGCCAAAAACTTGTGACCACCCAGGAGTGCCCCAACCCCTGTCTGGGACCTTAACTTTGTATTGGAAAAACTCACTCTACCTCCTTTCGAGCCATCTGCTACTGCAGACTTAAAATTTCTGTCTTGGAAAACAAACTTCCTTTTAGCAATCACTTCAGCTAGAAGGATATCTGAATTAGAGGCCCTTATGGCAGTGGAGCCTTTCATCATCTTTCATGCTGACAGGGTGTCACTCAGGACCAATCCATTCTTCATGCCCAAGGTGGTATCCAGTGTGGCTCTTAATCAGTCCATTCATTTGCCAACTTTCTTTCCCAATCCACAGAACAAGGGAGAGCGGATTCTGCATTCATTGGATGTGCACAGACAACTTAGATTCTACTTGGACAGGGCTAAATCTCAAAGAAAAGCTGAACTGCTGGTGGCGTTTGCTGCAGGGGCAGAGGGGAAGGCTATTTCAAAACAAACCATTTCTAAATGGATAAGCCATTGCATTCATTTCTGCCATAAGCACCATGGAAAACCTATCCCCCCAGGGAATCTGATCTCATTCCACCAGGGCTGCATCTACTTCTGCAGCCTTTCTCAGAGGTGTTCCTACCAGGGATATTCTAGAAGCTGCTACCTGGAGTTCAGTTCATACTTTCACCAAGCATTATCACTTACCAATTTTCTCTAAATCTAGAGCTGGCTTTGCCACTGCTGTTTTGCAGGGCCTTATAGCTGGTCCTAATGCTGTATAAATCCATCCTCCCAACCATAGCTTTGGGAATCTACTCAAATGTAATGACTGCAGCAGTGAAACACAAAGAACATAGTACAGTTGTGTACACTTGCAATAAATGTAGATGTTAGAGTGTATTCACTGTTGCAGTCCTGGTTACGCTCCCTCCAGCTCCCTGATTTTCTCTTACTGTACCTCTACTTTCTTTTACTATGCTTAAAAGCCTTTTTGGTGTATTTGCTTTTGGTTGGAGGCATACTTTTGTGTTTTTAATTTTATTTTGCTCCCCATTTGGGGGGCACCTGACATCTGGGGCAAGAAAAACTGATGTAATGGTGTCGGCTGCATGTTTTATACCCCTGACGACTTGATGTCATGGAAGAAGGGACAGCAACCGACGCAGGACCCAAGACTTTGTTGATCAGGCCGACTGAGGGCAACCTGCCAGCAGATTACCCAAATGTAATGACTGCAACAGTGAATACACTTGAACATCTACATTTATGGTAAGTGTACACAACTATACTTTCTCTGCTCTGCCCTTTGCTTCATCTACTGCTCCCATAGTCTTTACCAAGTGCCTGGCGCCTATCATTGCCTTTTGCAGACAGAAGAGCATACAGATTTAACCCCTACCTGGACGACTGCCTCATCCAGGTGGACACCAAGGAAAGACTCCTGCAAGATCTTACTTTTGTTCAGACTCTACTAACCTCCCTGGGATTCAAAATCAACCAGGAGAAGTCCCAAATTCACCCCACAAGAAGGTTAACCTTCCTGGGAGCTCTGCTGGGCACATCAGCACAGTTTCCCTCCATCTGGTGAAGCAGACCTTCCTCCCCTCTTACTTTTCACAGCTGCCCTGCATTACCCACCTCACAGCAAGGAAATTCCTGAAGGCACTAGGATTCTGCATCTTGTTGGTACCTCTAACCAGACTGCACATGAGGAAATTACAATGGTACCTCAGGAACCTTTGATCTTCATGATTCATTGTTGCAGTCATCACATTTGGGTTATCCCTGCCAGGGTAGCCCTCGGTCGGCCCGAATACCAGAGGCTTAGTATTTTTGCATCGGTTGCTGTCGTTTGAGGACTGACAGGTCGTCAGTGGTATAAAGTAAGGCAGCAGACGCCATTACATCAGTTTTTCTTGCCGTGGACCCCGAAGCAGAAGCAGTTTGCACAAGTGCCGGTCGGCCGCTACCCGAGTTTTTGTCTACCGAATTGAAGTTGAAGTCTTCTAAAGCTAAGTACCCCATTGGGGATCCTTTTTTTCTTGCACTAACCGATGTCAGAAAAAGTTAATAATTGTCTCGCCTGTGAAAAGCAAATACCACACTGGGACTTCCACTCTTACTGCATCACTTGTTTAGGCCCAGACCACAACGCACCCCATTGTCACTTCTGTGCTTTGTTCAATGCCAAACCTCCCAACGATGTTTGCATTAAGCTAGTCGTCAGTCCTCAGTGAGGTGCTTTTGCATCCCCTGATGCCCATTTCAGTTGATTCGCAGGCCGCTACCGAGACCCTTTTAGGGTCCAATGTGCTGCAAAACTCTTCTTTGATTAAGGATCCTGCGGTCATCTCCACCTTGGATGGATCTGGAGCCGCTGAGTAGGCACCAGCTTCCGAGGAAGTCCTTCACACTTCCGAATCTCGACACAAATCGACGTCTTCTTTAGCGACTTCTGGTCTTTCAAAAACTACCAAGTTTCTTAGGCCCAGGGTTCATACCACACCCAAGAAACCGACAACCCACTCTCAAGCGCCTGCTACTTTGCTTCAGTCTGAAATGCTTAAAATGGCAGAAGACCTTTTCATGCTGGTTGGGGAAGCCAAGCTACCCCCTCCAGAAGGAAGAGAGATCTGTCCCCTGTAGTTTTATCTGAACAAGAGTCAGATGAATCTGATGCATCTGACTGAAGACATGCAACCCCTCTCCACTTATGAGGATTCTGGTGCTGAGGACTGCATTCCTTCAGCCTCTCCCCCAGAGGATTTTTCCTTTGGGGAAACCATGCATACTTTAAGGGAGCATTTCCAATGGGAGAGTCAGGACTACCCTCAGTCTAAAAGACTCAGGGAATTCCTAGATCTTCCGCAACATAGGCCCTTGGCCATGCCCCCCAGTCTTGGATGTTGTGGAGGATGTTTTCTACGAATCCAACTTGACTCCCGACGCCCTACCTCCTGCTCCCAGAAAACCAGGCAGATACTATAGAGTCCCTGACTCACAAATCTCTCTCTAAAAATCCAACAGCTGACCCTGAGGTCATTTCTCAAGGGCCAAAAGGGATTAAAGCAACTTCTGCTAAGAATCCCACTCCCTCAGACAGGGATTCCCGAGCATTGGACAGATGGGGTAAAAAAGTATACACCTCAGCTACTCTTGCTATCAGGGCACTAAATTGTCAGTTCCATATGCTGAAATTTCAGCAGCATACCTTGGAACTTCTTAAACAAAAAATGTCTTTCTTTCCTGCTTGCGCAGAATCTAAAAACTTACAAGATTTAATGCATTCTGCAAGTCAAGTAACTAAACACACTTTGCACTGTGGTTTTGACACCCTAGAAGCTTCTTGCAGGGCCACAGTCACTGGTTCTGTCATTAGAAGACATGCATGGCTAAAGGAACAACCCCTGCTAGACCATGTTAATTGTTGGATCCTCCCCTTGCACAAATAACTTATTTGGCACTAAGGCAGAAGAGGTCTTAAAAAAGATGGAAGAAAAAGCAAACTATTCAAACTGTTAAGAATTTCTTGCAGGTCAAGCCCCCAAGGTTCAGCAGGCATTGTCCCTCCAAGCACTGGTCCTTTCCTGCTCCAAGTAAACTGGCCCAGCCTAGGCCCCAAGGAAACGGACCCCCCCAGACTGCAGCCCCAGGGAATGCAGAGATCTAAGCAGTGGACTACCTCCACTTCAAAACCAGGGAGTTCTAAGCCACTCCCTTATGGAAAGAACTCAAAATGACTCGCCACCTCCCCCACCCCCCTCTGCCCACCCTCACTTACCCCTGGGAGGAAAACTCTGCTTTCAATCAAGCACCTGGGCCACCATTACCAAGGGCCAATGAGTTCTGAACATTGCGTCTCAGGGATACAAATTTTCCTTCCACACCCAAAAGGGCTCCCCAGATCTACCACAAAAATCAGTGGGCAGAGGCTCAAAAGCAAATCCTTTCCCTGCTCTGTATGAGGGCAGTAGGGCACGTTCCTGCAGAACAGATAGGCCAAGGTTTCTACTCCAGACTTTTTCTGATGCCCAGAAAAGAGGGCACCTGGCACCCCATCCTCAGTCTATCCATTCTAAACACCTTCCTCGTGATCCCAAAATTCAAAATGCTCACCCTCCAGCAGCTAACTATGCTTTTCAAGGACCCTTGGCTAGCCACCCTAGATCTAAAAGAGGCCTACCTGCACATTCCTATCCGGGAATCATGCAGAAAATATCTCTGCTTCAGGACAGCATCTCAACACTTTCAGTTCTCTGCACTTCACTTTGGCTTATCTACAGCTCCCAGAGTTTTCACAAAATGCCTGGCTCCAGCCATTGCCTATTGCAGACAAAGAAATATTCAAATTTACCCATACTTAGACGATTGCCTGATTCAGGCAGACAGTCAAGAAAAGCTGTTGCAGCACCTGGCATTTGTAAAGAACCTTCTAACCTCTCTGGGGTACACAATCAATGAAAAGAAATCAAAACTAGTCCCCAGTCAAAAGATTGCATTCTTGGGAGCAAGCTTGGGCACAGCATCCCAGATGGCATTCCTTACTCCAGAAAAGCAAGCCTATCTGACAGCCTAATTCACTCAAATGGCCACCAGAACCCAGCTATCTGCAAGGAAAATCCTGCAGGCCCTAGGGTTCATGGCCTCTTGCATCCTCCTAATTCCATATGCCAGACTGCATACGAGGAAACGTCAGTGGTACTTAAAAAGTCTTTGGTGCCAACATTCTCAGGACCTGGAAACAGTCATCCCTCATACCTTGTCTAAGGATAGTTTCTTTGGTGGGCAGCAGCATGTAACCACAACAAGGGACTTCCCTTTACTCAATCCCACACCGCCCAGACCCTAACTACAGGTGTATCAGACTATGCCATGGGGGCACACCTGCATGACAAGTGCATTCAGGGCCACTGGAGCCAAAGTCAAATTCATCTGCACATCAACCAAAAAGAGATGCTAGCTGTTCAACATGTTCTGACAGCTTTCCGATCCCTACTCTCACCAGGACCCCTGCTTATAAAAACAGACAACACCACAGTTGTGGTACATCAACAAGCGGGGGGAACCCACTCTGCAGGCTAGCCATGGACCTGTGGAACACTGCCTTGGACATGCATATTCATCTGCTAGCTCAATTTCTGCCAGGCAAACAAAATTCTCTGGCAGACGACATAAGCAGAAATCTCTTAGACTCACATGAGTGGCAATTAGAACGCAGCACGTTCAGCCTTCTAATCCAGAAATGGGGGGCCCTAGAGTTGGACCTCTTTGCCTCCCCCTGCAATCACCAGCTCAGCAATTTCTGCACCAGGACACCTCACAGCAGGACCTGGAAAGTGGATGTCCTATCCTTCCAGTGGGAAAACCTCTAAATCTATGCATTCCCCCCTCTGCCTCTTCTCCCAAAAATATTACTCAAGATAAGACCAAGGGCAATCCTGATTGCCCTGAACTGGCCACGCCAGCACTAGTACCCAGTACTGCACAGCGTGTCACCGGTGCCACCCTGGCACCTATCCCAGATCCCAACCCTCCTCACTCAGCAGGGGAGACTGATCTTGCATCCGCAACTGCAAACCCTGAATCTTGCAGCCTGGCTTATTCCTTGAATTCTTCCCCAGTGACCAGCCTAAGCAAGCAGGTGCTGGATGTCATTCTTGAAGCCAGAAGACCCAGTACAAGGAAATCCTATGCTGATAAGTGGAAAAGGTATTGTTCTTGGATCGAATCTAAAGGAGAGAACACAGCACTGCCCTCTTTACCTCTAATCCTGGATTACCTAGCAAATCTACTCCAAAGAGGCCTATCCTGCTCCTCCATTAAGATCCATGCCTCTGCCATCTCAGCTCATTACAACACTGAGATGCCTCTCTTCCCTCACCCTCTCATCAAACAGTTCCTGAGAGGGGCAAACAATTTAAGGCCACCTAGGAGAGCACCCACCCCTGCTTGGGACCTTAACTTTGTACTGGAAAAGCTCACGCCCCCCCTCCCTTTGAGCTTGCAGCATCAGCAGAGGTAAAATTCCTTTCTCAGAAAACAGCCTTGCTTCTGGCCATCACTTCGGCTAGAGGAATGTCTGAGCTACAAGCACTTATGGCTGTGGAACCCTTCATTATTTTTCATGCTGACAGGGTCCCCCTCAGGACTAACCCTTAATTTATGCCTAAAGTGGTGTTCAGTGTGGGTCTCAACCAATCTGTCCATTTGCCAACTTTCTTCCCTAATCCTCAAAGTAAAGGGGAAGGGATCTTGCACTCCTTGAATGTGCACAGACAGCTCAGATTCTACCTTGATAGGACTAAGTCCTTCAGGAAATCTGACCAGTTACTAGTCAGTTTTGCACCAAGGGCAGAGGGCAAGGCCATTTCAAAACAAATAATTTCCAAATGGATAGCACACTATATCCATTTTTGCTACAAACACGTGGGAAACCAAACCCTCAGGGGGTCAGAACACATTCCACTAGGGCAACTTCTACCTCTACAACATTCCTCAGTGGAGTCCCTACCAGGGACATTCTGGAAGCTGCTACCTGGAGTTCTGTACACACCTTCACCAAGCATTACCACCTGCCTATGTTTTCCAAATCTGGGGTGGGTTTTGCAACAGCAGTCGTACAGGGCATTCTAGCCAGTCCCAGCTCTTCTTGACTGCCTCCACCCTTTCTTCAGCTTTGGGAATCAACCCAAGTGTGATGAATGCAACAGTGAAACACAAACAACATAGTACAGTTGTGTACACTTACCATAAATGTAGATGTTCAGTGTATTCACTGTTGCAGTCCTGGTTTTCCTCCCTCCAGCCTCCTCCTCTCTCTCTATTACCCACCCCTTTCAGGGGTATTGGTATTTACTTTTTACTGGTGGTGTTTTTCCCACCATAGCTTAGCTTCCTATTTGGGGGCTCCTGACATTTGGGGCAAGAAAAACTGGTGTAATGGCATCAGCTGCCTGTTTTCATACCCCTGACGTCAGTCCTGGAGCGACAGCAACTGATGCAGAAATACCAAGTCTCTGGTATTCGGGCCAACTGAGGGTACCTGCAGGCAGATAACCCAAGTGTGATGACTGCAACAGTGAATGCACTCTAACAGCTACATTTATGGTAAGTGTCCACAACTGTACTTTCCTTAAGGGAGTGGCCCACATCAGACCACCTAGAAAGCCACCTGCTCAAGCGTGGTATATAAACTTTGTCCTGGAAAAATTGACTTTGCCTCCTTTTAAGCCAGGTGCTTCAGCGGACCTGAAGTACCTTTCTTGGAAAACTGTCTTTGCTGGCCATCACCTCAGCCAGGAGAGTTTCTGAGCTTCAGGCCCTTATGGCCACTGATCCCCTTCATCATTTTCCATGATGACAGGGTGCACTTAGGACCCAACCCCTCCTTTATGCCTAAGGTGGTCTCGAATGTTACCCTCAACCAGTCCATCCATCTCCCTACTTTCTTTCCCAACCTCCATAATAAAGGGGAAATAATTTTGCATACCCTGAATGTGCAGAGACAATTGAGATATTACTTGGATAGGACCAAGTCATTCAATGTCTGACCAACTACTGGTCTCTCTTGCTCTTGGGGAAGAGGGGAAACCCATATCCAAACAGACCATTTCTAAATGGATCTCACATTGCATCCATTTCTGCTATTCCTTTCATGGAAAGAGTCCTCCCAAATCCATCAGGTCACATTCCACTAGGGCAGCCTCTACTTTCACTGCCTTTCTGAGAGGGGTTCCAACCAAGGATATTTTGGAAACTGCTACCTGAACATCCATCCACACATTCACCAAACACTACCAGCTTGGCTACCATCTCTAAAACCAAGGCAGGCTTTGCATCTGCAATCGTGCAGGGCATGCTGGCATCCCCTTGAAACGGTGCAACCATGGAGTTTTCCTCCTTCCCATCCTTCCCACCACCCTGTTTCTCAGCTTTGGGCATCTTCCCACAAGTGATGGCTGCAACAGTGAAATACGAAGAACATAGTACAGTTGTGTACACTTACCATAAATGTAGATGTTTGAGTGTATTTACTGTTGCAATCCTGTTTCCTTCCCACCTTTCCCCTTTTTCTCTTTCTTGGGGGCTCCTATTTATTGGGGGCAAGAAAAACTGATGTAATGGTGTCGACTGCCCCATGTTATAGCCCTGATGACTTGACATCAAATTCAGATACCAGAC
This sequence comes from Protopterus annectens, assembly GCF_019279795.1. Taxonomy (NCBI): domain Eukaryota; kingdom Metazoa; phylum Chordata; order Ceratodontiformes; family Protopteridae; genus Protopterus; species Protopterus annectens. Next base: position 1,758,044,143 of record NC_056728.1, on the reverse strand, counting down.
AGCCGACGCAGGAGGGAAACCCTTTACTCTGTTATTTGGGCTGGCCGAGGGCTACCCAGCAGGGGTAACCCACAAGTGATGACTGCAACAATGAATGCACTCAAACATCTACATTTTATGGTAAGTGTACACAACTGTACTTTCTTCCTCCTGCTCTAGGCACTTTCTCACTGAAGCGTTTTTTCTGGGAGGGGGCATTTCAAGATGAGAACTGTCGATGGGGCCTGGTCTGATACCTAGGCCAATCTTCACATCAGTGTTCTGGAGATGAGGTCGGTTGTCCTTGCATTGCAGACATTTCTGGACATCCTTTTGTAGGGTGTGATTTCAGTTTAGATGGACAGCATGCCTGTGATGTCTTTCTTGAACAAATAATGGGGAACACATTCATAACCAGTTTCAGGAGGCCATGAGGGTTTAGAAATGGGCAATTTCATCTCAACTGTTTCTGGTTGTAACACACATCCCGGGAAGAAACAGCATATTAGCAGATAGCTGGAGCAGGAACATTCTTTTTCTGCATGAGTAGTGTCTGAATCTGAGAGGGGCCACTCAGATTTTTCAGCCCTGGGTCACTCTGTGTTGTGATCTGTTTTCTGCACTTTGTGTAGTAAGGGGATGTAGTTATTATGCCATAGTCCCTCCACAGGGACAGTCACCCACCAATGCTTTTCTGTATGCTTGGCCCCTAGGTCTCCTTTATGTCTATCCATGAATCGGTTGATAAAATTTCTTCAGAAGGCAGCCCGTTGCAGAGTGACTGTAATCCTCATTGCCCCCCTTTTGACCCTGTCATGTGTGGTTCCCCTTCCTTTGGCCTCTTCTGAAGTACCCTCCTTGGGACTTGAGTCCCATTCTGGATCTGATTTCTCACCCGGCAGGCCAGGACCTGCCCAACCGTCAGTCCCTAAAGCTGACCATGTGGTTCATCCAGTTTCCTTGATGGCCAGGAATTCCAAGCCTTCCAATAGAGTGGTGCATATTTTATCTTCCTCTCAGAAGTTTTGTGTAATGTTGTATGCTAGTAAATGGAAATGTTTTATTTGTTGGGCTACCTCTAAGGGGTAGGATTCCTTTTCATCTCCAATAGAAGGTGTTTTTGCTGGATTTATTTCACTCTGGTTCAAGTTATTGTACAGTTATGGTGCAATTGGCAGCCAATTCTAATTTCACATTAGTGAAGACAGTATATCTTTAGTGTCTCTCAAGATTTCCAAGGCATTTTTCAATGGCACCTTTTTGGAACATCCTCCAGTTAGGGACACTGTCCCTCTGTGAGATTTGTCCTTCATGCTTCATGTGTTGGTTGCTCCTCCCTTTGTGCCTTCTGATTGATTTAAAATTATCTTGGAAGAATTTGATTTTGGTAGCTCGTTACTTCAGCCAAACGATTTTGAGTTGCAGGCCCCTCCCATCAGCCTCTGTGCCTACTTTTTCATAAAGACAGGGTTTCTCTACAGACTGATCCATTTTTACTTCCTAAGATGGCTGTGGTGAACAATTTGAATCAACCCATTCTTTTGCCAGTATTTTTTTTTTTTTTTTGAGTTTTCTAACAGGGAAGAATATTTGCTGCATTGCCTTGAGGTTTTATTTGGATAGAACAAAATCTTTCAGAAAATCTTATTTTCTTTTTCAAAAGCCCAATTGTGTGTGCCAGTGTCTAGGATTATTGTGTCCAAGTGGTTATCTGATTGCATCTCTCTCAGAAATAGTTTGAAAAGAAAGCCATTGAGGAGTAAACTGAAAGGTCATTCTGTGAGAGCTATGGCTACTTCTATGGCATTCTTCTCCAGATCTTGCAGTGGACAAGGTTTGTGCAGCTGTTACTTGAGTGCATCCTCAGACCTTGCATCCCACTACAAATTGGACGTTCAGTTTTGGTCCAGGACTTTGGTTCCACCACTGTTGCTCACTATCCTTCCTTGAGACCTCACTAGGGTTTTATTTGGCCGGGGACTCTCCACAGATTGAATCCAGACAGAAAAGACAATATCTGAAATGAAAGATGTTAAGTTGTCTATCTCGCCTTCATTCTTGCTGGTTGGGTTCGGAGCCGATCCTCGGCTCCGACTCTGCCATCTTCAAAAGCTCAAGAGCTGCATACTGGCTCGAGGCCACCCCATATCCCATGATGCCTGGCGCTAGATTCCCAGATCTCGTTTGCCGCTTCTGCTGCAAGGTTGTCTTACTGGCTCAGGCCGTATATTTTCATTATTTACTCGTTTTTTGATAAAAATTTATAGTTCGTGTAGATTGTTTATACTAGTTAACCTTTATAGATATATATATATATATATATATATATATATATATATATATATATATATATATATATATATATATATATATATATATATGTATATGTATATATGTGTATGTGTATGTGTATGTATATATATATATATATATATATATATATATATATTTATATATATATGTATATATATTTATATATACTTGTAGTATCTAGTATTCTTTCTTAACCTTCCCCTATCCCTTCAGAAAACTCATTTTAGTTAGTTTCCCCCTCCCCCTTCACTGTCTTAGGTAGCCGTTTAAATTAGAGGCTAACCTTTTTCACTTTTTCTACCTTTTAAAAAAAAAAAAACATTTAGCGCTTTGTTTTTGTTTAACTTGTATATATGCACAATATTGTCAGTTTTCTTGGCCGTGTTTTGGGTGTCTTAACTGTGTGTGTGTGTGGTAGTAGTTGCATCCTAATTTCTTTAGTGTGTTGTCCTTGGTTTTTCTATTCCTTTTCAGGGATGTCCAAGGATACCAAGGTGTCCGGATTCAAGAAGTGTGACTCATGCTGTCAGAAGATGTCTCTGACAGATGGTCACTTCTTGTGTCTGTTGTCTCGGCGCCGTGCACCTGCAGGACTCTTGTTCGGTTTGCCATGCCTTCAGCCCAAGAGTCCTGCAGGAACGTAAAAATAAGTTAATCCTACGTGGATTACTTAGAGGATTCACCGGCTAAGACTCAGCCCATGAAGGCCTCTAAGCCACCTAAATCTTTGGCTCCCAGTTCGGAGCCATTGATGGGTGAAGCTGTTCCTTCAGCCTCTGTTCCGGCCGGAACCGATTTACCTGTCTCCCAGTCAGTTCCAACTCTCCCTTCGGAGCCGACGGGGAGTCGAAAGCGATCTAGGTCTCCCTCCCTGGAGTCGATACGCTCTGCTCCGAGGTCTCCTCTGCTCATTGGTCCCACTCTTCTCGGTCCTTAAGACTATCCGAGCATGATGTGGAGAGAGAGGTCAGTAGGCTGTTAAAATCGCAGGCCCTAGCAAAAATGTTGTCCAGCCCCCTCATCGGGTATCTGTTCCGTCCATATGTGCAGTTATTCCTCCTCTGACTCCTTCCTTGAGCTCGGAGCCGGAGTTCGTTGGGGTTTGCGTCGTGGAACCGTCGACACTGATGCCTTCTGCTTCGGTTCCGTCGTCGGCTCCGATCACTTCTTTGGTATCTTCCTTGGAAGGGTCTGGGCGCCGAGACTCCCTCGTCGGCTTCAAGGGGGCGAGTGGCATTGGACCCTTGTCTGACCCCGTTCTCCCTCTCGGAGCTTCGGCGCAGGTGAGCTCTGCTCCTACATCTGCTTCGGAGCTGTCCCCCTCGGTGCGGAGAGGGATTCCGGTCTCTTTGGAACCGGAGCATTCTCGGCATCCGAGCAGGGACGCCTTCGAGGTCTTATGAGGTGTGTGCTGGCCCCTGAGTCAGCCCCACGATCATCCCCAACGGCTTTTCCCGCTATGGTGCCTGCGTCTGCCTCTGTCCCTCCTCCAGACCCCAAGCGTGGGGAACCAATGCTCCAGGGCACCCCCTTGGGTGTATCTTCCTCTTCCGAGGCCTCCCCTGGTCATTCAGAGGAGCCACCTCATAAGAGGAAATGCAAGAGAAAGCATGTTGACTCCCCTGAGTCTGTCACATCAGATACCGACGGAGGATTCGGAAGGGTCCCAGAGATCCCCCTCTGAAGATGTCTCCTCCTTAGACATCCATGAGATGCTTAGGCAGAGGGGGAACTGGACTACCCTAAGCCCCTCCGAGGATGAGTCGGTATTCCTGGATGTGTTTGGATCCCAACCTTCCACCTCCTGGGTGTCTCTGCCTTTCAACCCACTAATGTCCGTGGTGGCTCAGAAGGAGTGGTCGGCTCCTGATACAGTGGAACCCACCCCCAGGATAAACAGTTTTTGGCCAAAGGTGTCCTTGTTGATGTCATGGTGGTAGCGGCGGCCACAAAGGAGGAGTTGGCTGAAACTTCATGTGTCCATCCCCCCCTAACAAGGAGTCCAAGACGATGGACAGATATGGGAAGTGGATGTTCTCTTCAGCGACCTTTTCTATGAGGTCTCCGAATTATTTGTGCCACTTTACCCACCTTCAAAGGGATCTCCTTAAAGAGCTTGGAGATACCCTTCAAGATCCATCAGCTGAGGGGGCCCGGGCTAAGGCAGCCTCACAGCTGGCGACTCTTAATTCAGTGGTGAACTCCTCCATGAGGCTCATTTCTAATGCAGCCGATGGTGCGAGTAGAGCCGCAGGCACAGGTGTTGCTCTGAGGAGACACGCTTGGATGTGGTTATATAACTTCGCGGAACCTTTCAGAGCGTCTTTCACCAACACCCCCTTTGATGGTTCCTCTCTTTTTGGACACCCTTACCAGGTGTGAACAGGAAGGCAAGACTCTCTCTGCCGTGGGAGTCCGTTTTTCCACTCCTTCCAGACCATACCCCAAGGGTCAGAATAGTGGAAAGATGTGGTTCCGGAAATCCCAGGGAGCCTTGCTGGACACACGTGGTGAGTTCCCATCCAGAGGCAGAGGAGGGAACAATAATAGACGCCGCCCTCGTGGCAGAGGGGGTCCGCAAAACCAGGGCAGCAGAGAATTCTTCTCTGAGAAGCCCTCCCACCATCCTTGAAGGGTTACCCGGCTGCCCACCCCTGGAGGCAGTCGGGGGAAGATTATCGCTGTACCCAAGAGCCTGGCAAGACATAACACAAGACAAATGGTTACAGTCTGTTATATCCGGAGGCTACAGAATACCCTTTGTTCGCACTGCCGTAGTGTCAGAAAAGTCCCTTCCAGATGTTCCACCCAATCTAAGGGATCAAGCAGTACAAGAAATTTCAGAACTGCTAAGAAAAAGGGCCATCCAGCAGACCAGCAAGGATCCGGAATTTACTCAAGGCTCTTTTTGGTACAAAAAAGACAGGGGACTGGAGACCCATTCTGGATCTTAGCAGACTGAAACAGGTCTGTACAAAAAAACAAGTTTCGGATGGTCACGCTACAGTCCATTATGCCCTTCCTGGGTCAGGACAATTGGATGCGCTCTATAGATCTTCAGGATACGTCCTACCACATCAAAATGGACAGACGCTCCAGAAGATTCCTTCACTTCCGGCTGGGAGCCAGCCATTACCAGTTCAGAGCTCTGCCCTTTGGTCTCACCACAGCCCCCAGTGTGTTCAAATGTATGGCAGTGGTTACCACTCACCTGAGACGGCAAGGATTCCAGGTGTTTTCATATCTAGACGACTGGCTCCTTACTGCTACCACCAGGCATCACCTTCTGCGAGCCAGAGACTACACTATCGAGACTTGCTCCAGACTAGGTATCTCAATACATTTCAAAAAGTCTGCATTGTCGCCCTATCACCTTTATAGGTGCAAATTTAAATACAAAAGACATGTCAGCGAGCCTTCCACCAGACAGGGTATTAGTGATTCGTCAACATGTACAGGTCTTATTAGCATGCAGGAGAATTCAAGCCAGGTTCATCCTCCAAACTCTAGGTCTCATGGCAGCAGCGATCATACTTGTTCCTCTAGCTCGTTTTCACATGAGGATCCTCCAGTGGCTGCTTTTCACCCAATGGTCCTTCCAGCAGCTTCCCATGTCTCACATGATCATGATCACAGAAGCATGCAAAAAGCACCTTGCATGGTGGATGGTCTCCACATCACTACTCCTAAGCAGACCATTTGTACTCCCCCTCCCCAGTTGCTATGGTTACCACGGACGCTTCCCTGATCGGGTGGGGGGGGGGCATTATCAAGGCAGGACAGTCCAAGGCACCTGGCAACCTCACGAGTACCACCTGCATATAAAAGTCTTGGAAATGAGGGCTGTGCTTCTAGTGTTGCAAGCTCTTCAGGACTCCCTACCGGGACCATTGCAATTCAAACGGACAATATGTCAGTAGTGTGGTACATCAACAAGCAGGGTGGAACCAAATCCTACCCCCTATGTAGAGAAGCACTCAGACTTTGGCAGTGGGCGACCTCTTCCAAACGGTTTCTGATCGCAACGCACATCCCTGGGAAGTCCAACGTCATAGCAGACAGGCTGAGCAGAGCAATTCTCATGCCTCACAAGTGGTCTCTGAATAAAGTAGTTGTGGACCAAATATTCCGTAAATGGGGCCAACCTTGCGACCTTTTTGCCACCCCCTTCAACAGCAAGTGCAATAAATTCTTCTCTCTCCTTCCACTTCCCGGACATTCCCCCAGAGACGCTCTAGTCCACGATTGGCTTCAGGGAATTCTTTATGCATTCCCTCCGTTTACCTTTATTCCAAAACTGATACAGAAAGCTACCGGTTTGGGCCGCAAAATGATCCTCATTGCTCTTTACTGGCCTCGACAAATATGGTTCCCATTCCTGCATCATCATCTTCTCGAGCAGCCTTGGACTCTGGACCCAGTTCCAGACCACCTGATCCATCAATCGGGTGGGCTGCACCAATCCCTGCAATCTCTCCAGCTCACTGCTTGGTTGCTCCACTTCCAACCTTAGCCAGGCTTCCAGATATCTCCCCGTGTGTGCGGGAAATTATTTTATCATCGCACAAGTCTACCACTAGGAAAACCTACACTAGTAAGTGGAAACGTTTTTCTTCCTGGGCAGAGACTAAGAGTATAGACCCCTTTTCAGCCCCTATACACCACATTTTGGATTTTCTCGCAGAACTCTTTCATTCTGGGTCCACTTTCTCTACAATTAGAGTTCAGTTAGCTGCAATTTCAAATTTTCTCATTGGCCTGTCGGGAAGTAATATTTTGCATAAGCTATGTAGAGCCTTTCTCAAAGGAACCACTCTGCTCAGGCCTGCAGTGAGAGAGCCTCCACCTCCGTGGGATCTAAATTTGATTTTAGCTTCTCTAATATTGCCTCCCTTCGAACCTGCAGCTTCTTGTTCCCTGAAGTTTTTATCTTGGAAAACTCTCTTTCTGGTAGCCATTACTTCAGCCAGAAGAGTTTCGGAACTGCAGGCTCTATGTACCCGTCGTCCGTACCTAGTGTTCCACAATGATAGGGTTGCTCTCAGGACTAATCCTTCCTTCCTTCCTTCATAAGGTCTCTTCAGAAAATAATTTGAATCAGTCCATAGACCTTCCTGTGTTTTTTCCCAACCACTCCAATAGGGCAGAATATAAGTTGCATCAGTTAGATGTTCACAGGCAACTACGTTTCTATTTACATAGAACTAAGGATATCAGGAAATCGGACCAACTTTTCCTTTCTTATGCTGAGGGTAAACGAGGGCTTCCAGTCTCAAAAGTAACCTTGTCCAGGTGGTTGACGTCTATCATCACATTTATCTATCAACTGAGGAATAAACACCTACCTGTTAAACCAAAAGGTCACTCCACCAGGGCTTTAGCCACTTCGGTGGCCTTTCAGGCTAGGTTGCCCATGGAATCTATTTGTGCTGCGGCTACGTGGGCCAACCCACATACTTTCATTTCACATTATAAGTTGGATGTGGTTTCCAGAAACAGAGCAGATTTTGGTTCCACTGTTATGAAGAGTTTGTTCCGATGAGCCACCCAGGATTTTAGGTGCTAGGGATGCTGTCCCAACCAGCAAGAATGAAGGCGAGATAGACAACTTAACATAAAGAAGTTATGTACATACCATAACGTTCCATGTTAGTTGTCTCTTTCTCTCCTCCTTTCTTGCGTCCCACCCACCATCCCCCTATCCTTGTAGACCGAGAAGAGTTACTTATGTTTTTTTCACTGGCTGAGTCTTCTCTGGCTATTCCTTTCTGTCTAGTAGCCTCTCTGGAGGTTTTATATATTCCAGGATAGGATCCTTTCCTTATGTCTGCAGTTAGACTTACCAAATGAGATCTGGGTATCTAGCGCCAGGCATCATGGGATATGGGGGGACCTCAAGCCAGTATGCAGCTCTCGAGCTTTTGAAGATGGCCGAGTCAGAGCCGAGGATCGGCTCCAAACCCAACCAGCAAGAAAGAAGGCGAGAAGAAGACAACTAACATGGAACGTTATGGCAGGTACATAACTTCTTTTTATGCACTCACCATAACAATAGATTTGTGTTCTCTCTATTTCCAGTTCAGCCTTCCCTCCAACCGCCACTTTTTTGGTTAGCCATGGGATGAGAGTCAGAGAAATCCTCTATTTTCCCTTGCATTTTGGGCTCCTTCATATTTTGTGACCATGGGGTTTGTGAACATTGTCCGATACAGGTGATATGGGCAAACTCTATCTGAGGTAACTCTAAGGAGCAAGGGATTGTGGGTAGAAGAGGCACAGCTTAACAGGCTGAAGTCTTGGGAATGTGACCAGCCTCTGATCCAATTAAGCACAAGTTGAACCAGACTGAAAGAAACATGGACCTTTCATTATGGTTTGTACATAACTTTCATTTTCTGTTTACTGTATGTAGAACAACTGTCCATTTACTTCCTGACATCTTGTCATCCAGCCCTGCCTTTTGATCACATATTTAAGAGAGGGGGAGAAAAAATTCTGTAGTGGGTATGTTTTTCTGCGTCGGCTGCTGCTGTTGCTTGTTGACTGATGTCAGGTCTATAAAGCAAGGCAGCTGACGCCATTACACTAGTCTTTCTTGCCGTGGAGCCTGTAGCAGAAGCAGTTTGCAAGTGTGCAGGTCAGTTGCTACCAGAGTTCGAATTACAGCTGAAAACGTCTAAAGCTAAGTACCCTGTTGGGGATCTTTTTTTCTTGTACTAACCGATGTCCAAAAAAGTTGACAATTGTCTCGCCTGTGGAAAGCAGATCCTACAACGAGACTTCCATTCATACTGCATCACTTGTTTAGGCCCAGACCACGATGTCTGTTCTGTGCCCTCTTTAACGCAAGAACCATTCGTTGTAGAACTCTGATTGTAGACAGATATTTTCGTCTTCGGTCTTCGCATTCCGAAATGGCGTCTGTCAGTCAAAAATCTGTAGACATTCCAAAAAAAGTAGAGGTAAAGATAGAGACAGACCACACAAGGCTAAGCCTTCAACGACCCTACCGCTAAGCAGGTCATCGGTTCTCTGCAATTCAGTGAGGTGCTTTCGCATCCCCTGATGCCCGATACGATATTTACGCAGGCCTTTACCAAGACCGTTTCGGCATCCGGTATGCCACAGAAATCTTTGTCTTCCGAGCCTTTGGTTGTCTTTGCTTCGATTGGGTTCTGAGCCGCGACACAGACACCGACTTTCGAGGAGACCTTTCGCACTACCAGTTCTGTCTTCTCATCCAACTACTGTTTCTCTCAGACTGATGGATACTCTTAAGCCTAGAAGTAAGGCCACTCCTAGAAATTCTACCTCTAGCCACCATCTTACTCTTGCTCCACCACCCCAAGCCCAAATCCATTGGATGACAGGATCTTATCTCCCTTGTCAGGGGTAGTCAGGTCACAACTTCTAAAAGGAAAAGACACCCTTCTCCTGAAATAATGACGGAGCAGGATTCTGAGGAATCTGATTATTTAGATTTTGAAGAGGAACAACAACTTCTGACTGCTTATGAGGATTCAAATGCAAAGGAATCCATTCCTTCTGCCTCTCCACCAGAAGACCTTTCCTTTGGGGAAACCCTTCACACCCTCAGGGAACATTTCCACTGGGAATCTCAGGAGTTCCCTCAGTCTAAAAAGACAGAGAGTTTCTAGACCTGCTCCAGCACAGACCCCTGGCCATCCCCCCCATCTTAGAAGTGGTGGATAATGTTTTCCTTTAATCCAGCTTAACCCCTGATGCCCTCGCACCTGCTCCAAGTAAACCTGACAGGTGTTAGAGTACCAGATTCTCACAAATACCTGTATAGAAATCCTGCTGCAGACCCAGAGGTAATTACACGGGGACCTAAAGGAGCTAAGACTAGTTCTGCAAAGAATCCCATTCCTTCTGTCAGGGATTCCAGAGCTCTGGACAGATATGGTAAAAAAGTATACACCTTAGCTGTCAGAGCACTCAACTGTCAGTTCCATATGTTAAAATATCAACAACACACTTTGGAGCTATTAAAGCAAAAGATTTCTACTTTTCATGACTGTGCCAATTTGAAAGAGTTAGCAGATTTATTTCACTCTACTTGTCAAGTGGCCAAACACTCATTGCACTGTGGATATGACGCCCTAGAAGCCTTAAGCAGGGCAGCAGTGTCAGGATCTTGTCATTAGGAGACATGCATGGTTGAAGAAACAACCTCTCCCTGATCATGTCAAGTTTAAATTAATTGATGCACCCTTGGATAAGGACCACTTGTTTGTAGTAAAAGCAGAAGAGGTTCTTAAAAAGATGGAAGACAAAGCAAACTCTATGCAAACAGTAAAATATTTCTTTCAGGGTCAACCTCTTAGGTTCAGCAGGAATTCTCCCTCTAAGCATTGGTCCTTTCCTGCACCTAGCAGACAGGGGCAAGGTAAGCCCCGCAGGGGCAGACCACCCAGGCCTCTATCAGGGGCAGGGAGTTGTAAGCCATCCTTTTATGGCAAAAACTCTCAATGACTCCTTGTCCCCCCTCTGCACTGTTTTCACTCACCAAATGTTAGGAGGAAAGCTCTCCCTCTGCAGAGAGAATTGGCTTTTTGTAACAAAGGACCAATGGGTCTTAAAGATCATTTTTCAGGGATGCAAATTCTCTTTCAACAAACTCCCAATTCCCAAGAGGGTACCCAGACTTGCCTCCAAATCAGTGGGCAGAGGCATTGAAACAAGTCCAAACTCTCATATCCCAGAGGGCAGTAGAACCTGTTCCCGCAGATCAAACAGGCAAAGGCTTTTATTCCAGACTATTCCTTGTTCCCAGAAAAGAGGGCACTTGCCACCCCATCATGGATCTATCCATTCTGAACACCTCCCTGGTGGTCCCCAAATTCAAAATGCTAACTTTGCAGCAGCTGCTGCCTATGCTGACAAAAAAATGCCTGGTTAGTGACCCTAGACCTAAAAGATGCCTACCTTCACATCCCCATAAGGAAATCCTGCAGGAAATTCCTGCACTTCAGAGCAGGCTCACAACACTTTCAGTTCTCTACCCTTTGGCTTATCTACTGCTCCCAGGGTATTCACCAAATGCTTAGCCCCAGCCATAAAATTTTGCAGACAGCAAAATATACAGATTTACCCTTATCTGGATGACTCTCATTCAGGCAGAGTGCAAAGAAAAGCTGCCCCAGGACTACTACATTGTCAAAACCCTCATATCTTCCTTTAGGGTTCACCATCAATGAGAAGAAATCAAAGCAAACACCCTCCAGGAGGATCATTTTCTTGAGAGCACTGCTGGGCACAGCATCCCAAATGGCCTTCCTATCCCCAGAAAAACAGAACTTCCTGCCTCTCTACTTTACCCAGCTGACTTCCAGAAGTCACCTCACGGCGAGGAAGTTCCTGCAAGCCTTGGGGTACATGACATCTTGCATCCTTCTAATTTCTCTGGTCAGGCTTCACATGAGAAAGCTTCAGTGGTATCTAAAGAACCTTTGATGTCAGCACTCTCAGCCTCTAGAGACCTCTCTCCCTCTGATCCCCTGTATTAGGGTTGAGTTTCTCTCGTGGGCAGGGGCCTGTGCCAAGAACAAGGGTCTTCCTTCATCCTCTGCCCTACCGAGCAGACCATCACCACCGACGCCACAGATATTGCTTGGTGCGCTCACCTAGCATGCAGGTGCACGTAAGGTCTTTTGGATGCCCAGCACCTTCCCTTACACATAAACCAGAAGGAAGTTATGGCGGTACAATAGACTCTGACATCCTTCAAACCCCATCTCAGGCCAGGAGTTCTTATCAAAACAGACAACACCATAGTAATGTGGTACATCAACAAACGGGGAGGGACCCAATTTTATGCTCCGTGCAGGCTAGCCATGTGCCTCTGGCTGATGGCCTTCTCCATGGGATTACACCTAATAGCCCAATACCTACCAGGGATCAACAACACAAAGGCATCCCACTTAAGCAGAAACTTACTGGACCCCCATGAATGGCAGCTCCACAGAAAAATCTTTTTGCAAGTCACCCAGGAGTGGGGAACTCCAGTGGTGGATCCCTTTGCTTTGCACCTCAACCACCAGCTACAAATATTCTGTACCAGGGAATATCACCACCTAGCATGGAAAGTGGATCCCTTGACCTTCCCCTGAAACTCCCTCTTTGTGTATGCATTCCCTCCTCTGCCTCTTATTCCCAAGCTGCTGATCAAGATAAGGGAGGAAAGATCAAAGGTCATCCTCATTGCTCCAGACTGGCCCAGACAGCATTGGTACCCCTTACTGCGCGGCCTGACATCACAGCCTCCCGGGCAGCTTCACCTGATCACAGACTTCTTGACTCAAGTTGGGGGGGGGGATTCTGCACCCAGACTTGCAGACTCTAAAACTGTCAGCATGGCTAATACTCTAAAACCGAACAAGGGGCCCCTGTTAAGCAAACAGGTCCTAGACATTATCACAGAGGCCAGAAGGCCCAGCACCAGAAAATCTTATGCAGAGAAATGGAAAAGATTCTGCTCCTGGAGCCAGTCCAGAATGGGCAGTTCCTCACAACCTTCCGTCCCTCTTATCCTGGACTATCTAGCGGAGTTACTCAATAGTGGCCTGTCCTTCTCTTCTGTTAAAATCCACACCTCAGACATTTCAGCTCATTTCGATACAGACCAGCCCCTGTTTTCACTTCCTTTGATTAAACAATTCCTCAGAGGGGCTTCTAATATCAGACCTCCCAGAAGGCCACCCACACCAGGCTGGGACCTGGATTATGTTTTGGAATAATTAACCTTACCATCCGTTGAACCTGCTGCTGTAGCAGAACTGAAATACCTCTCCCAGAAGACTGCTTTCCTACTAGCTATCACCTCAGCCAGAAGGGTTTCAGAACTTCAGGCACTGATGGCCATTGAGCCCTTCATCATTTTCCATGCAGACAGGGTCTCCCTGAGGACTAACCCTGCCTTCATGCCCAAGGTGGTATCTAATGTGACATACATCTACCGACCTTCTTCCCTAACCCTCAAAACAAGAAGGAAAGAATTCTGCACTCAATAGACGTGCACAGACAGCTCAGATACTACCTGGACCATACTAAACCCTTCAGGAAAATAGATCAACTTCTTGTCAGCTTTGCCCCAGGGGCAGAGGAGAAGCCTATTTACAAGCAAACCATTTCCAAATGGATATCACACTGTATCCATTTCTGCTACAGATTACATGGCAAACCACCCCCTAAGTCTATTCATACCCATTCCACTAGGGCAGCCTCCACTTCCACAGCATTCCTTAGAGGTGTTCCCACCAGGGACATCTTGGAAGCTGCCACCTGGACTTCTGTCCATACCTTTACAAAGCATTACCACACCTACCTCTTCTCTCTAATGCTAGGGCAGGGTTTGCCTCCGCAGTTCTGCAGGGCATGCTTACCCATGCCTAGGTCTCTAACTAATCCTTCCACCCCTCTCCTCACCTTTGGGAATCCTCCCACAGGTGATGACTGCAACAGTGAAACATGAAGAATATAGTACAGTTGTGTACACTTACCATAAATGTAGATGTTTGAGTGTATTCACTGTTGCAGTCCTGGTTTCCCTCCCTCCTCCCCCCTTGTATCCCTTTTCCTCAGGGAGATATAAGCTTCTTAAGGTTGCTTTTAGCCACCAGGACCACTTTACCATATTTCCTTGTGCTTCTGACTGGTTAGAACAGGAAAAACTGATGTAATGGCGTCTGCTGCCTTGCTTTATAGCACTGACAACCTGACATCAGTCAACAAGCGACAGCAGCCGACTCAGAAAAACATTGACTCTGGCGTTCAGGCCGGCCGAGGGCTACCACAGCAGGGATAACCCACAGGTTGATGACTGCAACAGTGAATGCACTCGAACATCTACATTTATGGTAAGTGTGCACAACTTTACTTTCTGCATAGTGTGCAGCATGCTTCATATGTATTCAGGAAATGCATGTTGATGCAAATCCTGTTTTTATGTTAACTTTAAGTGAATTAAAGCTATGTTTAAAACCGATGTTCTTCGTGTTTCACTGTTGCAGTCACTACATTTGGGTAATCTGCTGGCAGGTTGCCCTCAGCCTGATCCTCAGCCTGATTAACAGTCTTTGGTCCTGCATCGGTTGCTGTCCCTTCTTCCATGACATCAGGGGTATAAAACATGCAGCCGATGCCATTTTCATCAGTCTTTCTTGCCACGCGGTGCCAGAAGCAGTTCGCAATTGCGGTCGTCCGACTCCTGAAATTTTCATTTTTGAGTTTCAGAACCGAAGTCTTCAACCTAAAGCTAAGTACCCCGTTGGGGAAACTTTTTCTTGCTCCTTACCAATGTCAGTAAAAGTTAATAATTGTATTACTTGTGGGAAGCAAATACCTCTTAAGGATTTTCATTTTTATTGTATTCCTTGCCTAGGCCCTGACCACAACATGCCTTGCTGTTGGTTTTGTGCTAAATTTAACCAACGCACTATTAAGCGTCTGTATATTTTTGCATCTAAATATTTTGGCTCCAGATTTAACTATCCTGAAATGCCGTCTGTTAGCAGTCCGACTACTGCACTTCACAAAAAACGCAAAGAAAAAGACAGAGACAGACCGAGGACAAAGCTTCTCCTAAGCCAGTCGCCGGTTCGCCGGTACTCAGGCACTTTCGTAGCCCCTGATGCCAGCTACTTTTGATTCGCAGGCCTCTGAGACCCATTCGGAGTCCGGTATGCTGCGAGATACTTTAAGTATTGAACCAGCAGATGTTTCTACCTGAGATGGGTCCAGAGCCGCTGAGCAGGCACCAGATTTTGAAGGTGTTTTCAGGCCTAAAGATTTGTATATTAAACCAACGCCATCTTCAAAACCAAGGCCAAAACCAACTTCTGTGTCTAAAAAAATGACACTTGGGCCACATGCACAGGCCCCTATGGCTAAAAAAACAAATTACCAAAATGGCTGAGGATTTAATTACTCTGATCAGGGGTTCCCAACCCCCCCCCCCCCCGCGAAGAGGCCTAGGCAAGGCACTGATTAAGAATCTTCAGATCAGGTTTCCATTTCTTCTGATTCCTCTTCTGATCAGGAATTATTTATTCCACCTTATTAGGACCCTGATGCAGAAGAATCCATCCCTTCTGCTTCTCCTCCTTGGGATTTTTCTTTTGGAGAAACTTTCCACAACTTAAGGGAACATTTTCATTGGGAGAGTCAGGAATTTTCAGAATCCAAAAAGAGGCTTAGGGATTTCCTCCTTCCTCAGCATAGGCCTTTGGCTATACCTCCTATTTCTAGACATTGTTGATGATGTTTTCTCAGAATCCAGCATGGCTCCTGATTCCCTGCCTCCGGCTCCTAGTAAGCCAGACAGATATTACAGGGTTCCTGACTCCCATAAATTATTTTTAAAAACTCTACCGCTGACCCTGAAACAATTTCTCAGGGTCCCAAGGGTGTTGAGGTTTCTACTGCTAAAAATCCTACCCCTTCTGATAGAGACTCCAGGGTGCTGGATAGATGGGGTAAGAAGGTTTACATGTCTGCAACCCTGGCAATCAGGGCTTTAAACTGTCAATTTCATATGCTTAAATTTCAGCAGCTTACTTAAACAGAAAATGATGTTGATTTCTGACTGTAAAAAATAGAGGTACAGGATTTATTGCATTCAGCAGAACAAGTTGGAAAGCATACTTTGCAATGTGGTTTTGATTCCTTGGAGACCTCTTGCAGGGCCACTGTAACTGGATCTGTGATAAGAAGGCATGCTTGGCTCAAGGAGCAAAATCTGCCTGATCATGGTAAAGCAAAATTGTTGGATGCTCCTTTACAACAGGACAGTCTGTTTGGTAATAAGGCAGAAGAAGTTTTGAAAAAGATGGAAGACAAAGCTAAATCTATGCAAACTGTAAAATATTTCCTACAGGTGCAGCCACCCAGGTTCAGTAGGCACTGGCCTACTAAGAATTGGTCCTTTCCAGAACCCACCAGAGCCGCTCAGGTCAAACCCAGACACACCAAAGGCTCCAGGTTTCAGTCACAAGGAGCTTACAGAGCAAAACAATGGGGTGCCTCCACCTCCAAATCTGGAAGTAGCAAGGCACCTCCCTACGGTAAACAGTCTCAATGACTTTCCTCTTTCATTTCCAAGCACTTATCTTTTGGCAGCCCCTTTGGGGGGGAAACTAGCACTTCATCCACAAAATTGGCATCTAATAACCCAGGCCAAGTGGGTTTTAAATATAGTATCCTAGGGATACAGAATTCATTTCCACACATTGCCAATTCCAAACGGGTGGCCAGATCTGCCTCCAAATCAGTGGGCAGAGGCCCAGAAACAAGTTATGTCCCTCATGAATATGGAGGCTATTCAACTAGTACCAGTAAAGGAAAAGGGACAAGGTTTTTATTCAAGACTTTTCCTGGTACCCAGAAAAGACGAATCATGGCATCCAATTCTGGACTTATCCATTCTAAATATTTTCCTGGACATTCCAAAAGTCAAGATGCTGACTCTACAGCAGTTACTGCCTATTCTAGGCAAGGATGCCTGGTTGGTAACTCTAGACTTAAGAGGCTTACCTGCATATCCCAGTCAGGGAATCTTGCAGAAGATACCTCCGCTTCAAAGCAGGCTATTTGCATTACCAGTTCTCTGCACTGCCCTTTGGCTTATCTACTGCACCCAGGGTCTTCACAAAGTGCCTGGCATCAGTAAATGCATTCTGCAGACAAAGAAACATTCATATTTATCCTTATCTGGATGATTGTCTAATTCAGGCAGAAAACAAGGACACTCTTCTACAGCATCTGGCATTTGTAAAAAGGCTTCTAACTTGCCTACGGTACACCATAAATGAAAATAAATCACAACTGGTACCCTCTCAAAAATTACATTCCTGGGTGCAAGCTTGTATACAACTGTCCAGATGGCTTACCTCACGCCAGAAAAATAAATCCACTTGGTGACTTACTTCAAACAAGTGGTCACAAAAACCCAGTTATCTGCAAGCCAAATTCTGCAGGTCTTGGGGTTCATGGCTCATGGCCGGCCTTAGGCATAGGCCAACTAGGCGGCCGCCTTTCCAGTATTTACTTTGTGTAGGTAGGCCAGGTTGGGGGCACCTGGATGGTGTGGAGGGGCGCTGTGGAGCCCTTTTGCCTAGGGCACCAGCTGACCTAAGGCCGCTGCTTCCTGCATTCTTCTAATTCCATATACAAGACTGCATTTGAGGAAACTTCAATGGTACCTATAAAGCTTATGGAGTCAACATTGTCACAGCCTGGAAACAATAAATGTTCTTCATCTCACATTGCTGCAGTCCTTACATATGGGTAGTCCGCTGTCCTCGGTCGGCCCGAATACCAAGCTCAGATCTGACATCAGAGCGTCAGGGTATAAAAGCGCATGACCGACGTCATATCCTCAGTTTTTTTTGTGTCGATGCAGAAGCAGGCGTTGCGATGAATGCCGTTCGTTCGTCGTGAAATTTTGTATTCTTCTTTTCAACCCCGAAACCAAGTTGGGCTAAGTACCCTGTTGGGAATATTTTGTTTTTCTTGCCTCAGTTAATTCCGGATGTCAGAAAAAGTGAATAATTGTATTTCTTGTGGGAAACAGATACCGCGAGGGATTATCATTCTCTTTGCATTCCTTGTTTGGGACCTGAGCACGGCGTAGTAGGTAGGTCGGGTTTTAAGAGTTAATAATAAAGCGCACCATAAGCAAGCGAAGAGTTGCTAGGTTAGTCTTTGGTAGCGGTGTAATTATAATATGCCGTCGGATCCTCCGGCCCCTTCCTCAGAAGCGCGAAAGACAAATCTTTAAAACCTAGACAGGATGTTTAGGTCCCTCGGGACGCCGGTCCTGTAGAAGCTACAGTGGAACAGGTGGATCGCTGCAGTTTCTGAAGTTTCTGTTGAGTCTCAGGGAAACTTTGATTTTGCAGGATGTGCCCTCACAGGAGTCAGGTCTAGCTGAAGGGCCTCTCAGGTTTCTGTTCTCCCTTCTATGCCTAAGGTGGTTAGGCCTTCTGCTACTACGGCAGGTCTGTTTTGCCTTCCTCTGGTGTCACTCCAGGTTCTTCAGGGTCTGTGCCTAAAAAGCACATGCTTAAAATGGCAGAAGATTTGATTACTTTAATTAGAGGTTCTATGCCTCCTGATAAGAGGCCCAGGGTGGAGCCAGAGTTGGAAAGTTTGGATCAGGCCTCAGATGACTCAGAGTCTTCTGCTGAAGATATTCAAGATTTTCTCCTTATTGACTCTGATGCAGAGGATTCCACTCCTTCTGCTTCTCCTCGAGAGGATTTTTCATTTTCAGAAACTTTGCATTCCATGAGGGAGCATTTTAAGTGGGAAGGACAGGATTTCTCTGATACACGGAAGAGACTTAGGGAATTCTTGTTTTACCACAGCATTGGCTATACCTCCTGTTTTGGATGTTGTTCAAGATGGGCTTCCTTAATCCAGATTCTTTGCCTCCTGACAGGTATTACAGGGTGCCTGAGGCTCATAAATATCTGTATAAGAGTCCTGACCCAGAAACTATTAGTCAGGGGCCTAAGGGTGTTAGAGCCTCTGTTGTAAAGAATCCGGTTCCTCTAGATAAGCTAGGGCTTTGGATAGATGTGTATACCTCTTCTACTTTAGCTATGAGGGCTTTGAATTGCCAGTTTCATATGTTGAAGTATCAGAATTTCCTCCTTTCTCAGCTAAAATCTAAGGTGGATGCTTTAGCAGAGGGCATAGAGTGTAAAGAATTGCAGGATTTAGTACATGTCTCTGAACAGGTGGGTAAGCATTCCTTGCAGTGTGGTTTTGATGCTGTACAGGCCTCTTCTAGGGTGGCTGCCACTGGTTCAGTTCTTCAGAGGCACGCGCTACAGGATCAGAATTTGTCGAGCATGTTAAAACTAGAATTCTGGATGCCCTTTACAGTCTGAAGTTTTGTTTGGTCCCTCTAAATGGAAGACAAGGCTAAGTCTATGCAGACTGTTAAAGATTTTGCAGGTGCAACCTCCAAAGTTTAGTAGAAATTGGCCTACTAAATTCTTCTGATTCTCAGTCTAGGGGTAGATCTAGGCGTGGCAGGGCAGAGCTCACAGTCATTTTCAGCTGCCAGATTCTTCTTGCCTGGCAGCTCCTTTGGGAGGAAAGTTAGCACTTTTCAAGCAAAACTGGCTTTTAGTCACCCAGGACAAATGGGTATTAGACATTATAAACCGAGGCTACAAGTTCTCTGCCTTCTTTCAAAGGCATGCCAAGGATAGAGGCTCACAAGCAGATTTCTTTACTTCTTCAAATAGGAGCTATACAGCCAGTTCCTCTGTCAGAAGTGGGCCTAGGGTTTTATTCTCGCCTGTTTCTAGTACCCAATTTTGGATTTATCTATCCTCAACACTTATCTGGACATTCCAAAGTTCAAAATGCTGATGTTACAACAACTTTTACCTCTGTTGGGAAAAGATCACTGGATTGGATCTCAGAGGCTTATCTTCATGTTCCTATCAGGCCCAGTTGCAGGAGAAATTTACATTATCAGTTCTCTGAAGGTTCTGGCTCCAGTGATTTGCCTGATTATTGCACAAGACAAGGACGAACTTCTTCATCATCTACAGTATGTGATGGCAGTGTTAAGATGCCTAGGGTATTCTCTTTCCACCTCTGCCTCTCATTGTTTAGTATGGGGGCCTCCATGGCCTCTGCCCTCAATGTCAGGATCCAGTCTCTGCATCTTTCAATATCTTACTGAGTTATTGGACTTTGTGTTGGGTGGAACCTTTCCTGAGGTATCTTTGCGTACTAATCCTTCCTTTATGCCTAAAGTGGTTTCTAGTGTGGCCTTGAACCAAACTATTCATTTTTTTATGCAAACCCTCAAAATAAAGGGGAGAAGATTTTGCATACTTTGGATATTCACAGGATTATTTGAGCAGAACCAACTGTTTCAAAACAAACTATTTCTAAATGGATTGGGTTTTGTATTTCTTTCTGTTATTCCCATCATGGTAAGGAGATTCGAATCAGACCTCATTCCACTAGAGCTACTGCCACTTCTACTGCCTTTCTAAGGGGTAGCTACAAAGATATTTTGGAAGCAGCCACTTGGAGTTCAGTACATACTTTTTCCAAGCATTACCACCTTCCTCTTTATTCTAAGTCTAGGGCTGGATTTGCCACTGCAATATTACAGGGCATTTTAGCAGCCCTAATGCTTTATGATTTTGCCATCCTCCCTTTACCTCTGCTTTGGGATTCTACCCATATATAAGGACTGCAGCAATGTGAGATGAAGAACATAGTACAGTTTTGTACCTACCATAAATGTAGATGTCCGAAGATCCACATTGCTGCACCTCTGTAGTTTGGCATGGTTATATGGTTTGAGTGATGGTAGTTGTTGGGCATGTTTTTGGGAAGTATCCTGGGCCTTCTGACATCTGGGGCAAGAAAAGACTGAGGATAGATGTCAGATCTGAGCGCCATGACCGGCCTTATACTTTGGTATTCAGGACAGCGGACTACCCATATGTAAGGACTGCAGCAATGTGGATCTTCGAACATCTACATTTATGGTAGGTACAAAACTGTACTTTCCCTATCATTCCTTGCCTGCAGCAAGAGTTCCTATGGTGGGAGGAGGCCTGTCAACAAAATAAGGGACTGTCATTCATTCCACCCCCTGCCACCCAAACTCTGACTACAGATGCATCAGACTATGCTTGGGGGGGGGCCGCATCTGGCAGGGAGATGCATTCAGGCCGAATGGAGCCTACATCAAATGCACCTGCATATCAACCAGAAAGAGATGCTAGCTGTACAGAATGTTCTGACAGCTTTCAAAGACTTTCTTCATCCAGGACAGCTACTGATAAAAACAGACAACACCACAGTCATGTGGTACATAAAATAGCAGGGGGGTACCCATTCCTACCCCCTTTGCAGACTAGCCATGGCTTTTTGAAACACAGCCTTGACTTACCAAATACACCTACAAGCTCAATTCATGCCAGGACAGCAAAATACTCTGGCAGATGAACTCAGCAGAAATCTTATGGACCCACACGAATGGAAACTGGTTCCGCAAATCTTCAGCATGTTGACACGCAAATGGGGGAGCCCAAACATAGATCTTTTTGCCTCACCTCAAAACTATAAGTTGGACAAATTCTGCACAAGAATCCGTCACAAAAAAGCTTGGAAAGTGGATGCTCTATCCTTCAGCTGGAAAAACGTATCAATCTATGCATTTCCCCCTCTGCCTTTGCTCTCCAAGGTATTACTAAAAGTCAGACAGGAAAAAACAAAAATGATTCTGATTGCTCCAGACTGGCCTCACCAACACTGGTACCCACTCCTACCCAATATGTCACACCTTCCTCAGTGGTACCTGCCTCAGACACCTTATCTACTGTCTCAGCAGAACTTTCAAATTCTGCACACTCAGCTCCAAACTCTGAATCTTGCAGAATAGCTAATCAACTAATTTCACCAGTTACATCTCTCAGCAAACCTATGATGGATGTCATTTTGGAGGCTAGAAGGCCTAGTACTAGAAAATCTTATGCTGATAAATGGAAAAGATTCTGTGCCTGGAATCAGGCACAAGGAATAAGCACAGCAAGGCCAAATATTCCTCAGATTCTGCAATACTTAACTGAGATGCTTCATAAGGGCCTATCTTTCTCTTCCATAAAAATCCATACCTCTGCGATTTCAGCTCATTACAACACAGAGCCTCCCCTCTTTTCTCATCCCCTGCTAAAGCAGTATCTCAGAGGAGCCAAAAATTTAAGACCTCCCAGGAGAGCACCAACTCCTGCATGGGACCTAAATTATGTGTTGGTAAAGCTCACCCCTACCTCCTTTTGAGCCAGCTGCTACTGCAGACATAAAATTTCTCTCTTGGAAAACAGCTTTTCTTTTAGCAATCACTTGAGCTAGAAGGATTTCAGAACTACAGGCTCTCATGGCAGTGGAGCCCTTTATTTTCTACCCGGACAGGGTGTCGCTCAGGACCAATCCATCCTTTATGCCTAAAGTGGTATCTAGTGTGGCTCTCAGTCAGACCATTCATTTGCCAACTTTTTCCTCAAATTCACAGAACAAGGGGGAGCAGATTCTGCATTCATTGGATGTACACAGACAACTAAGATTCTACTTGAACAGGACAAAATCTCTAAGAAAATTTGAGCAACTACTGGTGGCATTTGCTGCAGGGGCAGAGGGAAAGGGTATTTCAAAGCAGACTATTTCCAAATGGATAAGCCATTGTATTTGTTAATGCTATATGCACCATGGTAAACCTATCCCCAAGGGGATCAGGTCTCATTCCACCAGGCTGCATCTACTTCTGCAGCCTTTCTCAGAGGGGTTCCTACCAAAGACATTCTAGAAGCTGCTACCTGGAGCTCAGTTCTTACGTTCACCAAACATTACCATTTACCTCTGTTCTCTAAATCCAGAGCTGGCTTTGCCACTGCTGTCCTGCAGGGCCTTATAGCTGCTCCTAATGCTGTATAAATCCATCCTCCCAACCATAGCTTTGGGATTCTACCGAAATGTAATGACAGTGAAACCCGAAGAACATAGTACAGTTGTGTGTACACTTACCATAAATGTAGATGTTCGAGTGTATTCACTGTTGCAGTCCTGGTTACCCACCCTCCAGCTCCCTGTTTTCCTCTTACAATACCTCTCCTTGCGTATATATGTATATATATATATATATATATATATATATGTATATAGATATATATATATATAGATGTATATAGATATATATATATATATATATATATAGATATATATATATATATATATATATATATATATATATATATATATATATATATATATATATATATATTTTTCCTGCTCCCCATTTGGGGGGCACCTGACATCTGGGGCAAGAAAAACTGATGTAATCGCATCGGCTGCATGTTTTATACCCCTGGCGTCATGGAAGAAGGGACAGCAACCAACGCAGGACCCAAGACTTTGTTAATCAGGCCGACTGAGGGCAACCTGCCAGCAGATTACCCAAATGAAATTTGACTGCAACAGTGAATACACTCGAACATCTACATTTATGGTAAGTGTACACAACTGTACTTTCCTGATTTGCTCCTCCTCCCCATTATTTTTGAATTTGTCCAACATTTGTAAACAAAGAAGTTGAGAGGTATGCTGCTGTGTGTTCAGCAGTGCTACTTTTAAAGCTGGTAAAACACTACCCTTTCATATGGTTTTTCTCTTCTTTTTTTTTTCCCTCTCCTGTAGTGGCATTCTAGACAAATCCAGAAAGTATACGATTCACACATCTATAGATTTCTCTCTCAAAATCAGTCAGTCATTCCATTGCTAGACAAAGTCGTATTAGTTTTACATCTATTTTTTATTACACTGTTTGCCAAACACTATACACCTTAATAAGAATATTATCCTGTTCCACCATATTTCTTTACCTTCAACTTGAATACAACTGTTTGTTGATTTTATTGTCTGAGTAACTAATTGTGTTGCATTCTGTTTATTTTGTAATAAAATGTGCTGCATACTACAGAAAACACACCAACCCACTGTAAAACTGTCACCCCCAAATACTTTATCAGAAGGTGTAGCTGGATGACATAGAATCAGGAAAAAAATGGATAGTTCTTGACTGTGGTAAACGAACAGTTTATTAAGCTTAATAAATGTAGGCCCACTGAAGTAACTTAAGTAAAAACTGCACATTTTAGAATAGGAAAGCCTACTTTACAAGAGGAAGGCATAATTATAGTAAGATAATGGTTAAAAAAAAAAAAAAGCCCTTTGTACTTTATCTTTAATGGATGCTGACCCAGAGATCGAGATGGTCCACAGAGACATGGACACGAAGTCCTTTTTAGGTGAATAATTCGTGTCCCTGAAGGCTTTCACAATTATCTCCCCTGTAGTTGCATTTGGAAGGACTCCTGAGTGCAAAAGGTAATATTCAGAGGTTATGTAATACCTTTTTCCCCATATACTAGCCCCCAATCCCAGCTGCTTCCAGAGATTCCATCCCATCAAAGACAGCAGCCAAAAGAAATTTTCTGTATTCTGAAAAAAAGTTCATACATGAGATCTCAAAAGAAGAGGGTCAGGAATCTCTTCCAGATTCTATAGTACTGAAAAATAACAAGGACCCTAGGCCAGTTCTGGATTTCAGCAGCCTTAATCTCTGCTTCCGAAAGACCCCTTTCAGGATGGTTACTGAAAGCAAATAACTAGGCTGTACATCAGTAGATCTCCAGGTTGCCTATCTCCATGTAGAAGTATCCAAAACATCAATAAAAATTCTGCACTTGCATCTAGGGGGCCAGTCATCCAATTCAAACCCCCTACCTTTCAGTCTCACTACAGTCCGACAGTTTACGAAGTGCATGTCAGTAGTCTTAGCCCATCCGAGACTAAGTGGAACATGTGTTCCAATGTTTGGATGATTGGCACTCTCAGAGCTTCAGTACAAAAACTCTTGAACAATTCATCTCCACTGGCAAGACTAGTGCTTTGGATCCTAGAATTGATGGCCCTCATCAATAGTAATGGTCCCCTTGCATCTTTTTACATGAGATTTCGGCAATGGCTTCTCAGAGTCCAGTGGTGTCAGATCAGAGACCATCCTTCAACCTCAATAATTATAACTCTGTTGTCCGAGATGCATTTAATTTAGAGGCTCATTTCTACTATCTCTTCTGGGTGACCATTTGCTCTTTCTCCTTCATAGGCAGTGATCATGGATGCCTTCTACACTTCAAAGGGAAGATGGTCCAAGAAACTTGGAGTCCGACAGACGCTAACCTTCACATAATTATCCTGGAGATGAGAGCAAGGATTCCAGGACCACCTTCCTGCAAGACTGATTGTCATTCAAACAAATATAGCCACACCATGGTATTTGATTGGGGGGGGGGGCAAGATATTACCACTTTTGCCAAGAGGCAGTGGGGGCTTGGCAGTAGGCAGTTTTGCATCAGTTTCTGAATGCAATGCACATCCTGGAGAAAAACATCTTTGCTTGAGGAAAGGCTCAGCTGGTTCATTCTGCTGCCTCATGAGTGGTCTGTTAATCCAGAAGTGGCACATCAGGTATTCAGCCTGTGTCCATCCTTGCTGCAATTTCTTTGCTTCCTCTATCAATACCAAATGCAGCACATAGATATTTTGACTGAAAACACTGTTGCAGTATTCCTGCAATATATGGGTTGTCACTGCTGACATCTGACCAGGTACCAAAACTTTACCTTACCGAGGTTGTGCATCCAGCACATTACCTCAACTGCTATGCATTGAGGTATAAAGACAGACGTTTAAGCATGAATCCTCAGACTGTCTCTCCACCACCCTGAAACAGTTTGTGCATTCCTCGGACTGACTGCCATTTGATCAAGTAACCAAAGTAAACAGCACCAAAAATGAAGACAATGGTCATGAATCCCTCTAAAATCTTTTATTCCACAATAAATCCAGTCAATAGTTAAGCGCTTTCATCAAATAAAGTTTGACTTCATCAGAACAATGAAATACTAGAACTACAAGTTTAAAATAGCCAGGGAATGAGCCGAATTGGACAACAGTTTGACCAATCAACTATAAACAATCATTAAAAACTGGTCAATAATAAAAGTGTATAACCATACATATAATTCCTATTCATGCTAAATGGGAAATACTTGATATTAAAATATGTATAAATTGATTACATATCATAAAATACCTCATAAAAAACTGTTGCACATTTTCATCATAAAAAATTGTGAATACTTTTTAGAAAATTAAATTTTGGCTGCTTTTTCTTTCAAGGCCGGTGCAATAGAAATGCAGTCATTAAGCCCTGGATATATGTTGGCAGCCAAACGTAATCGCCACATCATTTCTTTTTTATTGAACATATTTTTCCAATCCCCTCCCCTCACATCATTGGATACCTCGTCAATAATACTGAAACTGTACCCTATATAGTTTTCACATTCCTTGCAGTGCCTGTAAAGTGCATTTGTTTCCTTCATAGTCTTGATATCATATAAGTGTTCATAAATCCTAAGTTTTAATGCCCTCTCTGTTTTACCAACATAAAAGCTGGTACAGGTGTTGCACTTAGCAAGGTACACCATCCTTCTAGTAGCACAGTTCCCTTTTCTAAAATAAACTTCAGTTTCTGTGTAGTTATTTAATATGACTGAGGATTCCTGTATTATAAACTTGCATTGACCGCACATTCCACATGCCTTTGTTCCCATTTTTGTTGTAATTTCAGGGTGACCTTCTAAAATGTTTTTAATATTTTTACCAACTTTAGTGGAAAAAGTGGGTTTTCCCCCCAACTTTGTGAAAACATCAGTACTAACTCTAAAAATATTCCAGTTCTTACATAAAATGTTTCGAATGCCACTATAATGAGAACTAAGTGGTACAGGATATGTACGAGGGTAGTGTGACAGCAGTGAGGTCTGCGGTGGGAGTGACAGATGCGTTTAAGGTGGAGGTGGGGTTGCATCAAGGATCAGCTCTGAGCCCTTTCTTATTTGCAATGGTGATGGACAGGTTGACAGACTAGATCAGACAGGAGTCCCTGTGGACTATGATTGCAGATGACATTGTGATCTGTAGTGAGAGTAGGGAACAGGTGGAGGAGACCCTGGAGAGATGGAGATATGCTCTAGAGAGAATAGGAATGAAGGTCAGCAGGACTAAGACAGAATATATGTGTGTGAATGAGAGGGAGGATAGAGGAATGGTGAGGATGCAAGGAGTAGAGGTGGCGAAGGTGGATGAGTTTAAATACTTGGGGTCAATAGTTCAGAGTAATGGTGAGTGTGGAAGAGAGGTGAAGAAGAGAGTACAGGCAGGATGGAGTGGGTGGAGAAGAGTGTCAGGCGAGTACCTGTAACAGTGAAAGGGAAGGTCTACAAGAGGGTAGTGAGACCAGCTATGTTGTATGGGTTGGAGACAGTGGCATTGACAAAAAGGCAGGAGTTTGAGCTGGATGTGGCAGAGTTAAAGATGTTAAGATTTGCACTGGGTGTGACTAGGGTGGACAGGATTTAGGAGTAAGTATATCAGAGGGTCAGCCCAGGTTGGAAGGTTTGGAGACAAAACCAGAGAGGCAAGATTACGTTGGTTTGGACATGTGCTGAGGAGGGATGCTGAGTATATTGGGGAAAAAGATGCAGAGGACGGGAAGAAATGGAAACAGGTGATCCGCTGTGGCAACCCCTAACGGGAACAGCCGAAAGAAGATGATGATTGTATCACACAAGCTTGTGTAAACCTGCAAGTGCTTAGCCATGCCATTATTTGAATGTGCAAAGTGTACATTTCATTCAAGCTTTTTACCTAATAGAGGTTGATATTTCTCCCCCCAATGATTGTATGTATCTTGCAAAATGTCATAGACAAATGCTGTCGGGTACTGAGTGCCATTTGATAGCTGGTACCTTTGCTTTCATCATTTATCCAGATAAGTGCCCTGTTGGGGAACTTTCCTTTTTACTTACAATATTTTGTTGAAAGTTGTTAGGTGTCAGGAGCAATAAGTGAGTGTGTGGTAGGCAGATTCCATACTAGGACTTGCATACCAAATGTCTTTATTGCCCAGGCTCAGAACACAGTCAGAAGTCTTGCTCAATCTGTCTATCATTCATTCCCAAAACCCTTTAAGTCGAGGCTTTTCACTGTCAATGCCTTTCTAGATACCCTACATCTTAAAACTCTTGGCCCAGTCCATGATGGCTGACTCTGTATCCTTGGGCATCCCTCTGCAGCCAAAGAAAGAAGCTAAAGAGGCTTTGAATGGATCTGCAGGTCAGTGTTTCAGACACCAGCAATACCCACTGAGGTTCCAGAAACCATGGTATGCCAAGTTACCTCTCAGGTGCCCACTACTGTGACTCCTTTGGCAGTCTGTTTGGCTGCTGAAGCCTTGCAAACTCCCGATATGTCCAATGAACTGCAACTCATTTCCAAGGTACCTCATGGCATCCCTCAAATTTTAGTTAGAGAGGGGATCTCAGCCTCTCTAATAAAAGTCGGGCATGGTTCCAAACCTCTGCTTCTCATCCAGGTGGACGTCATGCCTAAAAAGAAAAAACAGAAGACTAGGCATATGATCTCTCACTTTGCAGCTAGAGAAAAGGAGTGGAGAGACTTCTCACAGGGCTTTTTCAAAACCATTATGTCTTGGAAACTTCCCTTCTTTGAGTCTCCCCAACCGCAGGCTATTCCTCAAAAATGTACCCTGGTTTCCCCTCTTCTGAAGAATAAGACCACGATTCTGACCATTCCCTAGACTATTCCACTTAGCTGCATTCTCCAGGATAAATATCTTCCAGTGAATTCCACTATTGAGGAAGTTTCGTTTGGGGAGACTATCCAGAACATGGTTACACTTTGAATGGCAATCCATTCGGATCTCTGATGTTCAGAAGACATATTACAGCTTCTTGGAGATGGGTACCCGGACCCTTCCTCAGTCCCTCCTTTTCTTGAGGCTTTCCAGGATGTTTTTCAGTGCACATCTTGTGCACCTTATTCTTAACCAGCAGCTCCTAAAAGACTAAGCAGGTTTTACAAAAAGCCTGATGACTTTAAATACTAATACAAGTATCCTGTGGCAAACCCCTCTGCCGTATCTCTCTTCAGATAAGCTCTCTCAGCTTCTGACCAGTGCTATGAACAAAGATAGGAGGGCTATGGATAGATGGGGAAAGAAAGTTCACACCTCCTCTACCCTTGCTGTTGGGGAATTTAGTTACCAGACTCAAATAATAGTGATGGATCTCTTTCCTGCATTCCTTAAAGTTATGCTGGACCCTCCTGCAGCAAAGCCCTAAGCATCAGTGCAGAGCCTACTATCTCAGGCAACTCAAATAGCCAGTCACAGCAGTAAGTGCAGTTACAGTGCTGTAGATGCTTCCTCTAGGGAAGCTGCCACTGGATCTGTTATTCGCAGATGTGCGTGGCTTCATATTTAGTTTATCCCCGAGGATTTCATATCAAAACCTTTAGGCCCTTGGACACAGACTTACTTTTTGGTCCTAAGAGTGGCAGTCTGTTCATAACTCTCCAAGACCAAGATAAGACTTAGACTGCAAACAGATTCTACTCTCCTGAGTTCCTAGATGCCATAGGAACTACCTGGTTTACTAACAAGATTGTGAACTACACCACGTCGAATCAGCTTATGCAAAGTCCGAACTCCGAATGCTAAAACGTTGAGCACTGATATTCCAGACCGTAAAGTCACGCCCTTCTTGACCCGTGTTAGCATTTGTTTTTAGATATGGAGTGGTCAGAAATGTTGCCTTTCTATGTTTTGTTTTTGCGTTTGTGCAGTTCGGCAGTATGGATTTCACGTAAATAGATTGACGATATGAATAAACTGTGACATGCAATCAACATTTTGATAGATGGGTAGTTCGGGTTTTACTGTCTCAGTCATTAAAAGGGATCCTAGGACAGCTCAGAAACAAAGAAAACACCCCTAGGAAAGGGTACTCTACAAGTCCAATAGGGAACCTCCAGTGGGGATGCCTCTCTTTGGAATCAAAACTTTGTGACTACCTCTGCAGCACTCCTCCCACTGTCTTTAGCTCCATTACTCCTCTTTCCCAGAGACTGTCGCTGTCCCTGGCCAGGTGGGAAGCTATTACCACAGATAAGTGGTTCCTGTCCACCATCCGTGGTAGTCATGCCATGTCATGGGGAAAATATTCCCCCTCTGAAAGGCATGCTGCAACATCCTTACAAACAAATATCGCTCTCTGCCCACATTATTCAAGAACTCTTAAATCAGGGCACCATCGAGCAAGTCCCGAAGGACTTCATGGAGCAAGGGTTTTACTTCATGATTTTTCTAGTGCCAAGGAAAGAAGGGAAGTGGAGATCCATACGGTCTCTTCTAAATACTTACTTGAAGGCACCATCTTTTGAAATGCTGTCTTCACACACATCTGTCTTTCATCCTTCCCCCAAGCTTTCTTATTGAAACTAGATCTGAAGGATGCCTGTATACACATACACATTCATCTTCCTTGCAGGAGATTCCTCAGGTTGTCCTTTGGGATTTCGTATTTTCATTTTATTACTCTGCCTTTTGGTCTTACTACAGTCCCAAGAATGTTCAAAGTGTCTTGCTCCGGTAGTAGCTTTCTTTCACATTCAGGGAATCCGAATTTTCCACTACATGGACGACCTTGTGATCCAGGATCTCACTCCAAAAGTTCTTCAGCCTCTACACTTCACCCTCCAACTACTGACAGGTCTGGATTTCACTGTAAGCTACAAAAAATCCAACATGGTTCCTACACAGGATCTGGTTTTCCCAGGGCTGCAAACTGGAGAGACAGAAAATGCATGCATTCCTCCCCTGGAGAAAGTTCAGTCTTTCAGTTTTTTTTTCCAAAATCTCTCCTCTGCAGCCTTTTTCCTCAGTAGGGGAGATGCTAACAACTTTGGGGTTCATGGCAGCCTCCTTCCGTATTCTCCCCCTGACCAGACTTCACATGAGGATAATCTAGTGATACCTGAAATTTGTGTAGCTCCAATGTCACCCCTTGGACAACTTAATTCCCTCCTCCTTTGTTTAAAAAATGAGCTGCTGTGGTAGAAGGGATAGGTCATGCTAAACCCAGAACTGCCCACCTCCTTTTCAACAGGTTCACACAGATGCCTCTAACAAAGGTGTAGGAGGTATGGACAGGATCAGAGTGCAGGGGCAATAGCAGCCACAGTTACTGAAGAAATGCATCAATCTGTAGGAGATGTTGGCTCACAAGCTCTTCAGACTTTGGCCCAACTCTGAAAACCCAGGCATAGTGTATACACACAACACCACAGTCATGTACTGCATAAACAGGGAGGCACCAAGTCTTGCCCACTGTGCAGATTATCACAGGAGGCATGGAACATAACCACCCAGATGGATATTACGTTCATAGTCCCATACATCCCTTCTCAGTACATTGTATTAGCAGACTTCCTAAGCTGCACTCTGGAGGACTCCCCACGAATGGATGTTGAATAGAGGGGCTTTCCAGATGATCGCCCTTCAGTGGGGCATTCCTCAGATAGACCCCTTCTCTGTCAGCAAACAACCATCAGCTCCCCCATTTCTGCACCAGAGACCCTTGTTCCACACCCTGAAGGACAGGTACCTTTTTCCTTCTGGTGGACAGGGAGGTTCATCCTTGCCTTTCCTCCTCCTGCTTCTTACAACAATTCCTAAGAGACAAAGGGAAACACCTAAGAGACAAAGGGAAACACCTAAAGTCCTTTTGCTGACACCCTTTTGGCTAAGGCAGCATTGGTTTCCCCTGCTGTTTCAACTGTTCATGGGAAATTACAGGAAAATGTCTCTTCAACTGGAACTGATAACTCTGCAAAAAGGATTGCTCCTCCACCCAAATACTGCATCTGTCAACCTGACCCTGCTGCATGATAGGATTTTAATTCCTCAAAGGCATCTCTTCTCTGAAGAGATCATTCAAGTCCTAAATGAAGCCAGGAGACCCCCAACTAGAAAAATCTAGCACAGCAAAATGAAAAAGGTTTTCTCATTGGTGTCCCTAACATAGTCAAGAGGCCCTGTTATCACAATCCTCTGCTGTACTGCAATATCTCTACAAACTACGCCTGTCAGGTTTGGTCTACTGTTCTACAAAAAGTCACCTGTCTGGTGTTGGTGCCTGTCCCTCTTAACTTCCACTTATACCTAGAGTGAAGGTCAAGCTTTTCCTCAGGAGTGATGCATCTTAACCCGTCAAGGAAACGCATCTCTCCTCCTTGGGATCTTAAGTTTGTGTTAGAAAAGCCTACACTGCCTCCTTTTAAAACCGGTATCATTCACATCTCTAAAATTCTGTACTTGAAATCTAGCCTTCTCTTGGCTTTCACCTTGGCTAGGAGGGTCTCTGAGTTGCAAATGCTCATGGCCATTCCCCCATTTCTTGTTTTTTCACAAGGAGCACTGTGATTGTCAAGGATAATCCTTCTTTTATGCCCATTAGTGAATGAGTTGTCCCTCAGTCAGGCTGTTCACCTACCCTTATTCTTTAAAAATCCACAGAACCGAGGGGGGGGGGGGGTTCTTACATTCTCTGTACACTGTCAGGCAACTCAGGTTTTATCTGGACAAAGCTTAAATCCTTCAGAGAGACTGAACAGCTGTTTGT
Source organism: Protopterus annectens (assembly GCF_019279795.1). NCBI lineage: Eukaryota > Metazoa > Chordata > Ceratodontiformes > Protopteridae > Protopterus > Protopterus annectens. The sequence continues at coordinate 1,758,011,681 of NC_056728.1, read as the reverse complement.
ATTATTTAAGAGTTTTAAGATGGACCAGCCCTTCTCCAAACAAACTAGTGCAACGTGGATCTCTAAGGTTCTCTGTTTCTGCTACTCGCACTATGGTAAGACCTTGTCTGCCTGCCCTAAAGAACATTCCACTAGGGCAGTGTCTTCCTTTTCACAAAGGAGTAGACTCCAGGTCTATTGTGGATGCTGCTGATGTTCTTCATGTTTCACTGTTGCAGTCATCACATTTGGGTTATCTGCTTGCAGGAGCCCTCAGTCAGTCTGATTATCTAAGTTTTGGGTCCTGCGTCAGTTGTCTCATCTTCCGTGACGTCAGGTAGTCAGGGGTATAAAGCATGCAGCTGGTGCCATTACATCAGTCTTTCTTGCCGTGTGGTGCCCGAAGCAGAAGCAGTTCACAAGTGCCAGTCAGCCGACTCCTGAAATTTTCGTTTTCGAGTTTCAGATCCAAAGTCTTCAACTAAAGCGAAGTACCTCGTTGGGGAAACTTTTTTTCTTGCTCTAAACCGATATCAGTAAAAGTCAATAATTGTATTTCTTGTGGAAAGCAATACTGGAGGAGATGCACTCTTTCCAAACGCCGTTGGAAAAGTCTGGAACTCTCTTCCCACCAGTATTCTTTCCTCTACCTCTACCCCACCCATCAGAAACTGTTTCACCACACACAATATCTGGCTTTGGCTAATGCTCATCTCCTGACTGATCCTTCCTAGTCTCTATTCTATACCTTGTGAATTGTTCATTTTTTTTTTTTTTTATTTTTATTATATATTTAAAAATGAATTTTGCAACCTTTATTTGTTTGTTTTTTTTTTGTTTTTTTCTCCTCTGTAATTATAATATTTTGGAAATGTCTGTATGTCTGTATTTTGTATTTTGTTTCCTCCTTTGCCTGAAAAGGAAATTAAATCCAGTCTCAGTGAAATAAATAATAAATAAATTGTAAAGATTTTCATTCGTACTGTGTTCCTTGCCTAGGTCCTGACCATGATGTACCTTGCTGTCGGTTTTGTGCCTTATTTAAACCACAAACTATTCATCATCGGTACATTTTCGCTTCTAAATATTTTGGTACTCTGTTCAATTATCCAGATATGTCTTTAGTAAGCCACCCGACTACCAACATTCCGAAAAAACGTAAAGATAAAGACAGAGACAGGCCGCCTAGGTCCAAAGCTGCCGACGACGCTTCTCCTAAGCTAGTCGCCACTTCACCGGTACTCAGTGAGGCACTTTCGCAGCCCCTGATACCCACTACTACAGATTCGCAGGCCTCTACTGAGACCCATTCAGAGTCCAGTATGCCGCGAGATGCTTCAACTGTGGAACCTGCGGATGTCTCTACCATGGATGGGTTCGGAGCCACTGTGCAGGCACCGGCTCCTGAGGGTGTATTCAGGCCTACTGACTTGCATATTAAACAGACGCCATCTTCTTCTTCTAGGCCTAAAACTTGAACCATGCCTAGGAAACAGGCGCCCAGACCGCATAGTCAAGCCTCTATGCCTAAAAAACAAATAAGAATGGCTGAAGACCTTATTACTTTAATCAGGGGAAGTAAACCAAAGAATGAACCTGGATGCCGCTGTTCAGCGAAACAATAGAGCCATGGAGAGAAATGTAGGCAGACTTCCGTTTAATAGTAAAAGCCACAAAAACAACAAAACACATAAACGTATTCAACACTTCGTTTTTGTTTCTAGCACTGCCTCAGATGTGGGCTGTCGCTTCATTACTTAGACTCCTGATACTTTTTTTTTAGGGGGGGTTATCAGGAGTCTTAAGTAATGAAGTGGATTGGTTTGTGATAGCCCACATCTGAGGAAGTGCTAAAAATGAAAATGAAGTGTTGACTACGTTTGTGTTTTGTTGTTTTGTGGCTTTTACTATTAAACGTAAGTCTGCCTACATTTCTGTCCGTGGCTTTGTTTCGCTGAACAGTGGCATCCAGGTTCATTCTTCGGTTTATTTGTGCGATTTTTCCTTGTTTGCCTGCTTTTTGGATTTAATCGGGAAGCCAATCTTCTCTCTGAGACCTAGGACTGAATTTGCTTATGATACTTCTGACCAGGATTCTGAAATTTCTGTCTCCTCTGATGACCAGGATTTACCCTTATCTACCTATGAGGATTCTGATGCAGAGGACTCTATTCCCTCTGCTTCACCCCCAGAGGATTTTCTTTTGGTGAAACCTTGCATACTCTTAGGAAACTTTTTCACTGGGAAAGCCAAGATTACTCTGATTCTAAAAAGAGGCTTAGAGATTTCTTACTCCTGCCCCAACACAGGCCTTTAGCTATCCCTCCTGTGCTGGACATTGTTGGCAATGCCTTCTTGGAATCTAGCTTGGTCCCTGACTCTCTACCTCCTGCTCCCAGAAAATATGATAGATATTACAGGGTTCCCGATTCTCATAAGTTCCTTTTTAAAAATCCTACTGTGGACCCTGAGACCATTTCACAGGCACCCCAGGGCATTAAGGCTACTACTGTCAAAAATCCTACACCCTCTGATAGAGTTTAAAGGGCCTTGGATAGATGAGAAGGTGTACACCTCTGCAACCTTGGCCATCACGGCCTTAAATTGCCAGTTTCATATGTTAAAGTATCAGCAGTATATTATTGGATTGCTTAAACAGAAAATGATGTTGATTCCTGATTGTGCTGAAAGTAAGGATTTACAGGATTTAATGCATTCTGCTGAACAGGTTGGAAAACATACTTTGCAATGTGGTTTTGATTCACTAGAGGCATCTTGCAGGGCTGCTGTCACCGGGTCTGTACTTAGAAGGCATGCTTGGCTTAAGGAGCAATCTTTGCCAGATCATGTTAAAACTAAATTGCTGGATGCTCTCTTAAATCAGGACCGCCTGTTTGACGACAAATCAGAAGTATTTCTTAAAAAGATGGAGGAAAAAGCTAAATCTATGTAAACTGTTAAATATTTCTTACAAGTGCAGCCTCCTAGATTTAGTAGGCATTGGCTCTCAAAAAATTGTTCCTTTCCTGCCTCTTCCAGACCTTCAGTTCAAACTCAGAACCAGCAGAACACCCAGGCTTCAGTCCCAGGGTACGCACAGGACTAAGCAGTGGGGGGCTCCCACTTCCAAATCAGGGAGTAGTAAGACTCCCCCCTATGGTAAGCTGTGTCAGTGACTTAACTTTAAAACTTCCAAGCACTTCTCAACTGACTGCTCCTTTAGGAGGAAAGATTGCTCTACAAGCAAAAAACTGGGAACTCGTTACCCAGGACAAATGGGTTTTAAACATAGTTTCCCAAGGACAAACTAAACTTGAAAAAGGAAGCCTGCAAGACGATAAACCTCAGCAGATGCACCAATTCCAGACACTGTCATGCTGATAAACTGCAAGTTAAAATTTTATTTTAAGCTCAACAAAAATATGCTTTTCGTCAGTGTCCCACACCAACATCAGAAAAACAAACAACACATTCAGCTTACACCTTAATAAAAAGCTCGTAAATCACATGACTACTTAGCAATTAAGCCAATACATTTACAACACCTGCTCAAACCCTTCCCTGAGTAACTCAACCTTACTGAACAAGCAGTAAAAGGAATATCCATACTTTTGTAAGTCATGCTGAAATAGATAAAAAAATAAACGAAGAAATTAAAATAGATACAATCTACAAAAATAAATACAATAAAATTACCTAACCAAACTTCTTAATCTTAAAATACAAGAAATGGATAACATTCCATTTAAGCCTGGATAATGATAAGCTTCTAGTTTTAGCTGCCAAATGAATTCCTTTTGTTCTAAAAGTAACGTATCCGGACCCCCCCCATTGGAAGGAACTACCTGATCAATGACTGAAAAAATAAATTCATGACCTGGGTATTCCTTAACATGCCTGGCAAGCGCATTCTCCATCTTCTCTTTTTTGATGGCATAAAGGTGTTCTTAAAGGCGTTTCTGAAGTTTCCTGTCAGTTTTTCCTATATAGAACAGTGGGCATGAAGAGCACCTAGCCAAATATACCACATGTGAACTGGCACAGTTAAATCTACCCCTGATGGTGTATTTGGTCTCCCCAATACTAAAAAAGGGCCCTGCTTTAATAAACCTACAGTATTTACACATATTGCATTTGTACATCCCCTTAACCCGGGGCATGGTTCGATTTCATCTGTAGAATACTCTACAGATTCAACCCCCTCCTAAACACCACCTTGGGTGTAATCTCAAACCGTGAGTTATCTTGCATGTCTAATATTAAAATACTCCCAATTTTCAATCTCAAACCGTGAGTTATCTTGCATGTCTAATATTAAAATACTCCCAATTTTCTTTATGATGGAGGAAATGTCCCCTGCATCAACAGTGAAAGTTGTAATAAAACTGCAAAGGTAATTCTCATGGGCTTGCATATGGAATGGTTTGGGGTTCTGGGGTGCTACATTATTGCCCAAAATTGGTACGTAGAACCCATTCTTCCTCTTACCGCAAACTTCCTTGACCAGTTCTGATATGAGATGGTCCGGGTATCCCCTGTTCAAAAAAATTCCACGAATAAACTCACATTCTTCAAGGAAGTCGCTGAACTTAGACACCATCCTCGCCACCCTCACCAACTGCCCCTTTACTGTCGACCTCTTCTGATGGAAGGGGTGACTGCTCTCAAAATGTAAATAAATGTTAGAAAAAGTTACTTTACGATGAATTTTGGCAGTAAAACAGCCTAGAGGGATATCCTTAAATAACTCCACATCTAAGTAAGAGATCCTCTCCTTGGAAAAATTGAATGTAAATTTCAAAAAACTGGTGGCGTTATTAAAACTATCTAACAGTGTCTCAGCCACTTCCCTCTCCCCCTGTAGGATGATAAAAATATCATCCAAGAATCTAGTGTAACGCAGGGTTTTCTCCTGAATGATAGAATTAGGGAAAACAAACTCTCTCTCCCAGTAAGTCATCACCAAATTGGCAACGCTGGCCCCACAAGGAGACCCCATAGGGACCCCTCTTAATTGGTGGACCCAACTGTTGTTAAAGGAGAAAAAATTGCAGGTCAGAATGATGTCCAATAACTCCCTCGCCATCAGAATGTCTCCAACAGGTGCCTGTTTAATGGTCATGATAGCTTCAATCCATTCTAACGCTATGGAATGAGGGATGGAGGAGTACAAATCAATAACATCGATTGTCAAGGAATTACTCTCCCCTGTGCAAGAAGTACAATTAACCCTCACAAGAAATAACCAGGAGTCTTTAGAAATGTGGGACTCACTGGACACATACTTTTTCAAAAATCGTGTCCACCACCTTCGCCTCAGCGTAAGTCACACTGCCCCTTGCACTCACCAATTGGTGCATGGGGGGGGGGGGGTCATGCACATTCTTATGAATCTTCGGATTGCCAAACTGGACAGGTATCATGGGGTTAGGGGTACAGATATAGTTAAAAACTTCCATATTAATGATTCCATTGATGAACATGTCATTGAAATAAGTACAGACCCTGGTCACACTCTGATTCAACTCATTTTTCGAAACCTCCCTATAGGTTTCAGATGCCAGAATATTTTCCATTCTCTGAATGTAATCTACCTCTTCCATCACTACCAGTCCTCCCACCTTGTCTGGCTGCATAACCCTCACAGAAGAATTGGTTAACAATTCTAAAAGACGCTTCTCATCTTTGTTGATATTATAAGGGACAATTCATTTACATTTCAATAAATGACGAATGTCTAAGTCACACAGTCGTTCAAAAAGGCAAAGAGAATAATGTAAAAGGGGACAACAGATTCATCAGACTACGCCTGGGGTGCACACATGGCAGGACAATGCATACAGGGCAAATGGTCTGCAAACCAAAGGCAACTACACATCAATCAAAAGGAGATGCTAGCTGTAAAAAATGTACTAACAGCCTTCAAGGACCTTTTGCATCCAGGACAACTTCTAATAAGGACGGACAACACCACAGTTGTGGTACATAAACAAACAAGGAGGCACACACTCCTACCCACTATGCAGACAGGCAATGGACTTGTGGAATACAGCATTAATTTACCAAGTAGAAATGCAAGCATAATTCCTGACAGGAAAAGAAAACATTTTGGCAGACAAGCAGAAATTTGACAGACCCTTACGAGTGGAGTCTACACCCAAAAGTATTCTCAATGAAAACTCAAAGGTGGGGAACACCAGACATAGATCTGTTTGCCTCAACCAACAATTGCCAGCTACAAAAATGTTGCACAAGGACTTACCATCCCCTGGCCTGGAAAGTGGATGCCCTATCATTCAGTTGGACAACATCGTCAGTCTACGCCTTCCCACTTCTGCCTCTACTCACACAGGTATTACTGAAAACCAGATCAGAGAGACCACAGATGATCCTCATTTCCCCGGACTGGCCATGTCAACACTGGTACCCACTACTACGAAACTTGACTCACAGCCCTCCATGGATCTTACCTCAATTCCCTCTGCTGTTAACCCAACAAAACTCTCAGATCCTTCACAGTCCGCTAAGGACCTTAAATCTAGCTGCATGGAAAATACCTTAAATTATCAAACAACAGTTCTCTCAAAGGATGTCCAGAATGTCATTTTGGAGGCCAGGAAGGCCCAGCACCAGAAAAACTTACTCAGACAAATGGAAAAGATTTTGTGTATGGATCCAGGCCAGAAGCCTAAATCCTGACATCCCAAATATTCTGCACATACTCCAATATCTGAGATGCTACACAAAGGCCTTTCTTTCTCATCCATAAAGATCCATGCTTCAGCCATTTCAGCTCAATATGATACGGTTCCTCCCATTTTCTCTCATCCTTTGCTAAGGCAGTTTCTCAGAGGGGCAAAAAATATAAGACCCTCCAGAAAACCACCTACTCCAACTTGGGATCTAAATTTTGTTCTGGAAAAGTTAACACTTCCTCCTTTTGAACCAGCCTTTTCAGCAGAGCTTCAATACTTGTCATGGAAGACAGCCCTGCTGCTGGCTATCACCTCAGCACGCAGAGTCTCAGAACTGCAGGCACTTATGGCAGTGGAACCTTTCATCATTTTCCATCAGGACAGAGTATCTTTACGCACCAACCCTTCCTTCATGCCAAAGGTAGTATCCAGTGTGGCTCTCAATCAGACCATACACTTGCCCACCTTTTATCCAAACCCACAGAATAAAGGAGAAAGACTCCTTCACTCTTTGGACATTCACAGACAGTTACGTTACTATTTGGACAGGACAAAGGCCTTCAGAAAATCTGACTAACTCCTTGTAACCTATGCACCAGGCTCAGAAGGAAAGGCTATTTCAAAACAGACCATCTCCAAATGGATAGCACATTGCATCCGCCTTTGCTACTCACACCATGGGAAAGCAGTGCCTGCTAGTATTAGGTCTCACTCTACCAGGGCTACAGCAACCTCAGCAGCCTTCCTCCGAGGAGTCCCAACAAAGGACATTCTGGAGGCAGCTACTTGGAGTTCAGTGCACACCTTCACCAAGCATTACCACCTTCCTCTGTACTCAAAAACCAGAGCTGGGTTTGCCGCTGCACCTAACCCAGTTTAGCTCCTACCCACCCAACCATAGCTTTGGGACTCTACCCAAGTGTGATGACTGCAGCAGCATATGACGATGAACATCGTACAGTTTTGTACCTACCATAAATGTAGATGTCCGAGTGGTTATGCTGCTGCAGTCCAGGTTACCCACCCTCCATCCCCTCTACTTAACGAGGCTTTTCTTATACCTTCATGTACTTCAACCTTTGGGATGCATGTCTATATGGTGTATTTGCTTACAACTAGTACCATTGTTTTGCACTAAGGTATGTTTTGCAAGCTTCTTATTTTGCCTTCTTAGTTTGGGGCACCTGACATCTGGGGCAAGAAAAACTGAAGAAAATAGCGTCGGCTGCCTCTTTTTTACCCCTGCTGCACTGACGTCAGGGAAGAAGCGATGACAGCCGACGCCGGACCAAGGCTTTGGAATTCAGGCCGACTGCAGGACCGCCTGACGGCAGGATAACCCCAAGTGTGATGACTGCAGCAGCATAACCACTCGAACATCTACATTTATGGTAGGTACAAAACTGTACTTTCTGGTTTCCTACTAAAGGCTCCAGAGTACTATCAAGTGGCAGGTAGTCCATAACTTTAGGTTCTATCTCTTTGTTATTAATTCTCATTTCTACTTTCCCCCTTTTTCTTATTTTTTGTGTTGTGAAATTGTCCATATCCTGGTGCCATTGCCTGTTTCTCTTGAAATGTCTTTGATGCTGCCTTCTTTTTCTGTTTAGTTTTGCTTTCTCCTTTGCATAAATATTACACCATATTAAATCTCTCTCTCATGACCACATTTCTTCTTGAGACGTCTCCCACTCCACCTTTAGTTGTGTAGTTGTTTCAGTTACACCCTTACAGTGCAAGTGACTTTGGGATCATTTTTCAGTTAGTACAGAGGTTAAGTTTGCAAGCTTTAGTTTCTGTGGTACAGGATTTGATTCCCTCAGGCCTTGCTTGCTTACTGTGTGATCATGAGAAAATCACTTAACCAGACATTGCTCCTGGGTTGCCCCTGAAAAGGACTGTGACCGATGTGCTTACCTGATTAACAAATGGGTATTTATAGTAAGTCAAGGGTTGTACAATCTCTTCTAATAAATAAGTCTGACACTGTTGAATTTGCTTGCCTTGATAATGTGCATTTCACTTTGCCTTTTAGTAGTATTTAATCTGTTACTCCATGATTTTTAACCTGTTTGTACTTGGAAGTGCTGGGCAGTGGATGCTTTTGTACCTGTTGTAATAAGTTGTTCAGACTACTGGATGATGATGGATGTTGCTGTGTCAGGCTGTTTTGGTTAATTTGCCTTAAATTTTTAATTAGAGTTTTCCTGCATTCGAGGAAAGACTTTTTTATTCAGTTTTTAGAAATATGTTTTCTAAACAAGAACTGATGTATTGTTTTTTTTTTCTTGTTCCCCTAACAGGACGGTGCAAAGTCTTGCAGACAAGTCAAAACAAGATGCACTCAAAAATGATCTGGTGGAGGCTATCCGGAAAAAGCAGCAAAATTAAAGGTCATCTTTATGCTACTCAAGACTTGCCATGCACTCATTAGTAATTTTGTAGACACTTTTGTTCCCCATATGCCCTCCTGTCTCATTTTATGTCCACATGCATATCCGCTGTGATTCATCCCAAAGCCATTTCTTCATAATTAATGCTGTATAAAATATTTGAAGTTTACTTGTTGCTTCATAGTCTTACAGTTTGACCCCCTTATGAAATCTGTCCCTCATTAAGTTGTCTTTTTTTTGTCATTAAACTGCGCAAGACATCACTTGTATTTTTCATGTTTTTGTTACGTGTAAAAATGTAAAACAAAAATTTATTATTGTTTGTCAAAGAAAACTTTTAAGAGGGATGGGGAAATGATTAAATACCAGAGACCGATTCAGAGTATATGCTGCATTATGTCCTTCAGTGTTGTACCATACAGAAACAGATGCAGTGATAGTTTTTTCACAGTATGCTAAAACGTTCTTGCATTGAGGAAGACGCTTATGTTAATATTTAGGGAATGCAGGGTTTTTGTTTATTTTTTGTAAAGCTTAAATTGAAATGTATGTTCTGTATTTGAGCCTCCCGACTTAACTGAATAAATATTGAACTGGTTCAGGAGTGTTGCTTTTTCTGTATGCTTATTTAGTGCCTCCACTTTGTTTTGTGTACTCTTTGTGATTGTATTCAAGACTGGAACAGTGCATGACACATGCAACTATACCAGTCCTGTGAAATGTGGTATTAATTTAAAACTCTGGTTTCGGAAAAATGTGCTAGGCAGATAAATTTGAGGAATCCTCAAATGTGCAGATACACAAGTAAAGGTAACTGAAGGCACTGTGCAACTGCTCTCTGATAGCATTCCCTGTTCTAATGTCTCAGTCAACACATTAGTGAATTTTGTGTAGCTCTCATGCTCAAGGACATGTTTCTTCTTGCAGGCATATTCCTTTTTGTCACACATCAATTAAGAATGTTCGTGCAGACCATGCACTCCATAGTTCTTTTCTGCCACATTCACTTTGGAACAGGATCCAAACACATGCACCACTGGAAAGTTCCCACATTCATTGTTTGATGATCAAAAATATTTAATGATTTTATAGTCAACAGATATGCAGTCAAACTACATGGTCACAATGAGTTGTGTGAGAACAGCACATAAAGTGAATCACTTAAAAGTACTTGCACTTCTTTCTATTCATCCATGTGAGATAGGATTATGAACTCAAGGTCTTCATCATGGCCTAGTAAGGAGTGCCTCTAGAAGGTGGCAGGTTTGGGGCCTAGGTAGCATGCGTTTTATGATTATGAATCGGCGTCAGAAAGTAGGAGAAAGAGGTAAAACATCAGGAACCTAGACATTTGCAAAAGCCTTTCTTCCCAACCTCTGCCAGTGAGACAGCCTCCCACAAGTCATGGATGGTGCAACCATTGCTGACGTTCCCATGTTGGAGCTTTTGGAGCTGACCACACCTGGCCGACTGATATGAGAGTCTCATTAGTCTGTCATTGAAGATCTTTAGAGCCCACTGGAGAGATCCAGACATTTGCATGCATACAGTATTCAGTGTCCAATAGACATGCCCTCCTGGGTGTGGTATTGCACTGTAAGATTTAAGGGTTTGACACACATGACTAGCCCATTGCAGCTTCCTTTTGTCAATGAACCACCTCTGGTGTTTCTTGGCTTTACTGTTGGGGACCCGTTATTGGTTGAGTTCAGACTCTACCCCCCCCCCCCCAGGGTGGAGTTTAAGGTTAGTGGAGTGACTTCCTCCTCCCCCCTCCATTCGTTTCTATAAAGGGAATTTGTGAAGAACTGAGATCCTTCTGTGAGAGACAAGGATAATGATGCCTTTCATCCCTCTGGCTTCTCTCCTGTCATAGAGAAACAGCTAAGCACATTAAGTCAGTTTCTTTATTGGCCTATTACCAGTCTGTCTTGCTCAGATGTAGTTATTATTTGGTAAAGAAGGCTTGGGAGACCTGGCCATTATCCATGAATCCTTCTTTGATTAATGCCATTTATGGAACCTTGAAGCATCTGGTTTCTGTTCTCTTTGGTTTCAAAAAAGATGTTTTTTAAAAGCTTTGGAATGATGTTACCTCTTCACTAATCATCCATGCCAGGAGATGTCTCTGTCTCATTCAGTATAGATGCCAGAGACCACCATTTCTGCCGTCCAGACAGATAAGGTATCCAAAGCTTTTGACAAGGTGGAGAAAATGTTATGCCTTTCTTCTCTTTTTAGGCCTTAGTCAGGTTAGAATTTAGTCACCTGTCCAGGTTCATTCTTTTGCAAGCTAAGCATCAAAAGCTGCCAGAACTTCTTAGTTACGAAATCAAGAAGTCCCAGAAAATCAAAATTTCATGTGGGGACTTTGACATAGCCAGTCTTAACTTTCTCTTTGATGACGTGGCAAGTGCTTCAGGCTGATGTATGTATTTATGCTGGCTGGTAAGTGTCAGGTTTTGTTTCAAAGGAGACCTGAGGCTTAATCTGATCAAGTACATATAAACATGGGACTTCAAAGATGACTGCACATTGAATAACAGCTTAATAATAGCTCTCCCAGTGTGAAAACAGAAACTCAGCAGAGAAAGCCAGTGGACTTATATTTCTGGGAAAATTTCAGTAGCTGTCTAGTAAGTGGCACTGCCTGGATGCCAGGAAAAAAGAAATGCAGAGGACCTGAAAGAAAATCTGCTACAAAAGGTTAGGAAAAATACTGACTGAGAAAGGTACTGCAGCTTTTCAGCAAAAACCAGTGCAAGCTCCAGACATGACTTGCAATAACCTAGAAGAAAAAGATACCTGCAAACAGATCTGGTTAAAATAAATGAAACACTGATGGATTATATCAACTGAAGCGACAAAATGCTGAAATAAATGGAAGATGTTAAACATATATTCAGATGAGATGATAAAACTGCAAAAATCAGAGGTTGAAATGTAAAAAAGGCTGGCTGAATACAAGACTGCTCAAGAAGGCCTGTCTCAAAAAAATAGAATTAAGAGCACAGAGCAGTTGGGGAACACCTGAGGTTTTCTGCTGCACTGGAGAAACTGGAAGGAACAGACTGTATTAATTTTATGAAAGGACAAATAAGCAACGTGACTGGTATTCCACAGCAGGAGTTAATTGAAAGGGCACATTTTGTGTATGCTCCAAACCTGGCTGTGAGAAAGCAACCTAGACCTTTAATAGTAAAGATGTGATCCTACCAACAGAAGGAGTTGATTCTGACAAAACTGTGGCAGAAGGACAATGTACTAAATGTGGGAGACAGCAGAGTACTTGTGGAGAATGATTACTCATTGTGCACCAGGCAGAAGAGAAGTAAATTTATTCCACTATTCATGGAATGCCCGGAAGCAGGTGTGAGATTCAAACTGCTTTATCTTCAAAATATTCTTCCCTGGAGGAACAAAATCATTTTTATGAAGTATATGCTAAGGAGGAAATACAAATGTTTGTCCAACAAGAAGTAAGCTGTGAAACAGGAGGGATAGTCTGCTTCTTGTTCTTCTGGTAATAAAAACCACAGAGAGACTGTGCCAGTGAAACTTTTTCCAATGTTTCAATGGAAAATGCTTGAGAGAAGGAAAAATGCACAAGAGTTGACTAGAATAATTGAGGGTACATTGGAAATGAAGCAGATACAGGATTTGGGAGATGGAGATGAACAAGAATAAAGCCTGTAACTTGGATATTGACAAATGTGGGATTGCAAAACAATAATATTTGTGAAACGACAGAACAAGAAAATCTGGAAATCTTGGACTTTTTTGGACTTAAACTTGTAGTAGGGAACTCTAAAGCACATGCCCTACATCATGTCATTAATGTTTGGAAAAATACGTAGGAGAGGGAAGAGAAGGAAGAAATTTAACTAAGTAAAACAAATTTTTTCGTAATACTACTGATTTTATAGTGCATGACTTTCTTTGCATGCTATAAAGTTTTCTCAGTTATCTTCATATTAATGTAAACAGGTGCTCCTGTTTTTTTTTCTTCCTTCTCTCACCCCTTCAGTTTTACGAAATGTAGAAAAAAGTCTGGTTAAGAGCATGACAAAAGTAATTAGTGGGCTTTTTATCATTCTTGCATAAGGGAATGACTGGATTAAGGCCTATAGTTTGATCTAGTAAGTTCAAAGAGAAAGCAAGTACATGAAAAAGAATATTGAATGTTATAAGGGTTTTTCAAACAAATAAATGTATGCTTAGTAGCAATTCTTTATCTGTTCCTCGTGTCTCCAGGAGGTAATCTGATAAAACGAATAGCTAGGAGACCATGCTTTCTAAAATTATTCAAGTGTTTTCCCAGCAGGGAGAGTTAAGACAAAAACCAGTCAGCACTTAGTAGAAGCACAGGCAACACCATGCATCTTGGCATGGTTAATTCTTCTTTTAGGTTAACTCAAGTCTGTGAGTGTGGGGAACATTTGTTCCTATTAGGAGGATAAAACGTAAATATTTGAAGATGTACATAGTTTTGTGTGTTAAGTTAATAGGTTGGAGGTATTGGGGGGGGGGGGGTTTGTTTGAGGGCTTTCAATAAAGCAAAAATTTTAAGATGTGACCTAGATGGATATGGCAAGAAACAACATAAGAGGTCAACTTGCCAAACAGTGTCTGCCTGTAACACAAAAGCTGGAACTATACATTTAACAATAAAGCTGTTATAAAAGGTGGGAATGATAATGTTTTAGTACAGTGATGCTTTCTGTAACGTCTTTAAATGTCAGTGGTCTCAGATAAATATGAGATTGGTGAACTGTACTAAAATGTAGAGTGCAAATAGCTATGCTACAGGAGACGCACTTGGAAAGAACTGAACATGTGAATTTGATAAAAAAAAATGTTTTCAGAGTGGTTATTCAGCAGAATGTCTGGGACAAGGGAAAATAAAGAGTACTTGTATTAATTTCAAGAGGAGCTCCAATAGTGATAGAAGAAGATATAAAAGATAATGCTAGATTTGTAGTACTAAGGGGATACTGGCAAGGGAGAGGAGGATTACACCTGCATGTATTTATATTCCACCTAAAACTGCTATAATGGTTCTTAAGAAAATTCTGGAAGAAATCTGCTTTTGGCAAGGAATATTACTTATAGATGGGGATTGGAATTTGATTTGCAACACTGAAGATGTCTGGGGGAACCAGAAGGGAAAATGTAACAAAGGAGGGTAGATTTTTGAAGAAATTTATGAAAATATTTGGCATGGAAGATGTGAATTCAATACGGAAGAGTTCAGAGTGAGTTTACATATTATTCCCCAAGATACAAAAACTGGGCAAGATTAGACAGAGTTTACATTTCACAGCAACGTGCATTTAATGGAAGGTCTTGATAAGCACCCAATAACACTTTCTGATCATGTGCCAGTAATAACTAACATAAAAACACAGCGTAATGAAATCAAAATGAGACATTGGTGCTTTCCCACCTGTTTGTTGAAAAGAGAGGAGTTTAAGGAAAGGGTAATGGAAATTATTCAGGAGCTTTTAAAGAAGACAGAAATTTCTCCTGGAAAGTGGAGTTTAAAAATAGGGTGGAAATAAACGGAAATGTAATATGGTTAGGAAGTAACAATTGTTTAGAGGGACTGACAAAAGTATTGCTGAATAGGGGGAATCTCACAGAACAAGAGGAGGAACAACTGCAGAATGCTAAACAGAAAATAAGGGATTACCTTGATAGAAACACTGCTGTTAAGCAAATGTTTTTGATCATAAATCGAGCACAAAAACTTTTAACATGATTCAGACAACAGAAAATAGAAAGGGCGGTCTCCAAGCTTATGGAGCCTATAACAAGGACAATAACATGATCCTGCAGAAGTATTACAAATATTTCTGAAATTCTATGAAAGTCTGTATAAAGCAAAGAAAAGGTACAAATTGAAATGTTTATGGAAGAATTAAATACATAGGGTTACAGGTAGATGGGGCTCCATTACTAACAGGATAGGAGGAGATGAGATAAAAATGGTGATGTATAACCAGTCTACAGGGAAGTCCCCAGGAAAAGATGGTATTCCTGTGGAAGTTTGGAAGCTAGGAGGGGGAAAACTGATACAGATCTGGAAGGTTTTCTTTAATTGTATTTTAAGAGAAGTACCAACATCCTGGAAGAAAGTGGTGGTGGCTGTAATACCTAAAGAGGGTAAAGATCCATCAGATCCAACATCATACAGACCTGTTTCAATACTAAACCATGATTATAAAGTGTTTTTCTGTAGTGGCTAAAAGAATTGCAAAAGTGATGCCAAAATTGATATAGATCAGTGCGGTTTTGTGGAAGGGAGTCAAAACATTTGACAACTTTAACAGAACATTGATGATCCAGAGAGAAGCAGACTGTTAAGAAAATACCACTGTTGGTGGGTCTTGATGCAGTGAGATTGTTTGATAGAGCAAGCTGGAACTTTATGAGCAGGGGAATGGAAGCATTTGCATTCCCTGATAGAATTGTAAGATTAAATAGGAGGATATATGAGGGACTGGAGGTGAAAATTAAAGTGGGTACGTGCCTCTCTCATACTTTCTGCTTGAGCAGAGGAACCAGCCAACGGGTATCCTGTTTTCCCTTTGTTTGCATTGTATTTAAGACCATTGGCAAAGAAGATAAAGGGGCAAGGATATAATTGGTATGGTAATCAAGAAAAGCTGGCTCTAGCTGCAGATATTTTTTATACTTGATAAAACCAGAAAAGGAAATTACAGTGTCGTGGAACATTTTGAGACAGTTTGTCATCTTTGTGATGCAAAATTAACAAAGCTAAAACAAAGGCAATAGCAGTGAATTATGTACCCACACACAAATTGGTTCATCAATATCCATATTTATGGGGGCATGATAAAATGAAGTATTTAGGAGTATGGATTAAAATGATTCCAGTGTGGCAGCTAAGGATATATGGGAAGAGACTAAATAAAAGGTAATACAAAAACTAAGAAATTGGAAACTGTTACATGGATATGGATAGTAAGATACAAGCAGTTAAAATCTTTAGTCCATTTAATCTTGTCCACAGGTCAGGCATATTTTTATCAAGAGGAGAAGTTCTGGACAGCAATTAGTAAAGAGCTGGATGATTTTATCTGGGAGGGGAAGGACAGCAAGTGGGATAAGCTGATTCTTGCAATAGAACAAGGCAGATTGGCATTATGCGATTTGAAGGGGTATTTCAGAGCTACACAGTTACGGCTCCTATACATAGCACAAGCAGAAGCCTGTAATTCAAAGTGGAAAGAGATGATGATGAAACAGGGAAAGCTTAAATGAGGATACATAGATATTTTTATATCCCAAAGTAGACTTCAGAGAATCCTTCCTCAGGTAGGCAGCAAATGTTGGAGGTATGATCGGGAAGGAGGAGGTAATTGGGACCATATTTTCTATGAGTATAATGAGTTGGCAGACTTTAAAGATTCCTTGCAGGCTACTCTGTCAGATTTACTGGGTGAGCAAATTGGTGTAACTAGGAAAATGACTTTTCTGAACTATGATACAGGCTCGGAATTGCGTAGACATAGTAAGACCTTACTGAATTTAATTATGGTGGCTGCCAAAAAAGCAACTACTAGAAAGTGGAAATCAAAGTCTAAACCAACTGTCCTAGAAGTAGTGAATATAGTAACAGTGATAAAACAATTGGAATTGGGATCTTTAGAAAAGGGTAGGAGCAAATTACATAGGAAAAAAATGGGAATTGTGGGAACAGTGCATACGGAGGAGGAATGAAGTTTAAAAGAAGGCAGGATTTTAATGTGCTATGTAGTGTTTGATAGTGATTTGATAGATTGTAAGTGATGTATAGTGGTTGCAAGTAAAATCGTCGATATGGTTTGTGATGTAAAATACTTGCAACTAAGATTATCAATATGTTTTTTTCATTTATATAAATGTATGAGTGCCTGTGTCATAAGTGATGATAAAGATTTTTCTTGTTAAAAAAAAAAGTACATATAAACATGAAAATGACGAATAATGTGTGCAGTGTTTAAGATGCCCCTCAGTTTCCACTTCTTTTCTTGGCTTACAGATTTTTCCCAGAAAGAGATGTAAGAGCATATGGATGTTAGTGTTGCCTTCCCCTGATGTGCTTGCTGAGTTTAGTAGAAGGATGACTGCACCAGCACAGTCCTGATTATCCTACAAAAACACTCATGAGAAACCAGTCCTCTGTGTATGCCCCAGGTTGCAAGTCATCACCATTAATCATTACATTTTAGATATGGTTGCAGTTGTCCATCTTAAAACTGTTAATCACTTCCTTAAGAATGGTTTCAGTGAGGTTCCAAGAACAGGCCCATATTATACCCAACAGTAGGGTCATAGACAGAAAAAAAGCATAGGTTTTTGTTTTCGCCTGTATCATGCTTAGGAGGAGTAGAGGAAGGCACTTGTCTAATCTTGGACCTTGGCAACGTCCGTGATTAAATCCAGTACATCTCCATTGAATTGTGCCCTACAACAACTGGTTCTTGCATGGTGTCAGTGAACTGGATGGGTGTTTTCTGGCATATCAAGGTTTGGAGATCATGTAGAATGTTTTTCAGTTCAGTATGGGTGGTTCCTTTTTCAGAACAAAATGTTGCAATTTGGTATCTCCTCTGTCTCCTTTGTGTTTACCAATGCAGTGGTCGATTTGTTGGAGGCCTTGCAGGAGAAAAATATTATTGGGTTCCTTTACCTGGACAGCTGGCACCTGGCAGTCATATTAGTGGACTTGGAACTGCTATGATTTGAATCCCTATGCCTGCAGCCTTTGAAAAATCCAGATAAGGGCTGTTACTTCTTGGATGATTGCCCTTATTATGGAAAATTCATGCCTTCAGTGTTCTTCATTCCTGCTGCTAAACAGAACCAAGAAATTCTATCCTTGGCAGCCAGTATGAGTTGGCATTAAAGGAGGTCCAGACATTATGGTTATCACAATCTTTGCAGTTCCAGTTGTAGTTCTGAAGGTGAGGGTGCTGTATTGGACAGTTTGAAGTCAATGACTGTAAAGCTGCCATGCCATCATAGATTTGCTGTTGGTGTCCAACCCAGGATACTAAACAATAGAATAAATGATAATACCCGTCAGTCTGTCAGTGTAGGCTTTTCCATATTGTAGCCAGAATGTATGGACAACTAGTGCATTGCTAATTAATGGAGAGCTGACTTGAGCTTCTTCCCTTTGCAAGGAAAGTGAAGCCCTTAAGGAGTACATGCAGCACATAAAGCAGTGATCTTTAAGGTCAGTGTTTCTTACTGTGGCTGCTTTGGAAGTGAAGTTATGACCAGAGACCCCTACTACTCTAATAAGACCCAGCAGGATGTGATGTGATATGGGAATACACAGAGTACTACGTGTTCATAACCCTTGTTAAGATTGGTGATAGGCTAAGTACTAACTCATGAACCTATAGACTATGGTTGGCTAGCCATTGAGAAGATTAGCCACATTATCCTAGTAGTGATTAGCAGATATTCATTCACAGAAATACCAGGCATGAATTTCTGGTTACCCATGCAATCAATCAGACAAGTTTTGAAAGTAACTATTGAGGTATCATTCTAGGTACTTGAAGTAGTCTCTTGCAAAGGTGGGAAAGGTTTTTAAGAAAGGTTCTGGCAAGTGGGGTGCTGATCTTATAATGGAAGCTTAGGTGTTTGGATAGGTTTTTTGTTTATTTTATTCTTTTGACTGGGTTACTCCCACTAGGCTAATAGCTTTGTTTCAGGGGAAGCCCAAGGTGATATTTATACTGGTAGGGGAAATTTGGCCAGGTCATCAGGGAATTTTTCCTACTGTTTTTGATGAGTGCTATGGGATCTTTTACATCCATCTGAGCTGTCACCAACTCAGGCAAATGGAGCTTCATTTTAACATCTCATAAGAAGGATGACTTCCTCAGGAGTGCAACACCCCATTATGCTTCAGTGCCGTGTCAGCAATCCATCTGTCTGGTGTGGGAGTAGAGCCCACAACCTTCTGTACCAAGGGCAAGTGAAGGTGGTGAAGTCCAAAAAGCAAAGGGTCTTGTGTAAAATGCTAAGCATGATTGTCTGTTGAAACTATTTGGGACAGAGAGAGAGGTGGAGGATTTTAATCTAGCAGGGTAACAAGTGACAAACTAGAGATTTTTATTTAAATGTTATGAATATTTAAGTCTTTCAAGCTGTACAAGGTGCTTAGAGAGCTACATTCCAAAGGAGGTGTTTTATTCAATGGTGAGTTTAATAAGGGAGGAGTACAAACAGATGATGTCCTTTGACCTAGATAGGACACACAGGCAGAAAAATGATGCAAGGCAGAAGGATTTACTAACAACAGCCTAGACACTGTAGTAAACAAAAAAGCGCTCATTGCCAATATAGGAACCCAAGTGTTTAACACCAGAATGTTTAAAATGGATATCCGCAAAATAATAATAGGAGGCAGAGGCTTTACCAAAGGTAGCTATGCCATCCTACCTATTTGGGTTAGTCTGTGGCTAATGCAGCAAGCATTGGTCTGGTTCAGGCCCTGCTGGAAAATGTGGGAGTTATGGGGCAGTTAACAGCTGCACCACACCTAATTTGCAATCCTCCACATCCTTGGTTAGCTAATGGCCTTAAGTGCCTGATTCCACTCCTCAGAATAAATGACATATGAGAGTGTGATTCAAGGCGGAGTTCTGTGGATTACTACTAGTAATTTCTCTGTGGCTAGAGGAGGTACCTCTGCCTTAACAGTGTGAGCTCAATTGGTAAGCCAGTTTGCTACCCAGAGGACAGCATAAGGGTTAACATACAGACTAGAGAGTTTGTCAGTAATACAGCTTGCTCTCCAGCAGTCATCATCAAGGTTAACATTTAGACTGGAAAGTTGGTCTATTGTACTCAAGTGGGGAATGGTGCCAGAGACCTTTGCAAGGTCAAGGTGCTTAACTTGAGCAATCTGTTCCTCATCTTTGACTTCTGGGACCTTGTCAAAGAAGTCTGCTAGGTTAAGTAGACAGTGTACTTTTCACACACACATTTATTAGAATCATGGATTTGGTGATTGCCTAAGTCATTGGTAGTTCAGTGATTTGTTCCATGGCATTACAGATAATGCTTGCAAGACTAATATTTATACAGTTACTGGGGTCAGTCATAGGGCCACTATTGTATGGAGGTACAATTGTGGTAGTTCTCCAAGCTTTCAGGTATATAGCCTATGGAAACACGTTAAATTAAATATAGAAAAGGTTTGGCTATGTGATGCTTGATACTTGCAAGCAGACATGGATTATTGTGTCCCAGAGAGTTAAATGTTTTTGGCCTTTCAGAGTGTTGATGTGATTTGATTTTGTATTATTGCAGGCCGCATATTCAAAGGAAAGACTGAGGAGTATTGAGACATGCAGAGGAGGAGTTAAGTTGGAAGTAAATTTGTTACATCCAAAAACCTTCCCCTGCACGGAAGCTATTGCATGGCTCGAAAAATAGTAGATCCAACAATAAAGAAGCCAGCAACTGGAAGCTGTAAAATTAATTTAATTAGTGAAACATATAAAGAATCCCAACAAAGCAGACCGGTTTCGGCTTGGGTTTTTACCTAGCCTTCATCAGTGCAAATCCACATAATACATTTGAAATCCTTTATATAATGCATCATAATTAGGAACAAAACATTATTGGTGAGATCATGAATATGCATATACTGGTTCATAAATATTCATTAAGTCCAGGCTGAAATAAAGCACCTAGTTTAACTATCCATTTCTTTTCTTTTGCATTCAGTTTGATGTGCCATCCTGATTTATTACTTCTATCGCCAATTATTTTATCAATAATAGTGAAATTAAATTTGGCTGTACTGTGTTTAAGGGTGTGTTTATACAATGCATTACTGCCTCTTTTACATCTGACGTCACTTAGATTTTCAGATATACGTATTCTAAAAGGTCTTGAACTCCTCGAGGACTCTGGGTAAAAATTCAACCTTTGGTTACTCAGGCAGATGAACAGTTAACCACAGCATGGTCCAATATACAACAGGAATGTTCCATGAAATTTGTTGAAACACTTTCCAATTATTATGAACGGATTATTGATAAGGAAACACTGATTGTTAGCAAATTATGTAATGATTGTAACCAATATAAAGATGAACCATTTTTCTCCAATCTTTTGACCAAATTAAGCTCTGACCTACTTAGTTTTGAACACCAACTCAAGGAAAGGAAAATCAAAACATTTTTTAGGGATTAGACTGATTATGAGAAGGGCAAACCTTTTAGACAGAGTAGACATGTTCGATTCGAGAGTACCTACAAGAATACTAACCAAACCCCCAGGCAAAAACGCCCCAGATCTATTCTTAAGAAACACAATACTTTTACAGATTCTTCAGAGGGTGAATCTTCCTCTGGTACAGATATTGATACACAACACACCACAGACTCCCCGACCCCCAAATGTAACAACAGTGGGGCCCCTTTAGGCCCTACAAGAGGGGAGGCAGGAAACACAGAAAAAGTCAGAAGCTTACAGAATCTGATGGAATTATTGACCAACAAATAAATGTACATGCCAATACTGATGTATTAAATATTTCTGATACTGTACTATCTGAATCACAAATTGCTCTTTTAAATAAAGGCCTTTCTTTTATTCCTGTTTTTTTTTTTTTTTTTTTGTCCGAGGACATTTTTGCACAAGATATAGTAGCATTTTGTAGATTAATTAACCTTAAATTATATTTTCTGCACAATCATGGACATGACTATGTGACAGACCATTTCAAATACCATAGATCTACCTTTACTCCACCTATGCATCCTTGTGTAAGCCTCTTCCAACACAGTGTTCTTAAAGATCTACATTTTACATCTAACATGATTCCACCTATGTCAAATAATATTTCTCAGATGGATTCTACCAGTCTAGCAGAATTAGTTGACAACAAACAATTGGTAATTATTTCTGCTGATAAAGGAGGTGCTGTTGTTGCAATGAACTGGTCTGATTATGACATTGAAGCTCATAGACAACTGGATGGTGCCAAATATTATATAAACATGCCATTAGATCCCACATCCATGTTCAAACAACAAATTGACACTTTTCTTAACTCAGCAGTAGAAAATGGAATTATCACATCAAATACCCGTAACCACCTAACTATTACTGATCCTGTCAGCCAATATATTTATTTTTTTACCCAAGATTCACAAAGATCCTGTCCACCCACCAGGTAGACCAATTGTGGCAGGAAATGGTTCTCTCACTGAACCCCTTTCCGAATTTCTCACGAAATATCTTAAGCCCTTGTTAAAATGGGTGAGATCCAGGATCCAGGACACCACTGAATTCTTGGGTATTATTAATGACATGCAAATAGAGGATGACTGGTGGTTATGTACTCTTGATGTCAATGCACTATACACAAATATTCCACATTGGGCTGGACTGGATGCTATTGAATACTGGCTTTATAAATTACAAATGTACAAACCTGGCTTCAACACTTTCCTGATATGTCTGACTGAACATGTTTTAACTAAAAATGTATTTTTCTATGGGAAACAATGTTACCTCCAAATTAAAGGTACTGCCATGGGGGCATCTTTTGCCCCCATTTATGCTGCTCTATATATGGAGTATATTGAAGATCAAATAATATATGATGATATACAGAATTTATATTTGGCTGAAATTGATATCTGGCGTAGATATCTAGATGATTGCTGGATGGTGTGGAGGGCGGATATTGAATACCTGAATGAATTTGTTGAATATCTGAATGACAATAAATGGGGCCTACATTTTACCATCAGTTATGATAAATACAGGATTACCTATTTGGACGTATTAATCACAAGAAATGAAGATAATACACTCAGTACACACGTATTCTGCAAATATCCCAAATATAACACCGTACTCCACGCCTCCGGCTTCCATCCTAAACATATAGCCAGGAACATTCCAAAATCACAATTCATTAGAATGAGACATATTTGTTCAGATGACAGCATTTTTCAGGATTATTGCCAGGATTTGACTGATAGGTTTAAACAAAGGGGTTATCGCATGGGTCACGTTACTACAGCTAGCAATTATGCATCTCAACTCAATTGTAACGATCTCCTCAGATACAAGAATAAATCGTGGAGCAATAACACTTTGCGATTCACAACCACCTATGGTAGAAATACCAATAGATTCATTGATATCATCAAATGACATTGGAACATTCTTTTAGCAGATTCTGCTTTGTCCAACCACATACCTGAAACATTCATTTTCATTTAGAAAAGGCAAAAACTTGGGTGCCTATTTTAATCATTACAAACATCATTCTGAATCTAGGAATCTGCACATGATTCAGACATCAATACTAGGAGACAAACTTATGGACTGTATGCCTTGTGGATACTGCAGTAATTGCAAATATATATTAAAAAGCAAGCATTTTTCCAGTAACAACAGTAGTTACATATTTGACATCGAGTTTTTTGCCAGTTGCAACACCGATTGGATCATTTATATGGCCTCTTGTAGCGGTCATGCATTTTATATTGGTCAAACATCAAGACCTTTTAGAATACGTATATCTGAACATCTAAGTGACGTCAGATGTAAAAGAGGCAATAATGCATTGTATAAACACACCCTTAAACACAGTACAGCCAAATTTAATTTCACTATTATTGATAAAATAATTGGTGATATAAGTAATAAATCAGGATGCCACATCAAACTGAATGCAAAAGAAAAGAAATGGATAGTTAAACTAGGTGCTTTATTTCAGCCTGGACTTAATGAATATTTATGAACCAGTATATGCATATTCATGAGCTCACCAATAATGTTTTGTTCCTAATTATGATGTATTATATAAAGGATTTCAAATGTATTATGTGGATTTGCACTGATGAAGGCTAGGTAAAAACCCAAGCTGAAACCGGTCTGCTTTGTTGGGATTCTTTATATGTTTCACTAATTAAATTAGTTTTACAGCTTCCAGTTGCTGGCTTCTTTATTGTTGGAAGCAAATTTGTTAGCCACTGTTTTAGCTATGGTTTCTGTGTTTAATTTCTTCAGGTTTTTTGGGTTTCTAATATTATGACTGGAATGGACCCAATTCCCAAGTCAAAGTATGAATAAAGTTCAAGAAATTAGTATTGTTTTAATCTTTGATATTAGCCAGAAGTGCTCTTAGCAGCACCCACAGTGTGCCCAGAGCTGACTCTTTCTGCAGTTCATATGGAGTTACATGTACTGGTAACATATCTAAGTATGACTGTAGATTATTTTTTATGAGATCCTTTGCTCCTACTACTATGGAACTGTCTGGGTATCTTTTTTTTCCACATTGCCCTTGTTTCTGCCTGCAAGTCCTGATATTTTATGACTGTCGCTCTCTGTACATAATAGTGTAATCACTGTGTGTAGCAATTTCAATGATCAATACTACATTTTTCCTTTCATGAACTACTGTATCTGTTTTTCTCCCCTCTATTTGGTAGTAGGTGATCCCATGTGATATAAACTTCAACATTTTCTATAATGCTTTGTGGCTCATTTTTCCCCAATGCTTCTCGGGTATTTCAGTATTGTAATGTTTACATAATCCCCAATGCAACAGTCTTGCCACATTATTAAGCATTTTAGTATACAGGTTTTCAGCCATTGGTGTATCACACACAGCAGCAAGATGTGACTATTTCCATTTTTTTTGTCACAAAATCTGCATTTGTCTATTTCTCCAGCATGTTCAATGGGTTTTGTAAACCATGTACGTAGTCCAATATCTTGGGCCACCAATATTAACCTTTTTATCTTTTGGTTTAAATTCAACTCTCCTTAACCATTCCTCTGTCAGATCCTAATTGACATGAGGTTGTTCAGGAGTTTTCTTTACTTCCAACTATATTAATGCCTTTTACACATTTCTTGCTTTCACATCTGATCTTCACCTTATATATATATTTTTGGCACATTCATTTGCTGCCTGATTTTTCTTTAATTCGATGTTCTTCATCTCACATTGCTGCAGTCCTAACACTAGGGGTAGTCCGCTGTCCCAGTCGGCCCGAATACCAAAGTATATGGCGTGGCGGTCAAGCGCATTGACTGACATCAGAGCGTCAGGGTACAAATGCGCATGACCACGTCATATCCTCAGTCTTTTTGCGCATGGGTCCGATGCAGAAGCAGTATTGCGAGTGCAGGTTGGCGTTCTGAAATTTTTCTGAAGTCAGTTTCAGACCGAATCAAAGTTGGCTAAGTACCCGTTGGGGAATATTTTGGTTTTTCTTGCCTCAGTATTTAACGGATGTCAGAAAAAGTGAATAACTGTATTTCTTGTGGGAAACAGATACCTCATAGAGATTACCATACATTGTGTATACCTTGCTTAGGGCCATATACCTTGCGTTGTCGGCTCTTGTGCTAGATTTAACAAAGCGCGCTATTAAGAGATTAGATTGTGCCAGGTTAGTTTTGGGGAGCGTTATAGTTGTACAACATGCCGGAGGATGCTCCCGGCCCGCCGCCTAAAAATGCAAGGACAAAGCAGCGAAGCCTAGGTGGAAAGAAACCGTCTGTCCGGACGTCGGTTCTTTAGGGCTCGGTGGAGCGGTGGTTCTTCCAGAAGTTCCTTTGGATTCTCAGGGTGAGACTTTACTGTTACAAGATGTGTCCTCTCAGGAGGTAGGCCAGGCTGAAGGGGCTTCTCAGGTAGCTGTTCTCCCTCCCTTCCTAAGGTGGTTAGGCCCTCCCCTTCTGTTTCCAAGGCTCCTTCTAGAGGTAGGCCAGGGTTATCTTCAGTGGGGTCTCCCCTAGTTCTTCAGGGTCTAAGCCTACGAAACATAAGCTTAAAATGGAAGAAGATTTGATTACTATGATTAGAGGTTCTTTACCCCGATAAGAGGCCTAGGGTGGAACCTGAGCTTGAAAGTTTTGAGCAGTGTTGGAGGCTTCTGAGTCTTGATCTGTAGACTTGCTGGACTATCCTCCTTATTCTGATACTGATGTAGATGACTCTACACCTTGACTTCTCCTCCTGGGGATTTTTCTTTTCAGAGACCCTTCATTCCATGAGGGAGCATTTTAAATGGGAAGGTCAAGATTTCTCTGATTCTAGGAAAAGGCTTAGGGAATTTTTGTTTCTACCCCAGCATAGGCCTTTAGCTATACCTCCTGTTCTGGATGTGGTAGAGGATGTTTTTGCAGAGGCTTCCCTGAACCCTGATTCTTTGCCTCCTGCCCCAGTTAAACCCGGACAGGTATTATAGGGTGCCTGAAGCTCATAAGTATCTTTTAAGAGTCCCAGGGCAGACCCAGAAACTGTTTCTCAGGGCCCTAAAGGTGTTAAGGCTTCTGTTGTTAAAAATCCTGTTCCTTCTGATAAAGAGGCAAGGGCTTTGGATAGATGGGGGAAAAAGGTGTATACTTCTTCCACTTTAGCCATGAGGGCTTTGAATTGCCAGTTTCACATGTTGAAATACCAAAATTATCTCCTTTCACAATTGAAGTCTAAGGTAGATGCTCTGGCGGAAGGTATTGAGTGTAAAGAGTTGCAGGATTTAGTTCATGTTTCTGAACAAGTGGGTAAGCATTCTTTGCAATGTGGTTTTGATGCTGTACAGGCCTCTTCGAGGGTGGCAGCCACTGGTTCTGTTCTTCGCAGGCACGCCTGGCTCAAGGATCAAAATTTAGCTGAACATGTAAAGACAAGGATTTTAGATGCTCCTTTACAATCTGATGTGTTATTTGGTGCGCCTGTGGACGCAGTTTTAAAGAAAATGGAGGACAAGGCTAAGTCTATGCAGACTGTTAAAGTTTTTTTGCAGGTTCAGCCTCCAAAGTTTAGTAGAAATTGGCCTACTAAGGGGTGGACTTATCCTTCTTATGATTCTCAGTCTAGGGGTAGATCTAGACGTGGTAGGGGCAGAGCTCAAGGTTCTTTTAGGCCTAGAGCAGGCAGTTCGCCTGCCCAGTCTTCTGGTGAGGGCAGGGGTCAGTCCTTTTGTAAGCAGACCCAATGACTTGCCTTTTCAGCTGCCAGAGCCTTCTCGTCTGGCAGCATCTTTGGGAGGAAGGCTGGCACTTTTCAAAGAAAACTGGAGTGTTATTACCCGAGACAGATGGGTATTGGATATCGTTCACCACGGTTACAGGTTTTATTTCCATACCTTGCCTCCTTTCAAAGGCATGCCAGACATTCCTCCTCTACAAAGAAAAGAGGCTCACAAGCAAATTTCTCTGTTGCTCCAGATAGGGGCCATTCAGCCGGTTCCTGTGCCAGAAAGGGGCCTAGGATTTTATTCTCGCCTGTTCCTAGTACCAAAAAGGGGAACACGTGGAGACCAATTTTGGATTTGTCTATCCTCAACACTTATTTGGACATTCCCAAGTTCAAAATGTTGGCGTTACAACAGCTTTTACCTCTGCTGGGCAAAGATCACTGGATGGTAACTTTAGATCTCAAGGAGGCTTACCTTCATGTGCCTATCAGACTCAGTTGCAGGAAGTATCTGCGTTTCGAGCTGGAAATTCCCATTATCAGTTCTCTGCATTGCCCTTTGGCTTATCTACTGCCCAGAGTATTCACAAAAGTTCTGGCTCCAGTTGTAGCTTTTTTTCAGGCTAAAAGGAATACAAATCTATCCTTACTTGGACGACTGTCTGATTCTGGCTCAAGAAAAGTTCGAGCTTCTTCAGCATCTGGATTATGTGATAGCAGTGCTAAGATGCCTGTGGTATTCTGTGAGCGAAATAAAGTCCAGTCTAGTACCCTCTCAAGACATGTGCTTTCTGGGTGTGAGACTGAATACAGCAGCCCAGATGGCCTTTTTAACCCCGGACAAACAAAAGAGTCTATCCCTTTACTTCCATCAACTATCTCATCAGTCCGTGCTGACTGCAAGGACAGTCCTTCAAGCATTAGGGTTCATGGCATCTTGTATTCTGGTGCTTCCCAATGCCAAACTGCATATGAGGAAGCTACAATGGTATCTCAAAAATGTATGGACACAGCACTGCCAGGATCTGGACACTGTCATTCAAATAATACCTTGCATTCAAAAGGAATTTTTGTGGTGGGCTCAGGAATGTCACCTAAACAAGGGACTCTCTGTGACCCGGCCAGAGGCGAGTCAGATTCTATCGACAGATGCCTCAGACATAGCTTGGGGAGCTCATCTGAATGGAAAGTGGATACAAGACAAGTGGCCTGCCAGACTACAGCATCTACATATCAACATGAAGGAGATGTTAGCAGTCCAGTTTGCATTGAAGGCTTTCAAGGAGTTACTTTTTCCAGGGCAGGTGTTGATTCTAACAGACAACACAACTGTCATGTGGTACATCAACAAGCAAGGGGAACACATTCTTATCCTCTATGCAGGCAAGCAATGATTTTGTGGGAGACTGCGCTCAGCTTGCAGCTTACTCTTCAAGCAAGGTTTCTGCCAGGAGCACAGAACTCCTTAGCAGATGTGTTAAGCAGGCAAATCATGGATCCCCACAGTGGAAACTGGATCTTCATGTATTTCAAAATTGACAGTGTCATGGGGAACTCCAGACATAGATCTGTTCGCTTCTCCACTAAACCACCAGCTGCCAAAGTTTTGCACCTAAAAGTTATCATCACACAGCTTGGAAAGTGGATGCTCTTTCGCTCAGTTGGGAAAATCTTCATGTGTATGCCTTTCCACCTCTGCCTCTCCTCCCAAAGGTACTCCTAAAGGTCAGACAAGACAAGCCAAGGATGATTTTGATAGCTCCAGATTGGCCTTGGCAACACTGGTACCATTACTGAGGAATCTGGTAAGAAAGCCTCCATGGCCTTTACCTTTGATTCCACACCTTTTGTCTCAGAGGGACGGTCATCTACTCAATGTCAAGCTTCACTCTCTTCATCTAACAGCCTGGCATATTCTCTTTTGAACCACAGCAGGTCTCAACTTCCTCAACAAGTTTTGAATGTGATTACGGAAGCCAGAAGACCTAGTACACGTAAGGTGTATGCAGAAAAATGGAAGAGATTTTTATTTTGGAGTGCAGCAAAGGATTTGGATGTTTCTGAGCCTAATTTGAGTGTGGCTCTTCAATATCTTACTGAGCTATTGGACAAAGGTTTGTCTTTCTCTTCCATTAAGATTCATGCTGCAGCAATTTCAGCTCACTATGATTGTGACCCACCATTGTTTTCTCATCCTTTGTTCATGCAATTTCTTAGAGGGGCAAAGAATATAAGACCCCCACGAAGAGCTCCTACTCCTGCTTGGGACCTCAATTTTGTGTTGGAGAAACTTACTCTACAACCTTTTGAGCCTGCGGCTACTGCTGAGTTGAAATACTTGTCATGGAAGACTGCTTTTTTGTTGGCCATTACTTCTGCAAGAAGGGTTTCTGAATTGCAGGCCCTTATGGCGGTGGAGCCTTTTTTGATTTTTCATAAGGATAGGCTAATCCTTCATTTATGCCTAAGGTGGTTTCTAGTGTGGCTTTAAACCAAACTATTCATTTGCCTACTTTTTATGCAGATCCCCAAAATAGGGGGGAAAAGATTTTGCACACTTTAGATGTACACAGGCAGTTGCGTTATTATTTAAGCAGGACTAGGGATTTTAGGCAGTCTCAGCAGTTGTTTGTTTCTTTTGCTTTGAGTTCTCAGGGCAAGCCTGTGTCAAAACAAACTATTTCTAAGTGGATTGGGTTTTGCATTGCATTCTGTTACTCCCATCATGGCAAAGAGATTCCAGCTGGGATTAGGCCTCATTCCACTAGGGCTACTGCCACTTCAACAGCATTTCTAAGGGGGGTGGCAACTAAGGATATTTTGGAGGCAGCTACTTGGAGCTCAGTGCATACTTTCTCCAAGCATTACCACCTTCCTCTCTATTCTAAGTCCAGGGCTGGTTTTGCCACTGCTGTGTTGCAGGGCATTTTGGCAGCTCCTGCTTCATTATAGCTTAGCCATCCTCCCTTACCTCTGCTTTGGGATTCTACCCAAGTGTTAGGACTGCAGCAATGTGAGATGAAGAACATAGTACAGTTTTGTACCTACCATAAATGTAGATGTTCAAGATCCACATTGCTGCAGTCCAATTTTCCTCCTCCTTCCCCTCTGTGTTTAGGGGTGGTTGTGTGGGTGAGGTTCTATTTTTTGTACATTTGTATATATTGTACATATTTTAGGCACAGGAGTGTTTTGGTGTTTTTTGGTTTTGGCCTTATCTTTTTAGGGTCTTCTGACATCTGGGGCAAGAAAAGACTGAGGATATGACGTCGGTCATGCGCATTTGTACCCTGACGTTCTGATGTCAGTCAAATGCGCCTTGACCGACGTCAGCCTTATACTTTGGTATTCGGGCCGACTGGGACAGCGGACTACCCCTAGTGTTAGGACTGCAGCAATGTGGATCTTCGAACATCTACATTTATGGTAGGTACAAAACTGTACTTTTGATTTCCATTCCTACTTGACACCAATATGCTTCTGTTAAACTAAGCAGGGAAAACATAATAGATGTGTTCTCCTCATGTTTTACAACTTTCGCTATGTTTGGATCTTGTGAGGTCAGCAGATATGTATGCAGTCCTGCGATTGCAGATCTGTACGTGGAATCAATTTCGAGGAGGCCCATACTTTCAGAACAGGGAATACATAATCCTACTGTACACTGATTTTTATAAATCATTTGATAAGCATGAAGAATTTTTCTTGTTTTCTTGCCCAACTGATCCAATACCTTTTGAGGGCCAGTCAGTCACCCCAAAACTGTAACTTAGAAGAGGAAGAGCATATTTATTTAAAGCTTGGACTCTGTTCCTAGATGTCAGGTCTGTTTTCATTATTGATTTTAGTCATTTTAAACATTCCTTACTAAGTTTTATTCACATTTATTCAGGTTTGTCCATCAATGCCCAAATATTTATGTACATCCTCCTGCTCAAGTTCCTTTATATCACATTCCCGTCCCAGACTGATATTTTCTTGTTGTTGCAGATTTCCTGCTTTACGGGTTGCTTTTGCACACATCATGACATTCTTATAGCATCCGATAAAGTTTTGACCACCTGCAATTGTGCTTTCAATTCCTTATCAGATGAACTATACAGTTTACTTCATCCACAAAAAGATGAGAAGTCTTTACACTTTTTTGTTTTGTGGGAGTACAGACTGCTTTAATGGGTTAAAGGCAAAGCAGTGGTGACAGAGAGTCAGCATGGAATATCCCCCTTTGGATTTTTTCCCCTGGGATAATAATTTGCCCTTTATTATGGCTCAGCTGCAGAGTGGTTTGCCATTGTTTCTTGTAATCTAATTGATCAATGATCAAAGTAGTGTGTATCTTATGCATCTATAAGCACTCCTTTATCCATGAATGTGTGATGTTGTCAAATGCTTTTTTGTAGTCTGCCCATGCTATACTAAGATTCTACCCCTTATTTTGACTTTAAAAACAAATGATCCTTTGTTCCATATGACTTTCTTCTATTACCCTTTTGTCCTATTGCCATGATTCAGTTTTTTTTTTCTAAATTTCTATAAACTCTGTCGACAGCAATTCCATTATATAGTTTATACATCATCAAAAGGCAAGTTATCTCTATAGTTTTTAGGACAGTGCGTAGGTTCACTTATAAGGAGAGTATCATTTTTCCTGTTAACCAGTTTGGTGTCTATTCAAGATGCTCATGTAAATAGTTCTTACTCAAGGCTAAATGTTTGTGTAAAGATATTAATACTTTTAGCCAGAGGTTATGTACTGCATCTGGGCCTGAGGTTTTCTAGTTAGGAGCTTTTCTTAACTTTGTTTCAGTTTCTCTGGCTATTACTTCATCTTGTTTCATATCCTGTAAATGTGAACTTCTTAACTGTTTATTTTACTACTATTATCCATTCAGCATCTTTGTTATGTTCCACAGGTTCTTCATAGACATTTCTCCAAAATGTGGCTACTACTTTTTTTTCTGCCTGTGCTATTTATTATTTGCAATAGTTTGTGATGGATCTTGGTCTGTTCTGATACTGGGCATTGCTTTTATCACATCTCTCTGTTCTTTTCCCTCTTCTGTAATCTTAACAGTGACACTTCTTGTCTTAATTGCTTTATAGTTTTTCTCTCTTCGATATTTCATGATGGCATTTTTCTTCCCTTCCTTTCCCTTGTCATGTGTTTTTGTGGTAAGATTTTATTAATTAGCTGTACAGTAATATATCCTACTTGCTTCTGTTATATCACATTAATTTCTATGTATAGTCTTGATTACTGTGTTCATTTATTTTATCAAACTTCTAACAATTTGGGTCTTAACTTTCTGCAGTCTGTTTCTTTCCTTGAACTTAGTATGTCTATCCATCTGAGTTAAATGAAGCAACTCTTCGCTTTGATAATTTTCTTCAAAACAAAGTTGTTCTCCATTTCCTGTGGGCATTCTATAGAAAGTTCTAAAACATCTTCCTGTGACATATTCCCTTCAGCTTCATCCTGTGTCATCCATAGCTCTTTCTTATGGGAACTCACTTGCCTACCACGCCACAACATTGACTGCATCAGAGTCGCCACCATTTCCTGCTCCCTCCCTTGCTGTGCAACCCCAACTGAACTTTTATATTGATTTCTTAGTGAGGGCTCCAAAGTATCTTCGTATAGCAACTGATCAGATGCTTCCCATTCTACTGACTTCTTAATTTGGGGAACTCATTGATGTTCTTTGTGTTTCACTGTTGCAGTCATCACCTGTGGGGGTTATCCCTGCTGTGGTAGCCCTTGGCCGGCCCGAATACCAGAGTCAGTATTTTTGTGCATCGGCTGCTGTCGCTTGTTGACTGACGTCAGGTGGTCAACGCTATAAAGCGAGACAGCCAATGCCATTACATCAGTCTTTCTTGTCTTGGAGCCCATAGCAGAAGCAGTTCGGAAGTGTACTGGTTGGTCTCTACCAAAGCTTGAATTACAGCTGAAAACGTCTAAAGCTAAATACCCCATTGGGGATACATTTTTCTTGCACTAACCGATGTCCAGTAAAGTTAATTGTCTCGCCTGTGGAAAGCAGATTCCACACAGAGATTTCCATTCATACTGCATCACTTGTTTGCGCCCTGACCGCGACATTCCGTTGTCGGTTTTGTGCCCTCTTTAATGCGAGAACCATTCATCGTAGCGCTCTTATTGTAGGTGGGTATTTTTGTCTTCCATCTTTGCATTCCGAAATGGCGTCCATCAGCCAACAATCCATAGACATTCCGAACAAATGTAGAGATAAATATAGAGACAGACTACACAAGGCTAAGCCTTCTGATGACGCTACTGCTAAGCAGGTTGTCAGGTCTCAGGAATTCAGTGAGGCACTTTCGCAGCCCCTGATGTCCGATATGATATCTACGCAGGCCTCTACCGACACCCTTTTGGAGTATGATATGCCACAGAAATCTTCTTTGTCTTCTGAGCCTTTGGTTGTCTCTGCCTCGGTTGGGTCCAGAGCCGTGATGCAGGCACCAGCTTCTGAGGAGGCCTTTCGCACTACCGATTCTAGACAAAAACTGACGACATCTCATCCAACTACTGTTTCTCTCAAACCAATGGAGACTGTTAGGCCTAGAAGCCAGGCCACTCTTAGAAACTCTACGTCTAGCTACCTGCTCCACCACCCTAAGCCCAAAAGCTTAAGATGATGGAGGATCTTATCTCCCTTATCAGGGGTAGGCAGGCCACAACTTCTAAAAGGAAAAGACATCCTTCTGAAATAATGACAGAGCAGGATTCTGAGGAATCTGATACTTCAGATTTTGAAGAGGAACAACAACCCCTAACTGCATATGAGGATTCGGGTCTATATTAGATCACCAAATGCTTAAAAAAGCGAACTGTGATTAATCAACCCTATGTAAGCAAAAGCTTACAATTTCCAACTGTCAGAACAATGATTTTTTTTTTCCCAGGGAAAATAAATTGCTGTTCCAACAAAAAATAAAAAAAACACTTGAAACATTACATTAAGTAGGGGGCTTCACCCCATACACTGCCCGATGTAGGGGGCTGCACCCCCAACACTCCCCCTACTTAAATATACCAATTCCGAGACCACACCACAGTGCCGAAAATGGCAAAGTAACGAAGCAGCCAAGCAAATTCTTTCCCAGGGAAAGAATTCACTTAAAAGCCGCTTCGATATTTTGCCATTTCAGGCTTTTGAGTTCGACCAGGACGCATTTTGAAAGAATGCGTCTTCGGTCTTCTAATAGGGAACCAAGGATTCAGATGCAGAGGAATCCATTCCTTCTGCCTCCCCACCAGAAGACCTTTCCTTTGGGGGAAACCTTTCACACCCTCAGGGAACATTTCCACTGGGAATCTCAGGACTTCCCCAAGTCTAAGAAAAGACTGAGTTTCTAGACCTGCCCCAGCACAGCCCCTGGCCATCCCCCCATCTTAGAACTGGTGAATGATGTTTTCCATGAATCCAGTTTAGCCCTGATGCCCTCCCACCTGCTCCTAGTAAACCTGACAGGTATTGGAGTACCAGATTCTCAGAAATACCTGTACAGAAATCCTGCTGCAGACCCAGAGATCATTACTCAGGGAAGTAAAGGAGCTAAGCCTAGTTCTGCAAAGTATCCTATTCCTTCTGACAAGGATTACAGAGATCTGGACAGATGGGGTAAAAAAGTATACACCTCTGCAACCTTAGGTATCAGAGAACTCAAATGTCAGTTCCATATGTTAAAATATTAACAGCACACTTTGGAACTATTAAAGCAAAAGATTTCTACCTTTTCTGACTGTGCCAATTCGAAAGAGCAGATTTACTCCACTCTACTTGTCATATGGCCAAACACTCATTGCACTGTGGATATGACGCCCTAGAAGCCTCAAGCAGGGCAGCAGTGTCAGGACCTGTCATTAGGAGACATGCATGGTTGAAGGAACAATCTCTCCCTGATCATGTCAAGTCTAAATTAATTGATGCACCCTTGGATAAGGACCACTTGTTTGGAGTAAAAGCAGAAGAGGTACTTAAAAAATGGAAGACAAAGCAAAATCTATGCAAACAGTGAAAGATTTCTTTCAGGTTCAACCTCCTTGATTCAGCAAGAATTTTCCCTCTAAGCACTGGTCCTTTCCTGCACTTGGCAGACAGGACAAGGTAAGCCCTGCAAAGACAGACCACCAAGGCCCCTATCTCAGGGACAGCAGAAAACCAAACAGTGGACCACTTCTGCCCCAAAGGCAGGGAGTTATAAGTAATTCTTCTATGGCAAAAACTCTCAATGACTCCCTCTCCTCCCTCTGCCCTCCTTTCACTCACTAAAAGCTTGGAGGAAGGCTCTTCCTCTGCAAAGAAAATTGGCTTTCTGTAACAAAGGACCAATGGGTCTTAAAGATAATTTTTCAGGGATATAAATTATCTTTCAATGAACTCCCAATTCCAAGAGGGTACCCAGACATACCTCCAAATGAGTGGGCAGAGGCATTGAAACAAGTCCAAACTCTCATATCTCGGGGGGGCAGTAGAACCTGTTCCCACAGATCAAACAGGCAAAGGCTTTTATTCCAGACTATTCCTTGTTCCCAGAAAAGAGGGCACTTGGTGCCTCATCCTGGATCTATCCATTCTGAACATCTCCCTGCTGGTCCCCAAATTCAAAATGCTAACTTTTCAGCAGCTGCTGCCTAGGCTGACAAAAATGCCTGGTTAGTGACTAGACCTAAAAGATGCCTACCTCCACATCCCCATAAGGGAATCCTACAGGAAATACCTGTGCTTCCGAACATGCTCACAACACTTTCAGTTCTCTGCACTACCCTTTGGATTATCTACTGCTCTCAGGGTATTCACCAAATGCTTAGCCCCAACCTTGCATTTTGCAGACAGAGAAATATACAGATGTACCCTTATCTGAATGACTGCCTCATTCAGGCAGAGTGCAAAGAAAAGCTGCTCCAGGACCTCCTCTTTGTCAAAACCCTCCTAACTTCCTTAGGGTTCACCATCAACGAGAAGAAATCAAAGCAAACACCCTCTAGGAGGATTATTTTCTTGGGAGCACTGCTGGACACAGCATCCCAAATGACCTCCTAGCCCCAGAAAAGCAGAGCTTCCTGCCTCTCTACTTTACCCAGCTGGCTTTCAGAAGTCACCTCATGGCAAGGAAGTTCCTGCAAGCCTTGAGGTACATGGCATCTTGCATCCTTCTAATTCCTCTGGACAAGTAGTGTGTGTACTTCAGTGGTATCTAAAGAACCTTTGGTGTCAGCACTCAGCCTCTAGAGACCTCTCTCAATCAGATCCCCTGTATAAGGGCCTAGTTTCTCTAGTGGGCAGGGGCCTGTGCCAAGAACATGGGTCTTTCCTTCATCCTCCGCCCTACCGGGCAGACTATCACCACCGATGCCTTAGACATTGCTTGGGGCACTCACCTAGCAGGCAGGTGTACCCAAGGCCTTTAGGATGCCCAGCACCTTCCCTTACACATCAACCAGAAGGAAATGATGGCTGTACAAAAGGCTCTGACATCCTTCAAACCCCATCTCAGGTCAGGGGTTCTCCTTATCAAAACAGGCAACACCACTGTAATGTGGTACATCAACAAACAGGGAGGGACCCAATCTTACCCTCTGTGCAGGCTAGCCATGAACCTCTGGCTGACAGTCTCCTCCATGGGATTACACCTAATAGCCCAGTACCTACCATGGATCAACAGCACTCTGGCAGACCACTTAAGCAGAAACTTACTGGATCCCCACGAATGGCAACTCCACAGAAAAGTCTTTTCGCAAGTCAGTCAGGAGTGGGGAACTCCGGAGGTGGATCCCTCTGCTTCGCACCTCAACCACCAGCTAAAAAAAGTCTGTGCCAGAGAGTATCACCACCTAGCATGGAAGTGCCTTGACTTTCCCCTGGAACTCCCTCTTTGTGCACGCATTCCCTCCTCTGCTTCTTATTTCCAAGGTATTGATCAAGATAAGGAAGGAGAGACCAAAGGCCATCCTCATTGCTCCAGACTGGCTCAGACAGCATTGGTACCCCTTTCTGCACAACCTGACGTCATAGCCTCCCAGGCAGCTTCCCCTGATCTCAGACATCTTGACTCTGGTGGTGGTTGGGGGGATGCGGCACCCAGACATGCAGAGACTAAACTGTCAGCATGGCTAATCTAAAAGCAAGCAAGGGGCCCCTGTTAAGCAAACAGGTCCTAGACATTATCACAGAGGCCAGAAGGCCCAGCACCAGAAAATCTTGGACTTTGCTTTTTATATTTTTCCACTTCTTCAGTTACTTTTTTCAAACAAACCAAGATTTTTTGGTTCATATGTTTTCATGAATTTGTTGTATTAATGAACACAGCCAGTCCAGTGGAGGCAGTTCCTCATAATCTTCCATCCATCTTATCCTGGTCTATCTAGCAGAGTTACTCAATAGTAGCCTCTCCTTCTCTTCTATTAAAATCCATGCCTCGGCCATTTCAGCTCATTTCAATACAGACCAGCTCCTGTTCTCACATTCTTTGATTAAACAATTCCTCAGAGGGGCTTCTAATATCAAACCTCCCAGAAGGCCACCCATGCCAGCCTGGGACCTGAATTATGTTTTGAAAAACTAATCTTACCACCCTTTGAACCTGCTGCTTTAGCAGAACTGAAATACCTCTCCTGGAAGACTGCTTTCCTACTAGCTATCACCTCAGCCAGAAGGGTTTCACAACTTCAGGCACTGATGGCTATTGAGCCCTTCATCATTTTCCTTGCAGACATCTTCCTGAGAACTAACCCCTCCTTTATGCCCAAGGTGGTATCTAATGTGACTCTCAACCAGGCCATACATCTACCCACCTTCTTCCCTTCCTTCACTTCACAGCTAATCCTTAACTTCAGTTTTTGTTTCTTTAATTTCTCCATTACTAATCCTGTTTTCTACTTTCCCTCCATGTTTTTTATTTATTATTTTTTTTGGTATTGTGAAATTTTCCATATCTGGGTGCATTTGCCTGTATTTCTCTTCAAATTTTTTTAGAACTGCTTTTTTTGTAATGATTAGTTTGGCTTTCTCCTTTGCATAAATATTACACTGTGTCAGATCTCTCTTTCTTTCCCATGTCCATGTTTCTTTTTTATACTTTTCAAAAATCTCTAGACTTTGCTTTTTATATTTTTGCACTTCAGTCACTTTTTTCAAACAAACCAAGATTTCTTGGTTTATAGGTTTTTCATGAATCTGTTGTATTAATGAACACAAATTTGCATTTGATGCTCTTGACAGTTTTTCTTGTGCAAGTATTTTTCTTTCCACTAATTTCTCTCTCAGTCTTTTTGAGTATCTTAATCTTTCTGTATATCTTCTATTCTGGGCTTCTTGCATAATAGTACCAACACATATTTTTTTCTTATTCTCAATAGTCCACTCTATCATGTTTATGGCTCTTTTTTGGATTGTTAGTTTTTGTGGACTACTACTTCCTTCTACAAAAGGGGGGCATCCTTCCCCTGAGCCTGTCCTAACCCCCATTGTAAGAATGTTTGTATCTTGAGGAATTCTGCACCGTCATTTTTCCCAGTTCTGGCACCAGCGAGCCTACCAGGATTGGGCACTTTTTATCATGAGACTTGTGCACCCAGCTGTCTTTTATTATTTTTTTAAACCTGTTTTTGTGTATATGTTATATAAAATGCAGTCTGTATATCAGTGTCATCTTGGTGAGATTTTGTAAAAACAGGGTCCACCTCATGACTCACCAAGACTTGAGGAGGAATTCAATTCCAGCAGTACTACTGTCCTTTGCTTGTTGATTTTAACATCTCTCCATTCAGACCCCTGCCTTTTGTGTCATTGGGGTTGTGCTATTGGAAATGAGTTTGAATGGGATAAGCCACTGGCAGTAAGTTTGGAGCATGACTGGGTTTGCTTCTGAGTTTCCTATTGTAGCTTAAGAAGGTCTTGTCATTATCTGCAGTATTGGTGGCTACATAAGTTCACAACTGGCTTTATGGTCCCTGATTGTGTCTCTAAGGATTTTGCTTAATGATTTTCAGTGACCTCTGTAAAGAGGAAGAGGGTGTCCTTTTATTATGTTTTTAGTCTGGAAGTTTTTATAGGACTGATTTATATAGAAATTCCACTATAAAGACTTTTTAATTGCAGTTCTTACTGGATATAAGAACAATCTTCAGCATATTTATCTATGTGGGAGTAAAGCTCTGAACATTATGCAGAAGCTAGGGTAAGAATTGCTAGTTGTGGTGGTCTACGGTAATGCTCAGGATAATTCTAAAATCAACTTATTGCTACTTATGTGTCATAGATTTTGTTAGGTGGAAAGGCTTGTACAAAGGGTGAAGGTTACAGCTAGGTGACTGAGATGTGCTGAAGCCCAGTTTATCTCTGAAGTGGGAAACAGGACTGCCACAGTTTTATTTTAAGAAGATCTAGGCCAGGGTATAGATGTGTGATTATCCCATTCTGAGGCCAGGACTTCCAAAGCAGATATTCCCATAAGAAGACAAAGTGAAACACATTTAATTGCCTCCTAATGGTTATCTAATACCTGGACATAGGTGGGTCTTCCTCGTCTGTTGCATTTACCTTTTTTTTTTTTTTTTTTGCACAGATGGATTATCAAAAGATGCAGAGGGCAGCCAGGATCTAAACTTTCTGTGTTTGGAGTCCACTCTGCTAAATAGAACAGAAGCACCTCTACTATTCAGTGAGGGGTAATTTAATTACACTTCACACCTCTTCCCCCCTCAGATATGATACAGGCACTGAGGAGACTATCTCCTTTGAGTCATTGCAGAGATCTCTTTTTGTAGAAACACTAGGAAGAAATTTCTTCAAATGGCAAAGGAGAGAATGATCAGAGGCACAAAAAGATAACTTGAATTGTTGAGCCTGGATGTCTTCAAACCCATGGTTTTTACTCTGCTCCTGGGATTTCTGGGGAATGCCTTTATGGCTGCCTCCCAGTAACCTCAGTCTCATCACATTGGTCCTTGGAAACTTGAAAGGTATTATAGGGTGTAAGAGTATCACAAATATCTAGTAATAAAGTCCACAAAATCATAAAAATAGTCTACACTTGTTCCCGCACCCACCACATTCCTAAATGACAGAGTAGAGCTTTGAACAGATTTGGGAAAAAGTCACATATAGCTGCCAACCTGCCGTATGGTGTTATCAACTGTCAGATACAAGACAAAGTTCCAGATGGAACTCCTGGACCATGGAGGAGAAAAAATTGGAGAGTTAAATGCTGACCTGGGGGAAAATTATCTTGGGGCTTCCACAGATGTGTAGTCAAGTGACAAAGCACTCTATCAAGGGTGGATATGATGTTGTGAATGTAACATACAATGCAGCAGCTACAAGATTAAGATCAAGGCTGGCTTGAGGCTTCAACCCCTGCTAGAGAATGTTAAAATGGTTCCCTACTGAAATGATTCATAATGCCATGCTCAAAATGCCAAGGAAAAAAAAGACAGAACACTGAACGTTCAAGACTGCTTTTTTCCTTTAAAGTGTTTTTTTTTTTTTTTTTTTTTTTTTGCAGGGGACGGAAGCCCAGTGCACACCTCACCACCAGGCTTGTATATACCAACATGGAGATTGGTTACCTCCCAGAAAAGGGAATGTTCTAAGAAACAGTACTCTTCAGATTTTGTAGTTCTAAGTCCACTTTGTTGATCACTGTAACAGTGTTCTGTGATTTGTACTAATGAGTCTCCAGCATTTTAAATGATTTCCATGTAAAACAGTTTTTTTGTCAAACTCCTACCCCCACCCAGACCATTGTTATGATAGGAGGTACCCATCTAATCTAGGACTCTACTATCATATCCCAGGAAGTGGTAAGCCAGTTGAAAGATAAAAAAGTTCAGAAAGAAATGGCAGGGAGAGCTCCTGTGTTCCCAGCTACTATACTGCAATGGGAAGCAATCATAACTGCATGGAATTTCCCCCCTCTGTATTCCCAACCCCCCACCCCAGCTCAACTCAAATCCCAACCCATCTAGCAGTATTGCTGGCAAACTGACATAGTACCTTGTGTGGGTGCTTTACTGCATTATAGATGGGTACATAATTTGGTGGGAAGGATTGCCATATATGACTGATTACTCCTGGCCCAAAAGACAGAAGACATCCAATACAACCCATTATTTAGGAACAAGAAGTGAATGAGCCAGTTCCCCCAGCAAAAAGGAACAAGGGGCTTTACTACACACACTTGATCCCTATGATAGAGGGAACCTGAAGTCCCATTCTAGAACTCTCAGATCATAAACCTTCTCCTGAGTCTGGTGTTTACTCTCAACATCCAGAATTCCACCTTCATCCCTTGGAGTGTGATATTTCTGAGTTCCCTGTTTGACATCAGCCTGGGTTCCACTGCACAAAGTGGGTTTATTAAAGAAATGTTTCATGCAACTAGCAGAACAGAAACAGTCCATAGCCAGTGAATGTTTCAGAGCAGTGGTCTCCATTATGCTGATGATCCCACATGTCAGATTACATCTAAAGAAACTCTAGTGGTATTTCAGGTCCACCTGCAGCCAACACTCCTAGGTTGTGTAAGAAATTATTTTCATTTTACCCTTATTTCCAAGGAACTGCACTGTGTAGGTTCCATGCACTCAGACCCACCTAGTCTCTTACAACAGACACATCAGACCTAGCCTGGGAGCCTTCATCAGGACCTTAGGGTGCAAGGAGTATAGAACGCTATCTGAAAGAAGCATATCCGCGTAAAAAAATATTGGCATTGATTCTGGCTTTTAAACCATTCATATATGGTCAGAGGAGTTCAAGGTGTAACAGACAACACAACAGTGATGTGGTACATCACCAAGCAAGGTGCTACCAGACTCTGCAAGCTAGTATTGATTATCTGAGACCTGATCTTACAGCACAGAACATTGCTCAGTGCAGTTTATGTACCATCCCATCAGAACATAGTGGAGAACCAACTAAGCAGATCCAAGGCAGACCCACCATGAATAGGTGTTACAAAGGGAGAGTCTTCTTTGCACTAGTGCACTGGTGGGGTGTCCCCCAGTTCTGTTTGTATCACCAGACAATGAGTAATTGAAGAAATTCTGCTTAAGAGCACAGTGTAGAGTGGCCTGTCAGTAGATGCCTCCTCCATCAGGTCAGTAGATCTGTCTTGTATGCCTTCCCTCTGATCCACTTACTATCCAGGGAGATCCAAAAACCTAAGGCTGGCAAGACAACCCAAAGATGCTACCAATGGCACCCTTTTGGTCCAGGTAGCATGGTTTTCCTCCTCATGAAGATGTTCTGAGGAAACATCGGGTGCTTCCCACTAAGAACAAAAGATGTTTCATATGCCACAACTTGAATACACAGCTCACAGCTTGAATGAGCTGATCCTGCTGCTTTGTTAATGTACTGAGGGCTGAAGCTAGTGGGAACATTTCTTAAAGGGTTATATGTCTAAGGTCACAATAGATAAGGACAGCACACCTGGTACCTAAATTATACCTTGTAAAACTTATCTAAGTCCTTTTGAGCCTTGTAGCCACCACATACACAAAGTGTTTTTACATGGCAAGCTTCTGCTGGTGGCCTTCATGTTGGCCACTAGAGTGTCTTAATGTGTAAGGATCCCTTTCTGGTCTGTCTTAGGGATGTATAAATCTTAGAACAAATATGTTCTTGGCCAGTGCTATGGCAGAGTCTTAAACCATACTATTCACTTACCTATTTTCCTTCCTACACTGCAACATAAAGGAGAAATAATTTTACATTCATTGGGTGAACGTTCACAGTTAAGATGCTATTTATACAGGACAACATACACAAAAAATCCAGTTTGTCTCAGGCAACAACAGCAACAACAGAGATCCTTCCAGGCAAGGGAGTTCTAGGCCCCAGGCTTCTGCCAGAGAGGAACAATGACCCCCCCCCCCAAGACAAGGCAGAAGATTGTCTCTGTTCAAACAAAACTGGACTCACATCACTAGAGACAAGTGGGTTCTAGAGATTATTTCAAATGGCAACAAACTCATTTTCAAAGAGCTTTTAAAATACTCAGCCTATCCAGATGTTCCTCAGAATCAAAAATCAGAGGCTATTTTATAAGTCCAAAACTTGTGTGCTGAGG
This sequence comes from Protopterus annectens, assembly GCF_019279795.1. Taxonomy (NCBI): domain Eukaryota; kingdom Metazoa; phylum Chordata; order Ceratodontiformes; family Protopteridae; genus Protopterus; species Protopterus annectens. The sequence continues at coordinate 1,757,968,515 of NC_056728.1, read as the reverse complement.
GAGCAGTGGAAACAGTTCCAGATCTTCAAAAAGGTAAAGGGTTCTACTCCAGGTTATTCCTGGTTCCCAGAAAAGAAGACTCTTTGGTAGCCTATCTTGGACCTGTCCAACCTGAATCAATTTCTCCAGGTACCAAAATTCAAAATGTTGACTCTTCAAAAACTATTACCCATGATACTCCCTCAGGCCTTTATTGTTTCTCTGGATCTAAAAGATGTCTACCTGCACACCCCAATCCAAGAGTCATACAAAAGCTTTCTTTGCTTCAGAGCAGGTTCCAGTCACTGGCAATTTTCAGCACTGCCCTTTGGCTTGTCTACTGCTCCAAGGGTTTTCACAAAGTGCTAAGCCCCTGCAATTGCCTTCTGCAGGACCAGAGGGGTCCAAATATATGCCTACCTGGACAACTGGTGAATACAGGCCACAAGTCTACCAAAGCTTCACAGGAATCTGGAGTTTACCCAAGATCTACTGACCTCCCTGTGCTTCACAGTAAATCTGCAAAAATCCAATACTGTTCCAGCCAACAGGATAGTCTTCCTGGGGACATTTCTGGACTCCGTACTTAAAAAATCCTTCCTTCCTCCAGACAAGGCATCTTTTCTGATCACCTACTTTCAGACAATAAATGATCCATCTTAGATCAGCCTGGAGAGCGGATGCCTTTCCCCTTCCCTTGGACCCATCTCTTCATTTATACTTTCCCTCCCTTATTCCTACTACCCCGGGTGCTTCTGAAGATAAGGGGGGAGGTGGACCAAAGGCATTACTGATAGCTCCAGACTGGCCCAGGTAGCACTGGTATCCTCTCCTTCTCAAATGAACCAACCACAGTCCATGGCTTCTGCCTCAGAGAGTCAATCTCTCTCAGGACAAGGGAAGGATGGTGCATCCCAACCTGTAGATGCTCAGCCTTTCAGCCTGGGAAATTCCACAGCACTCAGCAAGAGGCTTAACCTAAGCAAACAGGTTCAGGACATTCTCAAGGAATCCAGAAAGCCTAGCATTAGGAAATCACACTCAGCTAAATGGGAAAGATTTTCAATCTGGTGCCAGCAGTAGCACCACATTCTTTATGCCCACATTACTACCATTCTGGGTTACTTGGCTAATCTAGTTGATAAAGTCTATTCATTAAAATCCATGCATCTGCCATTTCGGCCTATATACATACTCTTCCTTCTGTCTTTTCACACTCCCTCTTAAGGCAATTTCTTATGGGAGTCATTCGTATCAGATGGTCCAGGAGGCAACCTACTCCTCCATGGGAACTTAACTTTGTTCTGGAAGAATTAATATTTCCTCCTTTTGAACTTGTAGCATCTGCCCCTCTGAAGTTTCTAACTTGGAAAACTGCCCTTCTGCTGGTTATCACCTCAGTCAGGAGGGTCTCTGAACTGCAGGCCCTCATGGCAGTGGAACCATTTGTAATTTTTCACCCAGACAGGGTTTCCCTCAGAACTAACCCTTCATTCATGCCTAAGGTGGTCACTGATACTTCTCTAAATCAAGCCATTCACCTGCCCACATTCTTTCCCAACCCCCAAAATAAAGGGGAACAAATTCTTAATTCCTTGAATGTGCATAGACAGGTTCGTTACTATCTAGACAGAACAAGAGCCTTGAGAAAATCTGGCCAACTTTTTGTGACCTTTGGCCCTGGCTCTGAGGGAAAACCAGTTTCTAAACAGATTGTCTCAAAATGGATCTCCCAATGTATTTCATTTTGTTACAGCCATCATAGCAAAAAATCTCCTGAAGCTGTTAGATCACACTCCACTAGGATAACTGCAACCTCTGCTGCCTTCTTGAAAGGAGTTCCTACTAAGGACCTCCTGGAAGCTGCTACCTGGTCATCTGTGCATACCTTCACCAAACATTATCACTTGGCTGCCTCTTCCAGGTCAACAGCAGGATTCACCACTCCCATCTTACAGGGCCTCCTCTCATCTCCCTAATCACTTTAACTTTGGAATCTTCCCACAAGTCAGGACTGCAACAGGGAAACACAAAGAACATAGTATAGTTGTGTACACTAACCATAAATGTAGATGTTTGAGTGTATTCACTGTTGCAGTCTTCTTTTTTCCCTCCTTCCCCCTTAGACTACTAGGCAGTCTATAACCTTTTTACTAGCCAAGGGAACTCCACCTTGACCTATCTCCCTGTAGGGGTTCCCTTCCTCTGTTCCCTACTGCTCACTGGGAGCTCCTACCTGTTAGGGGACAAGAAAAAAAATGAATTCATGGCATAGGCTGGCTCCCTATGTACCCAAACATACTGATGTTGGTTAGGGTGAATGCCAGCCTAGGGAGGAGAAAACATTTTCTCTGGTAGTTAGGCTGGCCAAGGGCTTTCACAGTAGGATATCCCATAAGTCAAGACTGCAACAGTGAATACACTTGAACATCTACATTTATGTTAGGTGTACACAACTGTACTTTGTGTAGAAATGTACCATAATACTTATTCAAGTAGCTTGCAGTTGCATATGACATCTCTCCCACCATCCTGTCTGGGTACTTTTCTGCCCCCTTAGATTGTATACATCCTTAGCTGGAATGCAGTGCCTTTCCTAACATCTCCCTTCCTTCATGTCTAGGGCCTTGGTTCTGCATAGGTATCTGGTAAGGTGTGTTACTTCTCACCCCTCTTCCTGGGCAGGTTGGGACCTTTTTTTACCTTAGCTGCCTACTTATGTAGAGCTTACCTTGGCTGTATTATTCCTTAAGGGCTTCGGTATTTCCTCTCTGGGTACAAGAAAGCCATAATACGATGCAGGCAGATGCTGGCTTTATACTGGGGGTGTAAAGCAGATTTGCTGGATTCAGGGGGAAGGGTTCTGAGGTGTAGACATCAGGACAGACAAACTGGGCACCCACAGCTACACTCTAGTAGTTAGAAATCATCTTTTGTTCTTTATAGTTCAGTGTTACAGTGATAACTTTGGGGATTCCTGCCTGCAGGAGCCCAAGACCTGATTGAATACCAGAAATCTCACCTTTCCCCACATCCTGGTGGATAGCCTCACCTTCCAGCATCTAGACGTCTGTGATATAAAAAGTAGACAGCCATCAACATCACTCTTACTTGCCATCTGAAGTCTGATGACCATATGCACACAGTCAGTATGTCAGGTTGCTAAATGAAATTTAGAAGCATGTATTCAACACAAGGTTGTACCTAGAAGTATGTCAGGTTCATCTGAAGACCAATGGCTCAGGTATGTATCCCAATGGGGAACATTTTCCTCAGCTGTTTCTCAAGATTGATTGTAGATGTCAGAAAATTTCAAGTTCAGAAAGTAAATCTCCCATAGGGACTTTCCTCTCTGTCTTTTTTTTTCTGAATCTGGAGGACAAAATACCCAGTCGTCCCCAATGTGCTTTTAATGTCTACATCACCAAGCTTAGAGTCAAATTGCTAGACTGATATTTGCTACAGAAATTGTGTTTGCGACCTAGGTATGTCATGGTATCAACAGTCCCTTGTCCAAATTGAGAAAAAAGGAACATCCAATGTAAATAAATACTAAGGAAGCAGACAGTGTCTGATAGGTCTCTTAAGCTGGAGATCTTTGAAGGAAGTGAAGTGCTTCCACAGCCCCTTGTGATGACCTCTGCTGCTACGGGGTGTTCTGGCATGACCCCACTAGATGCTACCACACACCTACAGCTTGAGTTGAGGCTTTCCTGGCATCCATCGAGTCTGAGCTGCTTTGCAGATACCAGTTGCTGATGCCAGAATTGTAATTACAAAGGGAGAAAGTGGTATGCCAATATTTTCATTTGTAAAGCAGTTGTTAGGGACCCAAAAAAGCCATGGCCACCTACCCACATCCTAAGGCCTCACCTCCTGGTGCAATCCCTAAATATATAGGCCTAAGCCCCGAAAGCCAAAGTGTTTGGCCTTTTGGTTTACCTCAGCTGCATGGACTTAAGCTCCATTCTTCTCAAGTCTACAAGAAGGAGTTCAGCAAACTGGCTAATGACCACTGCCCATGGAACTTCTCCTGGTAAAAGAAAGAGGCACATTTACCTTCAGGAGAGCTTTGATTTCTCAAACATAGAGGAGGAGGACTTTTCCTGCATTCATCTCCCCTGACTGTTAGCTAACTCTGAGTCTGAAGTTACCCTGGCCTGAGTCTCATCACATGAGGACCTTTGTTTTAAAACCACCCTTCACAGGATGAAGGAGTCCTTCATTTCAGAGGCTAAAGACTACTCAGTCCAAGATTAGTTTTATGCAGTTTCTTTGTCTGCCAGAACCCAGGCCTCTTGCTATATACGTCCAGTACATGAAATCATGGATGATGTGTTCCCAGATACATCCTTTCAGCCTGACTGCCAGCCCTCTGCCCCTACTAGTTCCACAGGGTACTGTAAACTCACAAGCCTGCTGTAAAATAATTCAGTTGCAGAGCAGAGGCAGTGTCTCTGGGTTCAAATGGATCAAGGTCTAAACTTCCAGGAACCATTTTCCAAATGACAAAGAGCAGAGTAATCTCAGTACTAATGTGGCTTTGATGCACAATCTATTAGAGTAGCTGCTATGGGTTCTGTTATTAGAAGATGTGCTTAGGTGAGGGAGCAGCCCCTATCTGATCATGTAAGTGTTGACCCCTGGATGCCACTGTTGATAAGGAGCTCTTCTTTGCATGTCTCCCCAGATGAAAAGTTGTCTAAGGAACTGAAGGAAAGGGCAAAGAGTATACAGTTTAATATTTTCTGCAATTTTCTCTACCTAAATAAATTAAGAATGATCCCAAACAACCCCAAGGGGAAATTTACAAAAAGCAGAAAGGTAATTTTCCCAAAAAGTGAAAGAAACAATTCCAGAGGAAAACCTGGAGGGTGCCAGTCACAGGGCCCTAGCATGAACCACCCATCCCTTCCAGAAAAAATGGGAGGCAGGCTTACCCTATTCCTATCAGTGGAAACAAATCACATAAGCCATATGGATTCTAGGCCTTTATAAGATCACATTACTCCCTTTGTTTTGTTAAAACAAAGTTTCAGGGCTTTCTACCAGTTGCAAGATAGCTACATACGGATCAACAGGTTGATTTGAACTTTTATAGTGTGAAAACAGAAAGTGAAAAAGGGACAATGAAATTACCAAGTTGGGTATCATTGGGTCACTGGCTAGTAATTATGATGCTTTTATGTCAGAAAAGAAGAAATTTGGAGCAATTGAGAGAAAATTAATCCGAAAAAGAAGAGAATTTTGTCTGGACAGAATCTTATAGATGTTCTGCAAAAAACAGTTAACATTTCAGCTTTGGCACAGGAGACAGCTTCCAGTAATTTAGAGGGGAAAAACAAATGCATTCAGAAGTGTTTAAAATACATAAAGCATTGAAAAAGCATATCAACTAAAATAAAAGGCTGGAAAAAATAGAAGTATTAATTAGCCATTCAGTTAAACTGATAAAACTGCAAAAATCAGAAGTTAAAACAAAGAAAATGCTAGCTGAGCAAGAGGCTTCTCAAGAAGAGCAGTTTCAAAAAATATACAAGACTGCACAGATTTTCTGCAGTACAAGAGAAACTGAAAATAATTTTATGAAATTACAAATAAGCAACTTGACTGTTCCACAGTAGGATTTGTTATTTGAGAGGGTACATCATTTGTATGCATCAAACTTGACCATGGAAAAGCAGCCAATCCCTGTATTAGTAAAAATACAAGCATACTAGCAGAGGGAGTTACTCATGAAAGAATTGTGGCAGAAAAGAAAAGTATTAAAAATTGGAGACAGTGTGTTGTGGGAAATACTTCTGTCTGGTATACAGTCAATCAAGTTTATCCTAGCAATCAGAGATTCTTGACAGGCAGATGTGAGATTCAAGCTTTGGTATCCAGTTGTCTTACAAATATTTTTTCCTGGAGGATCAAAGCCATTTTTTTGATGCAGAACAGCTAAGGAGGAAGTTAGTTTGTCCAACAAAGAGTGAGCTAACAAGCAGAAGGGTAGTCTGCTTTTCATTCTTCTGACAACAAAGCAAATAGAGAGACTTTGCCAGTGAAGTCTTTTCTAATGTTCCAAAGGAAAATGCTTGAGAAACAGAAAAAAGGCACAAGAGTTGACTAGAAGAATCAGAATTAGCTTGGACTTAAACCAGAGGCTGGTGTAAGATGGAGGTGATTTGAAAGAAGACAAGCAACACTTAATTAGTGAATAAATGAGAAACTATAAAGCATCAATCTCACTGGATATAGGAATAGAAAAAAGTGAGAGGCTTTTGCAAGAAAAAATGGTTGAGAAGGACTGGAAGTTCGACTGTGTTAAACTTGTGAGTGAATTATAAAGCATATATCCCACTAGAGGATACTGAATGGAATGAAGAAGCAACTGTAAGTAAAACAGGCTTCTATTATTAATATTTCTATCACAAATGATGATGCAAATTGCATGTTAAATAGTAAAGCAGTGGGTCTTAAGTAATATTTGTATTCCATGCATTCTTCTAGTTATGTTGGATAACTGAATGTATGCTCTTAGTCTGTGTTAACTGATCTAGGGTATGGGAAGTCTCAAGAGTTATTTTTCCATTTATTTAGAGTTAATGTAGTTTATTGCAATGGTTCTGTTATGTAGGTTAGCTCAACTTAAAAAAAATATATATATATATATATATATATATATATATATATATATATATATATATATATATATATATATATTATTTTTTTTTTCTATGCACAACAATTTATAGGTTTTTATCTCTCTCATCTGCTGGGTACTAGGATCTTTATGCTATTTTGAAATGTTTTTGACCTAAGAATGTTATTTCATGATATCAGTTTTCTGATTTTCTTTAATGGGTATTCTTAATTGTGTTAATACATTTTTATTTGTTAAAAAAAATCTTTCCATTGTTTTCACTATGTTTTTGCTTAGTCTATCATTGAATATTCGGCCTATTTTTAATGACTAAATAAAACTGGGTGTTTTGGTGTGCAAAGAAAACTAGATCCTTTATGGGCTTCTGGCCACCTTGTGTAATTCATAGAAGTCAAAATTGTAGTGATATGAGTAAGAGCTAGGGGGCATCTGAGGTGATTTCATGCATTGCCTGATTGATTTTTATCAGTGGATAACAACACAGGTATAGTTATATCTGTATGCTGTATATTGAAAGTGCATCTGTTGTGGAGTTTATGTTTTAATGGGACTGCATTTTATTAGATTAACTGTAGCGTCCTTGTTTAGCTCAGAATTCTGTTTAGCAAAAAATACTTAAATCATAAGTCAAATCTGTGCAATTGTTCTCTTTTGTGGTGTTTTTTTAAGACAATAATTTGTAAGGTGAGTTGGCCTGTTGGTCTGGGATCAAGGTGATGAGAATAAACAAGTAACAGAAGTGTAGTAAACACCTTGAATATTAACATGTTCAAAGTAAATATAATAATATCAACAGTTAATATTTAAAAAAGGAAATTTGAAATACTGATAAAGTAATGGAGCAATTGGGATTGAATAGCTACAGGAATGTGGGCTGATTAGGGTGCATTAACAGAAGTAATGAGAATCACCAGGTATGGGTAATTGAATAGGGAAAACTTATTGAATGTATCCATTGGGTCTGTTTTTCATTATCTGAAAATAATGTGGAGGCTATTTGTAAATATATGTCCATCAGTTGTTTTACAACGCACATTGTCAATGCACGATGTGCTAAGAATGGGGACTATAGCACTGAACAAAAATGTGTAGTTTTGTAAAGGCTGAAATAATTACCAATCGACAAGTTATGTGAAATAAACATGATAATGTAAACCATTATTATTTCCATGGTGATGTTTAACTAGATTGCAGATCGTCATAACTTTTGTTGATAAAATGTAATATATTTTTGTTAGAAGAATCGTGGTAGTTTGAGGATATTTAAAAGACAGCATGTTAGAAGCTGCTATCATTAAGAGAAAAATACCGAATGCATGTAATTTAAAATCAAATGCAGAGAGGATAGTGTATGACTACAGGGAGCATTTGTCAGTGTATCTTAAGTAACATGCGGTGATTTCATCAAATAACTAGACATTTCACAGCTGAGAAGTGAAGGAAGGAATGTTGGTGTACATTTATGTCATGGTGAGGTTCATAACATAAAAATTTGTTTACTGATCATTGATTCTGAAAAGGTAGAAAAAAGTGATGTTTGACATAAGTACTAATCTGTCATCCACAGTGTATTTTCTTGTTATGCTACCTTTCACCTTTAAAGGGTAAGTGCAGTAACTGTGATCATTAGACTAGAAGTTACAGTGACAGTTGATGGTATCATTGCACCTTTTAGGTGTATCACACAATTTAATGCAGCATTTTGGAACTTTAGTTCAATGCATGTTTTATTATGAGATACTGTAAGTCAGGAATAAGGAAGATAATTAGAGATGTAACACATGCATAGTACTTGTATCACATGCTGGAGCTTAAGAGCAGGCACAGCATGATATCTGCTGCAAAGAAGGATGTGGTGATAAAACTACCAGGAATTTTACTGCAGCTTCCTTACTGTGTATAAAAAATTGCAAGAAGTCTCGCTGTTGAGTAATGCAATATAGTTATGTCTGTAGAGGTCCCAGATGGTGTCCAATATTGGCTGAGGTGAATGAAAGTTTAAACTACATTTAATGTGCTGTGTGCTAGGTATACCAAGTTGTGGGTCTACTTTAGTACCATCTGCTCACATTCCAATAACTCACTGCTAGTCTTTCACTGATGTATATACTCATGATTAGTAGGAAGAAAAAAGTATCCTAACATGGAGGCTCTGTCCCTATACCACTGATTTCTAAGTGTACTGTCTCCAAGGTTGTAATAACTAAGAAAAAGTACATTTAGACATAAGGTTAGAACAAGCATTCAGGTGCGAGCAACTGAGACACAAGCAGTTGGAATGCAATAAAGTAAAAGACAACCAGATATGATGTCTAAGACTGTGGCTGCACATGTCCAAAAGATGAGATCATTATGGTGCATATACTGTGATTGATGAGAAACAAGTCTGCACTTTAGGGTCTACTTAATTACTGTATTCCTTATGGCACACATTTTTGTTACAGCACATAAGTTGGGAAGCATTATGTTGCAATACTGTAGACAAATGTGATTACCCATGAATACTCTGTGGTATAGGAATGCATGAATATGAATGCAGGATACACCTAATGTAGATATAATAAAAAAAGACAGGCGCAGTCACTGGAACGGTAACGTGTTCATGATCATGTCCTGACCATATGATGTGGTCATCCACTCTGGAGAGATATGTTGGTAAAGCGATAGTAGGCTACCTCTGTCACTTAAAAAGCAATCCATAAATTAGCAATCATACTTTTACATGTGCACATTTTTATGGCTGTTGAACAGCTGATTTTGTAATTAATGTGGTAGTGGATTTGGTATGCTTATTTATCAGTCTAACCCTCTGGTCCTGTAATCAATAGATTCACTTTAACATGAACTATATGAGTATTATAGTTTTGAAAATATTTATCCACCTAACCAGATCTATTCCTTGGGGAGGTATCCTTTCAGATGTTATTGTCTCAAATAGCTCCACATATGCTAGATCACAAACATATTACCACATTACTACATTTTAAACTATAACAGCAGGCTATTTCTATGATGGGACAGGCTGCACAGGTTGCCAGACATATCATTACATGCAGTTATAATGTAGAGAATGCGTTTTCTATGGTGGTTGCTACTGAATCTGTGATCAGGAGATTTGCATGGCTTTGTTCTCTGCCTCTTCCTCAGGATATAAAAGCTAGGCATTTAGACACCCCTCTTCACAGGGATTTTCTGTTTGGACCAACTGCAGCAGACTTTTTCAAGTGTTTGTAAGAGAAAGGTAAAATCATGCAAGATTTTAAGTAAACATTTCTCACCTCAGTCCCTTGGTATCAAAGGAACTACCCAGCTAAGCTCAGTACGTTTTCCCCTAGGGACCAAAAATCTGCTCAGATAGGCAAGAAGATACCTAGAAAATGATTTCAGGACAAGCCTACAAGAGATTCCAAGTCTGGAAAACCTTTTCCATTCAAGTCAGCCTGAATGCTTTCTTCCTCCTCTGTCCACTTTCCTCCCCCTGACAAAAAGATTATAACCTCCTCCTTTCCAGCTTGGCAAGCTCATCAGTTCTGACAAGTGGGTCATATCTATCATTCAGCAAGGCTACAAAAATACTTGGAAGGAAATTCCAGGCTTCAGAGGCATTCCTTCCCTTCCTCCCATCCAGGTACATCTTGTTCTTCCTATTTTGCAGGGTGTTCTCAACCAAGGCACCATGGAATCTGTACCTTCACAATATTTAGGAAAAGCCTTTTATATCAAGCTTTTCCTGATACCCAAAACAGAATGAAATTGATGACCTTTTCTAGACTTATCTCAACTCAATACTTTTTTGAAGGTACCCTATTTTAAAATGCTTTCCCTTCAAACACTTTTCCCCCTTTATTTTCCTCCAAGCTTTTCTGGTATCTTTGGAGGTGAAGGATGTTTCCTTCACATTGCTGTTCACCCATCTTACAGGAAATCCCTCGTTCTCTGCTGGTTCATCATACTTTCAGTTCTCTGCTTTACCCTTTGGGTTAGCCACAGTCATTGTCAGTCAGACATTACATAGCTCATTCAATGCCTGCCTTCCCTTAAACCTCATTCCTCCTCCAAAACATTATTTTGCATGCATTATTCACACAATTCCCAACCTTACCAACATTCTTATCTAGGCAACCTCTCAGGAAGACTTGTTAAGACATCTCAACTATACTATCTCCCTTCTGCAGAGGCCCGACTTCATGATCAGTCTAAAAAAGTCAGTTTGTGTGCTACCCAGAATCTAGTATTAATGGGTTGCATTTTTATTATATACACCTTGCAGGGTAGCTTGAGCTTTTTCATCTGTTTCTGTACTCTAGTTGCCACTACTTTCAGCCTGTCTTGCAAGCTGGTGTAATATTCCAGTTTAGTTTTAAATTTTCTTCTTCTTTTTCAGTTTCTCTGGCAGTATCTAATAGTCCCTGAGGATGTCCACCATATAATAACTCAAAAGGACCAAACCGAGTTGAGGCCCGTGGTACTTTTCTAATAACAAGTAGGTTGGTCTTAATTTCTTCCACCATCCTCAGTAACCTTTCTTAGCATGGATTTTAGTGTTTATTTAAAATGTTATACCAATCCTCCCCTCTGTCAAAGTCAAAGTAAACTTTATTGTCGATCAGATATACACAGCAGTGCAAGATGAATGAAATTACGTTGCTCTGGTCCCCATGCAAGACATAACAATGAACACACAGTTTGAATGACAGTAAGACTAATGCACTTACAGTAATAATGAAAGTATTAACAGCATAATAAATTACCACAATTGGACAGGAAGACATTAGACAATATTATACTAGTAGGTATTGCAAGACTATGACTTCACATTGTGATTTGTGATTGCTTAGATATTGCACTTCATCAGTTGTAGTATGATATATTCTGATGTTCATATTGCACATGTATGGAGTGGTGAGTCACTCCTGCCCATTACACATTCAGGAAGTAATAGCATAAGAAATCAGGCTAACTGTACCAGTTACTAAAGTAATTTACCGGAGAGATCACTATAGATGATACTTCACAGTGAGTGGCGTATTGATCTGATTATTCGCTGTCATGCCTGGCATTCAAGTTCAGCAGCCTTATGGATAGAGGAAAGAAGCTCCAGTTCAGTATAGATGTTTTGCAGTGTAAGCTGCGATACCACCTACCTGAGGAAAGGCAGAAGTACATGTCATGGACAGGGTGAGTGGGATTGTTGATTATCTTCCTAGCCCTTCCCATACACTGAGTCTCGTGCAGATCATCCATGGATGGGAGTGAGGAACCAATGACTTTTTCCACTGTCCTCACTGCCCTCAGGAGAGCCTTGCAGTCAGATACTTTGCAGTCGCCATGCCAAACTATGATGTTATTTGAGAGGATGCTGTTGATGGTCCCCCTGTAGAAAGCTTTGAAGATGGACTGAGACAGGTTTGCCTTCCTCAGTTTCCATAGGAAGTGTAGACATTGTTGTGCCTTCTTCACTGTGTGGCTAATATGAGTCAAACAGGATAGGTCATCTGAGATGTGCACCCCCAGGAACTTGGTGTTTTTGACTCTTTCCACTGCCACCCCTTTAATTTCCAGAGGTTGATGTATCTCCTCAGTCCTCCTGAAGTCCACTATTAATTCTTTGGTCTTGCTTACATTTAAGGCTACATTTAAGGCTAGATTGTTGCTGTCACACCAGCCTATCAGATGCTCCACTTCATCCCTGTAGCTGTTTCCTCACCATTTCTGAAAGGATATGCGTCAGTGGTATCATCAGTGAACTTGATGATTTTGTTGGATTCATGCTTGGCCATGCAGTCTTGTGTCAACAAGGTGAACAGCAGAAGACTCATGACGCAGCCCTGAGGAACACGTCTGCTCAATGTAATACAGATTGAACTGTTCTTTCCCACACATACATTTTGGGGTTTGTTGGTCAGAAAGTCTAGTATCCAGTTACATAGGGGAGTGTTGATGCCCAGCTGAATCAGCTTCAGTATCAGATTCTGGGAGATGACGGTGTTAAAGGCAGAACTAAAATCAATGAACAGCATTCTGACATAGCAATTCTTGTTGTCTAGATGTGCCAATGATTCGTGAAGTTCTATAGCCATTGTATCAGCCATGCAGTGGTTAGATCTATAAGCAAACTGTAATGTATCCAGTGTTGCAGGTAGGCTTGAAGAGATATGGTTCTTGATCAACCACTCAAAACACTTCATTACTGTTGATGCAAGAGCATCTGGCCGGTAATCATTTAGGATTGTCGGTTGGGATTTCTTGGATAAGGGAAGGATTGTCATATTTTTGAAGCAACTGGGTACAATGGCCAGCTGCAGGGATGTGTTGAATATAGCTGTTAATACAGTGGACAGTTGGGTAGCACAGTCTCTTAGAACCATTCCCATAATATTATCATGACCAGCTGCTTTTCTTGGGTTTACTCACCTCAGGTTCTTCAGAACATCAGATGATGTCCTTCTGTTCATATGCTGCAGTATTCATCACATTAGGGAGTAGTCCACCTCCAGCTGACTTGTACATCTGGCCCGCATACAGATGTTTGCATGCTGCTGTGAGGTACGTGTGATGCCACACATCTCTCCATGTACAGAGGTCATAGAGAGATGTTGGTATAAAGCAGACATCAGCACGCACCAAACTCTGAACCTCTCTGCCGCCTGCTCGATCAGCTGCTACAGATGTTCAGTCGCCAGATTGGTGGTGATTCCTAATTCAGATAAGTACCCCATTAGAGTCTTTTATTGTTTAATGTTTAGTGCTATTGTGTGTTTTATGGTGATTTCTTGTCAGCTAGAAAGGGCAGGTGTCAGTGTGGAAGGCAGATTCCACATAAAGATGCCCATGATCTCTGCCTCTTTTGTCTAGGCCCAGATCACAAGCACATTACTTGTGCTATCTGCAAATCATTCCTCCCCAAGACTTTTAGAAGCCACTTAGCTTTGCTTAAGCTCTACTTAGAGAATCAGTGACTTAAGCACCTCGCATTGGAGATGGAGGTGATGTCGCATCCTTTGAATGAGGCAAGTGCGAAGAAGGCCAAGAAACCTTGACCTGCTGTTGCTGCTGCTGAGCCCTCTCTTGCAGACGTCCCTCTTGAGGTCCATGTAGGCTCGGAGGCTGACCTGGACATGGTGGATGCCCCTTCGATGGGTACCACTGTGGAAGCCCCAAAGGAGTCCACTGGCATGTCCTCAAGGGAAATGCAGGTGTCCGGCTCGGGCAAAAAGGGGGAACCGCGGCTCATGATATCCAAAGGTCTGTGTGGTATCACTCAGATCATGGTGCATGAGGATGTAATGTCAGACATAGTAGAGTGTAGGCCGACATCTGGCCCTTCGACCTTCCATCACATGGAAGGTCCTAAGAATAAAAAGTTAAAAGCAAAGCATGTTACCCATGCTCCTCAACAGCAAGCTCTTGACTGGAAGACTTTTTCACAAAGCATTTTCAATGCTTTCATGGCTCTGTGGCAGCCCTTTCCTTCTTCTATTCCTCTGCAGGCTTTCTCTCCCTCCTCAGCCTTTAAGAGGGTTACTGCAGATACCTGATGTTCATCGTGCATACAGCTGCAGTCATAACAGATGGGTTCCCCTGCCATCAGGCGGGTCCTCGGTCGGCCGAATTCCAAAGTCTAGGTCTGGCGTCGGTTGTCGTCACTTCTTCCCTGACGTCAGTGCGACAGGGGTATAAAAGAACCAGCCGACGCCATTTTCTTCAGTCTTTCTTGCCGCGCGGTGCCCGAAGCAGAAGCAGTTCACAAGTACCGATCGGCCAGCTCCTGAAATTACGAAAAATTTGCAACCGAAGTCTTCTTGAAAGCTAAGTACCCCGTTGGGGAAACTTTTCTTGTCTCAGACCAATGTCAGACAAAGTTAAGAATTTTATTTCATGTGGGAAGCAAATACCGCATAAGGATTTTCATTCCCTCTGCATTCCTTGCTTAGGCCCAGACCACGACGTCTCAGTCTGTCGTTTTTGTGCTACATTCAACAAACGCACCATTAAGCGTCGGGCGGAGTTCGCCCAGCACTATTTTGACAAAAAATTTAACTATATTATGTCGTCGGATACTCCGACTCCAGTTTTGTCTAAAAAACGCAAAGATAAGGACCGACACACGAGGTCTGCTGCCTCTACTGACACCACGCCAAAGCCAACTACAGGTGGTCCGGTTCTCAGCGAGGCACCTACGCAGCCCCTGCCTACCGACGACACTTCATTGGCGGTGTCTTCTGTGCCCGAGGTCGCAGGCTCCTCGGCCCACACCCCATCTACAGATACCGATGCCACTCTTGGTGGTGAATCTCAAAATGTAGACAGGTCTGCCTCCTCTCAGGGTGTCTTCAGACCTTCCTCTTCTTTTTCCATCAAGGCTTTCACTAAGTCTAAAGCAGCCATGCATTCTAAGAGACAAGCTACACAGGGACCTTCTCCAGGCCCCATGCCTAAAAAACAGATGCTTAAAATGGCTGAGGATTTAATTACTCTTATCAGGGGTTCCCAACCCCCCCCCCAGACAAAAGGCCCAGAGTGGAGGAAGAATCCCCCTCCTCTGACCAGGCCTCCATTATTTCAGAGCACTCTGATGAACAGGAACATTCTTACTCCCCTTTTGAAGATTCTGATGCAGAGGAGTCCATTCCCTCTGTCTCCCCCCCAGAGGATTACTCATTTGGGGAAACCTTGCATACCTTAAGGGAACATTTCCACTGGGAAGGCCAAGAATACTCAGATTCCAAGAAAAGGCTTAGGGATTTTCTCTTGCTACCTCAGCACAGTCCTCTGGCTATACCTCCTGTCCTAGACATATTAGATGATGTGTACTCGGAGGCCTGCCTTAACCCGGATTCTTTACCTCCAGCCCCAGTCAAGCCTGACAGGTACTACCGGGTTCCTGACTCACACCAATTTTTATACAAAAGCCATGCGGCTGACCCAGAAACTATCTCACAGGGCCCCAAGGGAATTAAGGCCTCCACTGCTAAAAATCCATTGCCTTCTGAGAGAGATTCCATATCCTTAGAAAGGTGGGGAAAAAAGGTATACACCTCAGCCACCTTAACCATGAGGGCATTAAACTGCCAGTTCCATATGCTAAAGTACCAACAGTTTCTGTTATCACAGTTGAGAAGCAAAATGTCACAACCTGAACAACCAGACTTGAAGGAGTTACAGGATTTGATGCATAGTGCAGAACAAGTGGGTAAACATACCTTGCAATGTGGTTTTGATGCTCTAGAGGCCTCATGTAGAGCTGCTGTTACAGGATCAGTCATACGTAGACATGCCTGGCTCAAGGAGCAAATCTTACCAGATCATGTCAAAGCTAAATTACTAGATGCCCCTCTACAAAAGGATGTATTATTTGGTGTTAAAGCTGAGGAGGTATTAAAGAAAATGGAGGAAAAGGCTAAATCAATGCAAACAGTGAAAGATTTTCTACAGGTACAACCTCCACGTTTCAGTAGAAATTGGCCTTCCAAAAATTGGTCCACGGACAGACCCCAAAGAGGTAGATACAGGCATCCGAGGGGCAGAGGGCAATCTCAAGGATCGTTTAGAGGCAGACAATGGCAAGCTCCTACACAAAGAGGTGGTGAGGATAGTTCGCAGCCATTCAGAAAGCAAGCCCAATGACTTTCCCCTTTGCATGCCAACCAAGGCTCAAATGGCAGCACCCTTAGGTGGAAAACTGGCATTATTTTCAAAAAATTGGCATACTGTCACAAAAGACAAATGGATCCTGGACATTATAAACAGAGGCTACAGATTCCATTTTCACACCCTTCCAAAAATGAGAGGCATGCCAAACCTGCCACACAATCAAAGGGCAGAGGCACAAAGACAAATTTCAGATCTCATGGACATGAAAGCTATTCAAGAGGTACCTACTCACGAACAAGGTCAAGGTTTTTATTCCAGACTATTCAAGGAAGGGAAAAGATTGGAGACCTGTTTTGGACCTATCCATCCTAAACACATTTTTACTCGTACCAAAATTCAAGATGCTCACATTACAGCAGCTTCTTCCCATGCTGGGCAAGGAGTCTTGGCTGGTAACACTGGACCTCAAGGATGCATACCTACATGTCCCAATCAGACAAAATTGCAGAAGATACCTCAGATTTCTTGCAGGTTCAACCCATTATCAGTTCTCTGCATTGCCCTTTGGCTTATCTACTGTGCCCAGAGTATTCACAAAATGCCTGGCATCAGTAATTGCCTACTGCAGACTTCAAGGGATACAAATATACCCATATTTGGACGACTGCCTGATCCAAGCGGACAGCAAGCACATACTTCTGAAACATCTGGCTTTTGTAATAATGTTGTTGAATTCTCTGGGATACACAGTCAACAAAAAGAAATCAAGGCTAATACCCTCTCAGAAAATAATTTTCCTGGGTGCCAACTTGGACACAAACACCCAGATGGCCTACCTCACGCCAGAGAAGGAGGGGCAACTAACTCAATACTTCAGAAAACTAGCAAATTTCACCAGGCTGACTGCAAGGAAAATCCTGCAGGCTCTGGGATTCATGGCATCTTGCATTCTACTAATCCCATGTGCAAAGCTGCATATGAGGAAACTTCAATGGTACCTGAAAAACCTATGGTCTCAACACAGTCACAGTTTGGAAACAATAATACCACTAATTCCATGTCTTCAAAAGGAATTTCTGTGGTGGGCTCAAGCATGCCAAACAAACACAGGTCTCCTATTCTGCAAGCCTCAAGCAAATCAAGTCATCACAACAGATGCCTCGGACTATGCCTGGGGGGCGCACATGGCAGATCGGTGCATTCAGGGCAAATGGTCCCAAAAAGAAAAGCACCTTCACATCAATCAAAAGGAAATGCTAGCAGTAATAAATGCTATTATAGCTTTCAAAGACCTTCTGCATCCAGGTCAACTATTGATAAGGACAGACAACACCACAGTAATGTGGTACATAAACAAACAGGGAGGAAACCATTCATACCCCCTATGCAGGCTGGCCATGTCACTTTGGAACATGGCTCTGGAATTACAAATCGAACTTCAAGCACAGTACTTGCCAGGCAAGGAAAACACACTGGCAGACAACCTAAGCAGAAATATGACAGATCCACACGAATGGAAGTTGCATCCTCAAGTTTTTACAGAGATAATTCAAGCATGGGGAAGGCCAGACATAGATCTCTTTGCCTCCCACAAAAATCACCAATTGACAAAATTCTGCTCAAGGACTTTTCATCCACAGGCCTGGAGAGTGGATGCTCTCTCTTTCAGTTGGACAACAATGACAGTTTATGCATTTCCACCTCTTCCTCTGCTGCCCAAAGTTCTATTAAAAACCAGAGCAGACAGACCAAAGATGATTCTTATTGCTCCAGACTGGCCAGGACAGCACTGGTACCCACTCCTGAGGAGCCTGACGCAT
Organism: Protopterus annectens; assembly: GCF_019279795.1. Classification (NCBI taxonomy): domain Eukaryota; kingdom Metazoa; phylum Chordata; order Ceratodontiformes; family Protopteridae; genus Protopterus; species Protopterus annectens. Next base: position 1,757,950,473 of record NC_056728.1, on the reverse strand, counting down.
TCCCCTCCATGGACCCTACCTCTAATGCCTCTTCTTCTGACTCAGCACAGCTTCAAATCTCTTCACAGTCAGCTGAAAACACTCAATCTGGCCGCATGGAAGATTCCTTAACATCACAACAGACCCTACTCTCCAAGGAGGTGCAGGATGTCATTTTGGAGGCCAGAAGGCCGTCTACTAGAAAAGCTTACTCCGCAAAATGGAAACAGTTTTGTGCCTGGAATGAGAAAAAGGGCCAGAATCCTGGAAAACTGAATTTACCTCAAATATTACAGTATCTAGCTGAGCTGCTAAGCAGTGGACTTTCATTCTCCTCCATCAAAATCCATGCCTCAGCCATTTCTGCAGAATACAACACTGATACACCTTTATTCTCTCACCCCCTCTTAAGACAGTTCCTCAGAGGGGCTAAGAATATAAAGCCCCCAAGGAAACAACCAATACCTGCTTGGGATCTCAATTTCATTCTTGAAAAGCTGACCTTGCCTCCTTTTGAGCCAGCTGCCTCAACAGATTTGCAATATTTGTCCTGGAAAACAGCTTTCCTTCTGGCTATCACCTCAGCTCATAGGGTATCGGAACTACAAGCCCTCATGGCTGTGCAGCCTTTTATCATCTTCCATCAGGACAGAGTTTCCTTAAGAACCAACCCGTCCTTTATGCCAAAGGTGGTATCCAGGGTAGCTTTGAATCAGGCTATACACTTACCTACCTTTTACCCTAATCCTCAAAACAAAGGGGAGAGACTACTACATTCCTTGGACTTCCACAGACAGCTGTGTTATTATTTGGACAGAACAAAGCCCTTCAGAAAATAAGAACAGTTCTTTGTGTCCTATGCTATAGGAGCTCAAGGGAAGCCAATTTCCAAACAGACAATCTCAAAATGGATAGCCCACTGCATACGCTTTTGTTACTCTTTTCATGGTAAAACTGTGCCTGCAGGCATCAGATCTCACTCCACAAGGGCCACAGCTACCTCTGCAGCTTTCCTCAGAGGAGTTCCTACAAAAGATATTTTGGAAGCAGCCACTTGGAGTTCTGTGCATACCTTCTCCAAGCACTACCACCTACCATTATACTCCAAAACTAGAGCAGGCTTTGCCACTGCAGTCTTGCAGGGCATCCTGGCTCCTCCTAGTTCCACCTAGTGCCTACTACCCTTTTCTTAGCTTTGGGATTCTACCCATCTGTTATGACTGCAGCTGTATGCACGATGAACATAGTACAGTTTTGTACCTACCATAAATGTAGATGTTCGAGTGCTAATACAGCTGCAGTCCAGGTTTCCCTCCCTCCTTCCCCTCTTGGGACAGGCCTATTGGCTAACACCTCCTCATACAACCTGATTGGGGTATTCTTTTAAGGTGTATTTGCTTTTGCAACTACTGCATTTTGATTATATTGCATTTCTTTATTACACAAATTTATGTATTGCCTTCCTTCTGGGGGCACCTGACATCTGGGGCAAGAAAAACTGAAGAAAATGGCATCGGCTGGTTCTTTTATACCCCTGTCGCACTGACGTCAGGGAAGAAGCGACGACAACTGACGCCGGACCTAGACTTTGGAATTCGGCCGATCGAGGACCCGCCTGATGGCAGGAGAACCCATCTATTATGACTACAGCTGTATTAGCACTCGAACATCTACATTTATGGTAGGTACAAAACTGTACTTTCAGATGAAGAGGAATCTTCATGGGATGAGTTTTTAGCATACTTCACCCAAATTGCTTCCCCCCTGGGGTATGCCTTCCCAGAAGATGAATCTAATGGTACAGATTCCCCTGGGGGAGGACATTTCCTTTGGGGAGACTATTCAAAAAATGAAAGATTTTTTTCAAGTGAGACTGCTCACAAGTCTCTGATATACAAAAGATCTATTATGACCTCTTGCAAATGGATTCTCCATCATGCTTTGCCATCCCTCCAGTTCTGTCTGCCTTCCTGAATGCCTTTACTGCTGCACCCAAGTGCCCAGACTTCCAGCCCCCAGCTCACAAGTGCCCAGACAGGTTCAGCAAGGTCCCTGAGGGCTCCAAGTTCCTGTTCAAAGCTCCATCTGCAAACTCAGCTACCATTTCAGTTTCAACTGAGAAGGCTTTAAAATTGTTGCTTTCCACTTCCCTACTTCCATCTGATAAAGACAGCAAGGTCATGGAGAGGCTGGAAAAATAGGTTTACACCTCTGCCACTCTGGCCATCCAGGCAATCATTTACCAGACCCACATGGCCAAATACTCCTTGGCTCTCCTCTCAGATCCAGGGAAACTTCTTTCAGAACTCCCGGACTCCCCTGCCAAGAGTAAAGTGGCAGGAATTCTTAATTCCTCTGCTCAGGTAACTAGGCACTCGATTAAGTGCAGTTATGATGCTGCAGATGCCTCAGCTAGGGCCGGTTCAGTTCTTAGGAGATATTCTTGGCTGAAGTTACAGCCCTTACCTGATGACTTAAAGGCCAAATTGATGGATACCCCCCCCCCCAGATAACAAAGCATTATTTGGTGGCTTGGCTGCAGAGTTATTCAAATACCTACAGCAAAAAGGTAAGGCGCTTCAGGACCTCAAGCATATCCTTATTTCCCTTGTCCCCAGGTTCTAAAGGAACTGTCCTGCAAAGACAGCCTTTGTTAGGAAACCTGTCTTATCTACCTCCTCAAAATCTAAGAGGGGCCCTAGGAAACAGGCATCATCTTCCTCTAAATCTGATCCATTTACTCCAGCCTCTAAACAGCCTTTTCAGCCCCATTCAAAACCTGTTAGCCTGCCATCCATCCCCTGTCCCTTTGTCTATCCCAGCCTCTTGCTGCTTGGAATGAGATCACCCAGGACTCTGGGTCCTCTCCATCATCCAGAGAGGATACTTCATGGTGCGGGAAAATTACCCTTCTTTCAGAGGCGTTCCACTTTCACCAGAAGAACACATGTGTCTCTTTCCTCAGGTCATTTCAGACTTTCTTCCTCATGGGACAATCCAAGAGGTCCCTCCATCCCAATGAAGGAAAGGTTTCTATTCCAGGATGTTTTTAGTCTCCAGGAAGGATGGATCTTGGAGATCCATCCTGGACCTTTCTCATCTGAACACCTTCCTGAAAGTCCCCTCTTTCTGGATGCCATCTCTTCTTCCATTGATTCTCCCTCAACCATTCATGGTGTTGTTAGACATCAAAGACGCTTATCTTCACATCCCCATTCACCCTTTGTTCAGGACATTTTTGCATTTTTTGTTGTTTCATTACATTTTCAGTTTTGTGCTTTGCCCTTTGATCTGTCTACAGCACCAAGGATCTTCAAAAACTACTTGGCTCCTGTCATAGCATTTTGCAGACTGCAGGGAATTCAGATCTCTCCTTACCTAGATGACTTCCTCATCCAACCCCAGTCCTCAGACCAACTTCAGGAAGATGTTACCTTCACTATCTCTCTTCTGGAGAGCCTAGGCTTCTCTGTAAACTATCAAAAGTCCTTGCTGATCCCCTCCCAAGACCACATTTCCTGTGTTCTGGGCTGCAGGATCCAAACAAACAAAATGATGGCTTCACTGCCCACAACAAAGGTGCTATTCCTGACTACTTATTTCCAGAGCATTTTACCCCTTCAATCTCTTTCTGCCAGGGAATTCCTATGCATCTTGGGGTTCATGGCATCTACGATCCCATTGCTGCCATGGGCCAATTTATACATGAGGAAGTTTCAATGGTTCATAAAAACAGTCTGGATGCAGCACTCCAACCCCCAGGATTTCATAATTCTACTTCTACTGTGCATAAGAAAGGAGGTGGACTAGTGGATCCTACAGGTGGCCAAAAATCCTGGTCTCCCCCTCCAGCCACCCCTGCCCTCTCAGGAGTTATACACAGATGCCTCAGACATAGGATGGGGTGCAACCCTACAGTCTTGGAGAGTCAGGGATGTAAGGAATATATCAATGTTAAAGTGATGACGGCCCTCATTTTTGCCCTGTAGGTCTTTAAATCCAAGCTAATCCCAGGGATGTTGAGGTGGTTCACAGATAGCTCCATGGCCCTTTGGTACATCAACAAGCAGGGGGGAACAAAGTCTTAACTTTTATGCACAATAGCCCTGCATGCCTGGGAATTAGTTTTACAAAGCCAAGTCTCTCTCCAGGCAGTTTACATCCCTTCAGTTCAGAATGTGGTGGCAGATTCACTGAGCAGGTCCATGACCCAGTCCCACAAATGGATTTTACACAGCGATATGTTTTTGGACCTGCTCCATCTTTGGAGTATGCCTCAAGTAGATCTTTTTGCCTCTGCCATGAACAGACAACTTCCAGAATTCTGTGCCAGGGTCCCACACCCCTTAGCCTGGAAGGTGGACGCTCTATCCTTTTCATGGAAGGGGGTGTTTCTGTATGCATTTCCCCCCCTTGACTTTTCTTAAAAAGGTCCTACTGAAAATTCAGCAGGGCCAACCAAAAATGTTGCTGGTGACTCCCTTTTGCCCAAGGCAGCATTGGTTCTCCCTTCTCCTGCACTTTGCCAGGGACAATCATCACAAGTTACCCCACAGGATGGATCTACTCACATAGGATAAGGGAACCCTAATACATCCACAAATGTCAACTCTCAGCCTGGCTGTGTGGGTGACAGGGTTTAATTCCCTTTAGAAACCTATTCTCAGAGAATGTGCTTCAAGTTCTGCAGGAGGTCAGAAAACCCAGTACTAAGAAGTCCTATGTTTCCAAATGGAAAAGGTTTTCCATCTGGTGTCGCAAGAAGGACCTACAACCATTATCACTGAATGTTCAGGTGGTATTGTCCTACCTGTGCAAACTGATGAAGGTGGCCTAGCCTATTCTTCAGTGAAGGCCCATGTTTCAGCCATTTTGGCTTGTCTGTCTATGTCTCCTCCCTTATCCTCTAGATTAGAGGTTAAACTGTTTCTTAAAGGTGTCCTTCATATCAGACCACCAAGAAAACCAGTACCTCCTCCTTGAGATCTCAGTGGTGTGCTAGAGAAGCTTACATTGGCCCCCTTTGAGCCAGCAAACTCCTCTTTCCTGCAGCACTGCACATGGAAAATAGTTCTACTGGATGCCATTACCTCTGCCAGAAGGGTCTCTGAGCTACAGGCTTTGATGTCTAATCCCCCCTTTACTGTCTTCCACAGATATAGGGTTTCTTTATGTACTAACCCTTCCTTTATTTTAGTTTATTTATTTGACATTTGTTTACTGGGGTGGTCTGACTGGGTCTGCAGAACCCATCCTCAGCAGAGGCCCAGAGAGAAAGGCTCCACATACAGTATAATACATATACAGAATAATCCAATACAATAGAAATGGCATTACAATATAACAGCTATGAATGAAAAATGGTGCTGTGATGTAATTTATATAGATTTAACTTCTGCATTTGACAGGGTCATACACAAAACACTGATCAATAAATTAGTACAACTAGGTATTGATGTGGTCTTGATAAGATGGATAGATGCATGGCTTACAAATGGGACATGACCAGTGTAATACAGCAACTGGACAGGTGAAATCCTTGGTTACAGTCAGGGTATCCCACAGGTCTCTATCCTAGGCCCTTACTTGTTTAGATTGTATCTTTCAGCCAGACCTAACTTTTTCATCTGAGGTGTTCTACAGTCTATATGATGACCTGAAATTGGGTAAACTGATTACACGTGTTACTGATGAGGCATGTCTGCAAAATAACTTGACTAAATTGACTATTTGGGGACAGGAGAATAATATGTTGATAAATACATCAAAAACTAAGCATATGAGATTTAGGAGACATAAATTGAAAGGTGAATATTTAATACAGCTCACAGTGATTAAAACTGTAGATTAATTTAAGGATCTGGGTATATGGGTAGTGTGACACTGCCAGCCCAGCTACCTGGAATTTTGTAAATAATCATATGTCATTTGTGAATATCAACATGATGTAAGAGAACTATGTATGTGTATATTAAACTACTGGTGTAGAAGTGCATGTTGAACAGGGTTTGTACAGTACTGAGCTTCAAGGATGTGTCCACAGTGTACCCTACTGGAAAAGAACAGAAATTTATATAAACTATATACCTGTGTAAATGCATGTTTTAATAGTAGAAGCTAAAACATATATGGTTAACTTACAAAACTTCAAGAAAATAAGTTGAAATTAAAGTGTTTTATGAGTGTGTTATCTCTCAGTTTAAGTGAAGCAGACACTGTCTAGAGCTAGAATTTTTTCTATTGTCTTGGAGAGAAGTAATCACTAGGTCTAAAATGTAAAAGTGTTTAATTGTTTTACGGCCTCCAGTTCTCAGCAAACATCTGAGAGATCTGTATTTTTAACACAGAGATGTTAGTTTCTGTTAGCCTGGGAACTGAAGGCAGGTGACAAAGAGTGATGTCATCCAAGCTGACCCAGCAGTAATGTTTGATATTAATTTAAGAACTCTCTCAGAGAGAGATTTGGGATTTTGTATTTTGTCTTGGACCTAGCAAGAACATCCACTCATCATCATCTGCACTTGCCTTGCTAATAGTAAGTAACCAGGGTACAGTAATTTCTTTTAGATATAGATAAGAATAAAGTAAAGATTAGTTTAGATATTTTCTGTATTTATTTGAGACTGTTCTGCAATGTTGTTATAAAATATTTCCTGTGATTCTGAACTCTGCAGTTACTGTTGTTTGAGTATTGTCTTGTTCTTTTACTATTTATTATTAAATATATTTAAACCTATCTTTGTGGCTGATATTTGTGAGACATATTTAAGCCCTTAGAGTACTTGCATATGTATTTATTGACACTGTACAGGCCACTCCTAAATAGCCTTGCTCTTGGTCAGACTACCATTTGGATTATTAGTAGCATTACACAGTACGTTTTGGTAAGGGACTTAGAGTAGCTGATAAAGAGTTGGTTGGTGGCAGAGATAACTACATTATAGTCTGGGCAGAAGAGGGTAAAGCTAGTAAACCTGTGCCAATGTTCCCCAGGTGTGTGTGTGTGTGTGTGTGTGTGTGTGTGTGTGTGTGTGTGTGTGTGTGTGTGTGTGTGTGTGTGTGTGTGTGTGTGTGTGTGTGTGTGTGTGTGTGTGTGTGTGTGTGTGTGTGTGTGTGTGTGTGTGTGTGTGTCAGCTACTTGGGCAGGGACACGAAGCACTGGTTGGACAGAGAATGTACTGCAGGTTTTGGCTTGACCACTCATCTGAGATTTAAACCCTATAGCTGTGCCAGTGGGGAGTCTTACTGGGGATCTGGAAAGAGAGGGAGAAACCAGCCCCAGACTGACTGTGATCTCTGTGTGCTCTTAAGTGAAATTGTACTTTACTGTGTGTGTACTTGTCATCCTCCCATTGTATAAATCCCTCACTGGTGCCAGTGGTGAGGATCAAGGCTCCTTGTTTACTGGGCCAGTGCAGGGACATCACATATTAATTGGTTGGCAATGGTGGGATATCTACATCACATATTAATTGGGTGACAGTGGTGAGTTAGCCACATCACATATTAACTGGCTTGTAGTGGTGTGGATATTGAATTCCTGTAGCCTGTGTACAGTGGTCACTGAAGGTGTTTGTACTCTCAATCAGCCATGCAGTGAACATTCAGAGTTCATATCACAATTGTTTTATTTTTTTGTTAGCTTAGTCAGGGAGAGCAGGCAAGCATGTCAGCAGAGGAGTACGGCAAGCTGACAAGAAGCCAGTTGGCTGAAATGTGCCAGGCTAAAGGACTGGTGCATGCAAACATGACTAAAGTAGACATGATTGCAGCTTTAGTCACAGCTGCATCACAGAATAGCAATCAGGAGGACTATCAGACTGGCCATGGAGATGTGCAACTCTCAGAAAATGGACAGCTCAACCTTTTCACTGAGGACTTAAAAATCCATCTGGAGTGAAAGAGACTTGAGCTGTAGGCCAAGCATTTGGAAACAGAGGCAGCAGAGAGACCGAGATATCTACAGACAGAGGAAAATGAGAAACTGCAATGTCTGAAGGCTGAGGAAAATGAAAAACTGCAATGTCTGGAAGCTGAGGAGAAGGAGAGGCAGAGGCAACATGAAAAGGAGATGCTGACTCTTTGCCAGAGTCATGGAGGTAATGGAGAAGGGAGTAACTGAACCCCAGAAGCAACAAAGGTCTGCAAATTTCTTCCGCAATTTACAGTGGGGGATAATTTTGATAGTTTCATTCATATGTTTGGGAGGGTATGTAAACAGTATAATGTTTACCAAGGGCTCGGTACGGTTCCTGACACCCTTACTCTATGGTAAAGCTGTAACTGTAATTTCTAAATTGTCTGATACTGATTGTTTAAATTATAATGCTGTAAATAACTGTCTTTTAGAATGTTTTAAGTTAACACCTGAAGCTTATAGGAAATGTTTTGTGAGTATAGATGCAAGGCAGATGCAAGTGCGTGTGAATATGTTGCTGAACTAAGCACTTATTTTTATAGGTGGGTGAGTGGATGTCAGGTCACCACTTTTGAGGGACTGGCAGACCTTTTGGTGAGGGAACAAGCCCTTAGCACTTTGCCTGAAGACATGAGAATCTTGTTAGCTGATAGACAATGCACTACTTCAGATGAGTTGGGGAAGAAGGGAGAGAGTCTGCCAGTAGCAGGGGAAACCACTAGTCCAGGTACACATCCAGGACCAAGGGGTTAAATGTTTAAAATGCAACCGGTGGAGCCATGTAGCATATAGATGTCCACAGAGGCAAGGTAGGGAACAAAAGGTGGGAGGGCCAGTAAGTAGGAATCACAAATTGCCAGCAGTAAGTTGCCTCGAGACAACAAGGGTACCAAACTACCACAAGAGGTTATTTCCTATCCTTGTGAATGGGAAAGAGGCCATTGCTAATAGAGATACAGCCTCTGACCTAACCATTGTGAAGCCTGCAATGGTTTCAGAGGAGTACTACTTGCTTGGGCGGTCTACTCTAGTCAGAGCTTTAGGAGGGACCCCATTCCAAATACCTTTGGCTAGGGTTCACATTCACTGGGAGTGTGGAAAAGAAAGCCAGCAAGTAGGTGTGTTTGAGGATATCCCTGCAGATGTCCTGATAGGGAATGATTTTGATGATGCAGTACCATGTGTGTATGCAGTTACACGCAGTCAGGCTTGGAGACAAGCTTGTGGGTCTGGTAGCCTGGGGGGGGACCCAGACAGACTACACACTTGCAGCCAGGACTGATGAGGTGGGTACTTCAGGGAGGGAGCTAACCTGGGCATAGGTTGAGGTGACTGCTAGATTTGATTTGAGATGAGTGGGAGGATGAGTGTGAATCCCACAAGGAGTTTGTTGTGGCATATGACCTAAACCTCAGGAAAAGGCTCAGAGAACTCATGGGCTTGGCCCAGGAGAACCTGGCAGAAGCACAACAGCAGAAAAAGTTCTCATATGACAGGAATGCTTGAGCTAGAGAGTATGCTGTAGGGCAGCAGGTAATGGTCCTCATTCCTGTCAGACACAACAAGCTGCAGGCAGCCTGGGAAGGACCAAGAAAGGTCATTGATGTTAACTACATGGTATAACTGATAGGCAGGAGGCAGGGGCACAAATTGTACCATGTTAACATGATGAAACCATACCATGATTGGGAGGCCCTTGTGCTGAGTATTTGCAGTGGATGGCAGGAGGAGTCTGAGGGGGATCTTGTGATTGATCTCCTCAGTGAGGCTCGGACTGATACCTCAGTGAAAGTGGTACCAATGTCCCAGCAGCTATCCCCTACCCAGGTTTGAAAAATCAGAGCAGTGTTACAGGCATTTGGGACATGTTCACTGGGAAACCAGGCTGCACCCACCTGGTGCAGCACCATGTGGATACAGGACCCCAAAGGCCTATTAAGCAGGCCCCTTATATAGTGCCTGAGAGAGTCAAACAGACTCTGGGGGAGGAGATACAGGAAATGTTGGAACTAGGTGTAATTCAGGAGTCCAGCAGTCTCTGGGCCTCCCCAGTGGTGCTGGTACCAGAGAAGGATGGCAGCACCAAGTTCTGGGTGGACTACAGGAAATTAAATACTCATACACAGTCAGATGCTTACCCCATGCCTAGGACAGATGAGGTCCTAGAGCAGCTGGGTGTGGCTAAGTATCTTACAACTATCGATCTTACCAAGGGTTACTGGCAGGTGCCATTGACTCCCAGTGCTAGAGAGAAGTCAGCCTTTGTGACTCCTTTTGGTTTGCATGAGTTCACAATGATGCCCTTTGGGATGAAAAATGCCTCAGTGACTTTCCAGAGGCTGGTAGATCATATTCTAGCAGGAGCAGGAGATTTTGCCCTTGGTTACCTAGATGATATTACTATCTACAGCCATTCCTGGCAAGAGCACTTTCAGCATGTCAGGAAGGTGCTAGGCAGACTACAGAGGGCAAGGTTGACCATTAAGCCCAGCAAATGTCAGGTGGGCATGGCAGAGTTCTCCTACCTGAGACATAGAGTGGGGAGTGGTAACATCAGGCCAGAACCTGCCATAATGGAAGCCATTCAGCCATGGCCTGCCCCTGTTACCAAAAAGCAGGTGAGGGCATTCTTGGGGACAGCAGGGTACTACAGAAGGTTCATCCCCAGTTATAGAACCATAGCTGCTCCCCCTCACAGACCTGACAAGGAAAACCAGGCCAGATAAGGCAGTGTGAACCCCAGCATGTGAGCAGGCATTACAGAAGCTTAAAGGAGCTTTGGGAGGACCCCCTGTGTTAGCCAGTCGAGATTACAGCAAATAATTTGTTGTGCGGGTGGATGCTTCAAACCATGGGGTGGAGGCTGTACATAGCCAGGTCTCCTCAGAGGAAGAAGAGCACCCAGTGGTATATCTCAGTTGTAGGCTCCAATCCAAGTAGGAATTCTATGTAGAAAAGGAATGCCTAGCCATAGTGGGGGCACTGCAGAAACTTCAGCCTTATTTGCATGGAAGGAAATTCACTGTAGTTATAGACCACAATCCCTTAACATGGCTACATTGGGCCAGCCAGCAAAATGCCAACTTACTAAGGTGGAGCCTAGGGTTGCAAGCATATGATATGACAGTGCAACACCACAGTGGGATTAGCAATGCCAGTGCAGATGGGCTCTCAAGACAGGGAATGGGGTAAGGTATTCCTAGATAGGCTCAACCCTCTCAAGCTATGTTTGTCAAGGGTCACTTGAAAAACTATCTTGAGTTTTTGGGGGGCAGAGGATTGTGACACTGCCAGCCCAGCTATCTGGAATTTTGTAATTAACCATATGTCATTTGTGAGTATCAACAAGATTCATATGCTTGTCTTACAAATGTAAGAGAACTATATATTACATGTATATTAAACGACTGGTGTAGAAGTATGTGTTGAATAGGGTTTGTACAGTACTGAGCTTCAAGGATGTGCCCACAGTGTACCCTACTGGTAAAGAACAGAAATGCATATAAACTATATACCTGTCCAAATGTATGTTTTAATAGTAGAAGCTGGAACATACAGAGTTAACTTACAAAACTTCAAGAAAATAAGTTGAAATTAAAATGTTTTACGATTGTAGTGAAGCAGATACAATGTCTTGAGCTACAGGTTTTCTATTGTCTTGGAGAGTAGTAATTACTAGGTCTAAAATGTAAAAGTGTTTGTGTTACGACTTCCAGTTCTCAGCAAACATCTGAGAGATGTGTATTTTTAACACAAAGATGTTAGTTTCTGTTAGCCTGGGAAATGAAGGCAGCTGACAAAGAGTTATGTCATCCAAGCTGACCCAGCAGTAATGTTTGATATTAATTTAAGAGCTCTCTGAGAGAGAGACTTGGCATTTTGTATTTTGTCTTGACCCAAGAAGAACATCTACTCATCATCATTTGCACTTGCCTTGCTAATAGTAAGTATCCAGGGCACAATAATTTCTTTCAGATATAGAAAGGAATATAGTACAGATTAGTTTAGATGTTTTCTGAATTTAGTTGAGACTGTCCTGCAATGTTGTTTTAAAATATTTCCTGTGATTCTGAACTCTGCAGTTACTGTGTTTGAGTATTGTCTTGTTCTTTTATTTATTATTAAATATATTTAAACCTATCTGTGTGACTTTTATTTGTGAGACATATTTAAGCTCTGAGAGTACTTGCATATGTAGAGGCCACTCCTAAATAACCTTGCTTTGGTCAGACTACCATTTGGATTATTAGTAACATTACACAGTATGTTTTGACACCCTTTAGCAAGGGCCTTAGAGTAGCTGATAAAGAGTTGGTTGGTGGCAGTGATAACTACCTTACAGCCTGGGCAGAAGGAGGCATAGCTAGTAAACCTGTGCCAGCCTTTCCCAGGTGTGTGTGTGTGTGTGTGTGTGTGTGTGTGTGTGTGTGTGTGTGTGTGTGTGTGTGTGTGTGTGTGTTTGTATATAAATCAAATCCCACCCAAAGTGTGTGAGTGTCAGCTACTTGGGCAGGGACAGGAAGCAATGGTTGGACAGAGAGGGTGCTGGAGGTTTTGGTTTGACCACTTGGCTGAGATCTCAACCCTATAGCTGTGCCAGTGTGGAGTATTATTGGGGATCTGGAGAGAGAGGGAGAAACCAGCCCCAGACTGATTGTGATCTCTGTGTGCTCTTAAGGGAAATTGTACTTTACTGTGTGTGTACTTGTCATCCTCCCATTGTGAACGTCCCTCACTATTTCCAGTGGTGAGGACTTAGGCTCCTTGATTACTGGGCCGGTGCAGGAGTCTCACATGTAGATTCAGCTGTGGGTTTTTCTAATCATGTCAACCAGTTGGTTAATGATAGTTATAGAACTATAGGTTGTATAAAAAGATTTATAAAGTTTAGGAAATCAAACATAATGACGTCATTGTTTGATAGTTACATTAGACCCAAACTTGAGTATGGAATAACAATATGGAAACCCTATAAGAAAACAAGCATGAGTAAACTGGAAAGAGTACAGTGGAAATATACCAAGGCTATCCATGGATGTGAGAATTTAAGTTATTATGAAAGACTAAAATATCTGAACTTGTACAGTGTCTCTTACAGATATCTAAGAGGAGATCTTAGTCAGGTATATAGGGCATTTAGACACAACTACCTCGGGGAATGTTTGGGGTTATCAAAAAGTACTAGAGAATCATCAGACAACCTATGTAGAAGATTCTATATGAATGAGAAGTGTACTAAATGGTTCTCTGACAGAGTAGCTGATGCATGGAACAGACTACCAAATTACATTAAAGCAAGTACTAGTTTAGATATTTTTAAGAACAGCCTGGACACTTATTATGAGAACAAGTGTTTTGTTATATTGGGAAGCTAGAAGGGGATTAATGCCCTTGCTTGAAATACTTGTATGCATGTATGTATACAAAAATAAGTTGAAAGAACATAAACTATGCTACAAGAGGTCACAATATATACTACACATTTAGACAATTTTATGGAGTTAAAGCATTATAGACAACAATAGTCACTCTCACCATGCATAGCCTGTGAGTAGATAGTATCCATAAATAGTATGCAGGTAGTGCAGTGTATGATACTGACTGTTATAGTACATGAGAAAATTTCAGTTAGGAAATAATAGCCAGAACGTCAGTGATGCAGAAAGATATTGAGAGTTGAGAATAATAGAGGCATTACAGCTTGAGCAGTAGATTAAGGATACGGTATAGAAACAGAAATGGAGTTAGGAGAGCTTTAGGTTCTTGCAGACTGTGAGGGAGTGAAATGTGACAGAAGAGGAGGATGAGGCTAGTGTGGAAGAAGAGAAAGAGCTGAGCATTGCGCAAACTTTATGCAGGAGCAGAGCCATGTATTTTTGAGATTATTTTTTTAAAGAGGCTTTGAAATGGGTTAGACCATGCATAGACCTGGTAGCTAGAGGTATTGAATTCCATAGTATAGAGACAGAGTAAGAATACATAGAGTGACCTGGTTTTCTTGTGGGTTTTAAGATAACTAACAGATTTTTGTCTTCTGATTGTAGGGATCGATTTGGTGTGTAAGGTGTGACTAGATTGGCTAGCAGGCAGTAGGTTTGAAAATAAGGTTGTGCAAGGTGGATAGCTGAATAAAGGCAAGTTGGTTGGGGAGTTCAAGCCAGTTTAGTTCTAGTAGTGGTTTACGGTGGTGTGTGCGATATATAGAGTTTGTGGCAAACTTTGCAATTTTGTTGTAGCACTGTTCCATCTTGCTTAGGGTAGAATTTGTAAGTTAACTAGGATAGGGGCACCATAAAGAAGGGAGGGAAATAAAAATGTTTTTGCAAGGGTAGTTCTGGTGGCTGCAGTAAAGAAATGTTTGTTTCTATATAAAAATCCCAGTTTTTGTTGTGTTTTCTTTATATTTTGCTGTTTATAGAGATCAAATGAAAATTTATTATCAGTGATAACTCATAGAAGTTTGGTTTCATGAACTATTTCTATGACAGTGTTGTCAGATGCAAGGATGCTGAAATGATCAGTGACAGGGGAGGTGTTTTTGAGGTGAAATAGTACTAGTTTAGCCTTCTTTGGATTAAGAAAGAGTTGGGCATTTCTTAGCCAGGATTCGACTGCTGTAAAGGACTGTTGAGTTTTTGAAAGTAGTTCTGGTAGTGATTGAGCAGTACAGATTATGGTGGAATCATCTGTGTGTTGAATGAGGGTTCCAGGGTGAGAGGCAGAGTGCAGGTTCTTTGTGAAAATGTTGAAGAGTAGGGGTCCAAGGGTGAAACCTTCAAGGACTCCAGTAGGGTTGTGGAAAAATGGTGAGGGTTCATTGGACCATTTAACTACTTGTTTACGATCCTTGAGGTAGCTCTGAAACCATTTTACTGTGTTATGTAAGAAGCCTAAGTTAGACAGTGTGTTCAAAAACTTGGAGAGATCAAGGAATACTGAGGCTGTATAGCATCCTGCATCTCCGGCCTTGTTCACAGTGTCTGTAAAGGTTAATAGAGCTGTAGCTGTGCTGTGGCTGGGTCTGAAGCCATGTTAGGTTTGGGTTAGAAGATTGTTTTGCAATAGATATTGTATTACCTGCTGATGGATACCTTTCTCAAGAATTTTGGATATGGGTGACAAGATGGATATAGGACCGAAATTGGATGGTTCAAAAGAGTTGCCTCCTTTGTGGGTGGGGGTGATGTGGGATTGTTTCCATATGGTAGGTACTTCTGATTCGGATAAAGATCTATATATAAGTATACTAATTGGGTAGGAAATTGAGTTGGCAGTTGGCAGCCAGTTTGAGGTAGTGTGGTGGAAGATTATCAGCTGAGGTGGAGCAGGGGTTTAGATTTTATAGCAGTTTCTTAATGGTGTCAGTGGGTATAGACTGAAATGTGAATGGGGTTTGTATGACATTTTGTTGAGTATGAGGGTTATTAATGACAGGGTTAGAAGTAGTTCATGGTCTAGGGTTGGTGTCTGAATAGGTTGAAGGGTGGGGGGGGGGTCCAGCATTAGGGGTGCTAGTTAGTAGGTCTGATATTGATTTTATGAAGTGCTTGTTAAAGTTGTCGGCTATTTGTGATGGAGAGGTATCAGGTGACGGGTTGTGCTCTCTGTTTGTTCCAGGGATAAGTAGAGAAGATATGGAGTGCCAACATTTATTGGGGTTGATTTTATGCTGAAGTTGAAAATAGGAATAGTATGACTTCTTATCTCTGTTGATTAGATTTATTACTTTGTTACATAGTGTTTTGAAACTAACATGATTTTTATTCATTTTTGTTTAGTTTCCAGTGTATCCAGGCTAGGCCCCTTTGCTTCATCAGGTGTTTACATTCCTTAGAGACATGGTCCTGAGTTCTTTTTGATTCTTTTCATACAAATGGGAGCTGGTGTGTTAAGTATGTGAAGGAAGGTGTTATTAAAGTACAGTACAGCAGCATTAAGGGGTAGTTGTTTAAGGGGTGTCCAGTCTATTACATGTTGAAGATTGTTGAATTTATTCTGACAAAAATTAGTTGAGTCCCTAACTAATTTTAAAGTGTATAGTCTTAGTTGTTGGGAGATTTTTCTAAGGGAATAAGCTGGCAGATGATTGCTCAGGGAGCTAGGCAGTGTACCTGAAGAGGAGTAATTGGCGGGCTCAGATATTAGGATCCAGTCTTTGCTGTATCTTGTAGGAGTATTGATAAACTGAGAAAAAACATACACATTTATACTATTTGTGGTGGTGTTTAAAGCTATAGTTTGCCAATATATATTTACATCTCCTAAGATTATTGTTTCAAGGTTTATTTTTTATGCTTTTATGCCTAAGGTGGTCAACAAATTATCCCTTAATCAGTCTATTAACCTTCCCACCTTTTTTCCCTCCCATCAGTCTTCCAGTGAGAGTATTCTTCACATCTTAGATATACACAGGCAACTCAGATATTACCTTAACAAAACAAAAATTATCTGTAAATCTGAATGCCTGTGTCAACCAGTTTCCAAGCAAACTATTTCTTCCTGGATCTCTAAAACTGTCTCTTTCTGTTATTCAGCTAATGGTAAGAGCCTTTCTTCCCTAGTGAGGACACACTCCTCTAGGGCAGTATCCTCCGCTGGGGCTTTCTTTAGAGGCTTAACATTTGTTCTATCCAGGAGACAGCTGCCTGGTCCTCTGTTCATACCTGTACTAAACATTATAAACTTGATGTCATCTCCAGGTCCAGGGCTGGATTTGCCAGAGCTATTCTACAGGGTTTTGTAGAAAAAGCTTCTGCTCCTTCTCCCTCTAATCCTTCCCAAGCGTGAGTTTTGGCATTCTCCCATATGTGATGAATACTGCAGCATATGAATAGAAGGACATAGAATAGTTGTGTAAAATCTTACCATAACCATAGATGTCCTTCTCTTCTATATGCTGCAGTATTATGGGCCCCCCTCCCTTCCCCTGATGCTTGCCTGTTTTTTCCTGGTGACATGTTTTTCATCTAGGCTCAGGCTGGTCTTTGGCAGAATTCAGTTCTGAGGTTGGTGCATGCTGATGTTTTCTTTATACCCGATGTCTCTTTATGACCAATGTACACGGAGAGATGTACGGCATCACACGTACCTCACAGTAGCATGTAAACCTTTGTATGCGGGCCAGACATAGGAGTCTGCCAGAGGCAGACTTCTCCCTAATGTGATGAATACTGCAGCAAATAGAAAAGAAGGACATCTATGGTTATGGTAAGATTTTACACAACTATTCTTTCTTAAACATAGGACCTCCTCACCCTGTTCAACAGGGAGCTTATTTGGCACAGTGTTGCTGGCCATATCAAATCTGATGAAGTAGGTGTTTAGTTTGTTCAGAAATTCTGTGTTGTCACCACATGGGGAGGATGCAGGCCTGTAGTCAGTTATGGGATGTATGCCTTGCCAGAGACGTCTGGAGTCCCTTTGGTCAGGGAATTGTCCCTATATTTTATGTCCATAGGTCCTGTTAGCCTCCTTTACACCTCTACTTTGATTTGCTCTGGCGTCTCTTAGGGCAGCCTTGTCTTTAGATATAAATGCCGCATTCTGTGTCTTTAGGAGCTTATATACTTCACCAGATAGCAAGAGTTTCTAATTAGTATGCACGGTGATACATTTGATGACTGATACATCATCAACGCATTTTGAATTATAGGCCATTACAGATTTCGTTTACTCCTCTGTGTCAGTATGGTGGTTCTTCACAGCTGCATCTCTAAACATCGACCAGTTCATACATTCAAAGCAGTCCTGTAGTGCCAAGACTGCTCCCTCAGGCCATATCCTTACCTGTTTGGTTGTAGGTTTGCCCCTTTTCAGCAGTGGTGTGTATGTAGGAAACAGCATGTTGGTCAGATGGTCTGAGTTGCCCAGATGTGGATAACGTCCTGGTTTGTAGGCCAGTTTTACATTTGTGTACACCTTATCCAGAGTGTTCTCTCCTCTTGTTGCAAAGTTCACATGTTAATGATAATGGGGTAATATGGATTTTGAGTCAGCTTGATTGAAATCACGTGCAATTATATGGGCAAACTCAGGGTTCTTACTCTTTAGGTCATTTACTGACAGATATAGAATGTTGAATGCCATGTTGGTGTTAGCACTAGGGGAGATGTAAACAGCTGTAATGCTCACTCCATTGAATTCACTAGGCAAGTAGAAGGATCTGCATTTTAGTGACATGAACTCAATGTTCTCTGAGCAGTGAGAGGTGATTATTTCACAGTTTGTACACAAGCTCTTGGTGATATACACACAAACACCCCTTCCATGAGATTTGCCACAGGGAGACTGATTTCTATTGGCACAAAATAATGGCATTCCCTCCAAATATATTGTACTATCATTTATATTGGAGTTCAGCCAAGATTTAGTGAATACAAGTAAACAACTAGTTCTCACCTTAGATTGTGTAGAAAGATCCATCCTTAAGTAGTCCATCTTGCTCTCCAGTGAGTGTACATTTGCCAACAGCATGGAAGGAAGTGCAGGCCTGTGCGGATTTCTTTTCAGTCTGGCCGTAATTCCTGCTCTAGAGCCTCTCTTTCTTGATCTTTCATGTTTTCTCTTTAATATCCTTCCCTTGTCCAATTGTCAACTGGTTAGACTGGTTTGACAGCTTTCTGCAGTTTTTACCATGTTCCGGTAAGATTCCAAGCTGTAGGAGTTCCTGGAGTGTGTTTGAGTTTACAGGCCTGTTTGCTAGCAGTTCATCAAGCATGCAGCACAGCGAGATATAGGATCATAGGATCATAGGAAGTTACTAGGTTAATGGCCCTAGGGCCCTTACAAGCCTCACTAAGTTCTTACCCTTATTTCCATAATCAGCACCTACTGCCCCTGTCCAAGAGAGACACAGGTGGAACACCCAGGGTGAATTTATAATCACCCATTCAACCGTCCAGATTACATTTGAAGAGGGCCAAAGAGGTACTCTGTTTGACATGAAGTGGGAGTCTATTCCAAAGGCGTGGTAATCTCTGGGAGACAAGTCTTCCCTCCAGCAGGTTTTATTAATGTCACATACCAGGTTAAGTTCTTTAGACCAAGTAAACCGTGTACCATTTGGCTTAAAGATATGCAGCATTTCCAATAAAGCAGGGTCAGAGATTGCCTTGTATGCAAGACAGAGATCACCTCTGAGTAGTCTGTATGAAACAGAATAAAGTGACAGTGACTTCAGATGATCCCCATAGGACATATGATGAAGACCTTGAATTTTTCTTGTGAGGAACCTTTGTGGTTTCTCCAATTGCTGCAGGTGTTTGGAAAGGTACATACCAAAAGGGACACAGTACTCAATTATTGCCCTGATGAGGGAAGAGTACAGGGAGGTTATAACTTCTTTTTTCTGGATGCAATGCCCTTACTTATGAGATGAGCAATACAGAATACCCTTCTTACCACTGTGGAGACATGGTGGCCAAAGGTAAGGTTGCTGTGAACCTGTGTGCCCAGGTCTCTCACCATTGAGTGTGTACATATTGTGCTGATATTGATGTGGTAGTTAGTATCACTTTTACTGAAAGGAATGATAATACATTTTTTTGCATTGAGTTTAAGGCCATGACTTTGGCACCAATCATTTGTTTGTGTAAGGCCCTCTTGTAGGATGTTGACATCATTTGGAGATTCTATGACTGCTCCCAGTTTGCAGTCATCAGCAAGCTTTGTCCACCACAGGCCTTTAGTTTTTGCTTGCATATCGTAAAAATAGATTCCAAATGGTAGAGGACCCAGGACTAATCCCTGTGGAACATCACTGGTTGTAGGTCTGCTGTTGGAGGTGGAGTCCCCTATTTTGACTATATAAGTTCTATCAGTGAGACAGTTAGTGACCCATCTAATGATATAAGGGTTGATGCCTAGTTGGGTAAGTTTGTCAATGATGCCTGCATAAAGGATAGCATCAAATGCCTTAGCTAAGTCCATGTAGGCTGTATGCACAGATTTCCCTTCATCCAGGGCCTTGGTGACTGTCTCAAAGAAGTCCACCAGGTTTAACAGGCATGATCTCCTTTTGACAAATCCAAGCTGAGTAGGGTCAAGTGTTTGGAGATTACCTATATCTTTGTTTATAAGGTCCATGATGATTTGTTCCATGGCCTTGCAGATAAGGCTAGTCAGGTTAATAGGTCTACAGTTCCTGGGGTCAGTGGAAGCACCACCTTTGTGCAAGGGAATAACAGTGGCTTTTTTCCATTCAGCTGTTATGAAGCTGGTGCTTAGACTATGATTGAAAAGAGTACCCAGTGGTGTTGCTAATTCATGTTGGAGCCCATGTAGCATCCTACCTGGGATGTTATTAGGTCCCATAGATGCTGTGTTTTTGGCTGTAGAGAGGGCATTTACAACTTGCTGTTTACAGATACAATGTACAGGACAGGTGTCAGGGATGTCATGGGGTATGTGTGGTGGGGACAGGGGAGTGAAGCTTTCATGGAACCTGTTGGCCAACAGGTTAGCTATGTCCACAGGCTGAGTATATGTGGTATCAACTACCAGTTCGGCACAAATCTGGACCTTTCCTTTTAGGTTATGGATGTAACTATAGTATGCCTTGTGGATGTCCTTTGTTGAGGAAGCTAATTTGGACTCATAGTTTGCTTTGGAGGACTTCACAAGAAGTTTTATTTGCTTGTTTAAGCTGTGGAGGGAGTGTTTCCACTTTAGGAGGGCTCGCTCCCTCTTACTCTTAGACAGCAATTTCTTCCTCTTATTGTAAAGCCTGTTAATGGCAGTTGTCCACCAGGCAGGTTTGATCTTCCTTGAGGAGCCTGTTTTGGTCTTTTCAGGTATGGCTAAGTCAATGCAGGTATACAGGTGTTCGTATAAAGCACTGGTGTAGAGTTCATCATAGTTGGCAGTTCAATCTGAGGGAGGAGGTGCAGTGAAGATCTTTATACCATCCCATAAAACGTTATAATCTGCTTTGGAGAAGTTTTTTAGTTTAGTTGCTACTGGGGGGGTGGGGGGTGTCAGGTGTGATAGTTACTTCAAATGAGACCGATTTGTGATCAGATCTCACCAGGGAAGAACTCATAGTAGGACTGCTACAGTGGTTCCCCATATTAGCAAGCACCAGATCCAGGATGTTGGCACCCCTTGTGGGGCTGTCAACCAGCTGGCCCAGGGGATTGGAGTTAACGAAATTGAGTAACCTTTGGCCAAGAGAGTTTGAGCAGGAGTAATTTTCCCAGTCAATGGATGGGTAGTTAAAGTCACCCAAAACCATGCTGTTTGGGTGTATCTTGATAGACTCTAGTAGATCCAAATAGACAGAGTGGGTGTCCTGATTCATTAAGGGGTCCTGTAGCTGGAAATGACTTGAATACGTGTCCTATTAACAGTTAATTGCACCTGAAGTGTCTCCAGGGAATCATACTGTTTAACCAATCTGGAGATGTATTTATCTTTAATGAATATTGATACACCGCCTCCTTTAGTTTTCACTCCTTCGGTTTCAGGTCCTCTGCAGTTTCCCTGCTTACACTGCTACTAACCATGTAGATTCCAGGCTGTCAGCATAGTCATTATGCAAATGAGCCCAAAACTCAGTAGATTTGTTGAATGAGAAAAAAAGAGTAACCGTCTAGGGATATTCACATCATGTAGGCACCTACATTTTGTTTTTGTTTCCAATGGATGTCAATAGTGAGTGATGACATCAGGCGGGTGTGTCAACTTCCTTTTTTTTTTTTAACATGTTTGCACATTGATGTACTTAGCATGCCCATGGGAAAAGGAGCAATAAAAGGCTAGTTTTAAGGTGCTTGTTATGCAACTATTCCTGTAGCAGCACATGTATGTGTAGGGCTATAGTCTCGATGGTCCTGGGTTCGAGTATAGGATGTACAAGCTGTTCTTCACGTTTTATGTTCCACGTTTGTGCGATATCAGGGAAAACAGAGATAAAAATACAAATTTTGCTTATGCTTACCTTATTTATGCCATGGTACGCAGAGCTACGAGAAGGTGCACATACTGCACTACTGAGCACTCAAGCAGGTGTGTTAAATCATGCTAATTACAGCCTAAGCAGGTGAATTGCATCTTAATTAGCCAATCCCACCTGATGGACCTATTCAAAGGTATCCATGTAGCCTACATTCTTATTTTCTCTCAATACTTCAATACCATTGGAGTAGAGACTTGGAAATTTTAACTAAGATAATGCTAGGGGCTGCTGCAGCTATGCTACATCTGTATGTGCCAGAGGTTGAAGCCAATGCTGCTGGTGCTGCTGACAATAGGCCTAGGCTGAAAAGGAGAAGAGTGTTCAGGCCCAGGGTAACTTTCCAGGTGCTACATGAGCTGGAGATTGTAGAGTGCTACAGGGTATACAGGGATGTTTCTACTTCATATGACCTAAATTTCATTTGACTGAAATTCATTTGACTGAGACCAAAACACTGAAAGTTCAAAAGACTGAAAACTCATTTGACTGAAAATCATAACACTGACACATTAAAGTAAAAGGTATATGCCCTTTTCCCCACTGTAGTGCAATCCTGGAGTTAGTATATATAGTTAGGGGGTGTGGGGGGCACCCCCCCCCACATTGCAGGGTGTGGGGGGTGCAGCCCCCCCACATACTTTATACATTTTAAACCATACACATGGATATTTATAACTGCAATGAATAACTCTTTGCAGAAAACAATATTTACCTAAACTATGTGGGGGTCTTTGCCCTCCACACACCCCCTAACTATATATACTAACTCCAGGATTGCACTACAGTGAGAAAAAAGGCATATACCTTTTACTTTAATCTGTCAGTGTTATGAGTTTTAGTTAAATGAGTTTTCAGTCTTTTGAACTTTCAGTGTTTTGGTCTCAGTCAAATGAATTTCAGTCAAATGAAATTTAGGTCATATGAAGTAGACCCACAGGGACACATTACAAGAACTCTGTGAGCTTTGCCACCCTCAGCTCAGAGCCAACAGAGGGGAACCCATCCCAGTGGAAATTAAGGTATATGTAGTCCTTAGAATATTAGCTATAGGTACTTTTCAAAGACCAACTGGGGACATGATGGGTGTGTCACAGGCATCAGCATCCAGGATCCTCTACCAGTTCCTGGATGCTAGGCTCATACATGCCAGTGAGCACATATATTTCCTCCTTCTTCTGAGGAGAGGGCCAGCAATATGCAACAGTTCAACAGTGTAGCACACTACCCTGAAGTACTGGGTGCAATAGATTGCACTCATGTACACATCAAGGCACCACCTGGTGAGCATGGTAGAATCGACATTAACCCAAGGGATACCACTCCATCAATTGCTAAGTCATGTGCAATGTCCAGGGGATTATCTTGAGTATATGTGCTGGCAACCCTGGCACTTGTCATGACTCCATATCTGGTGCACATCACAGCTGTCAGGTGTACCAGATGTTTGCTAGGGGGGACATCCCACAGGGCTATTTACTGGGGGATGCTGGCTACTCCTTGGAACCGTGGATGATGACACCCATCAGAAGTGCACCCACACCCACAGAGGATTGCAATAATGAGGCACCTGCTCAAACTAGAAACATCACAGAGCATGTGTTTGGGCTACTGAAGTCACGGATCCAGTGCCTAGATCTATCTGGTGGAGCCCTGCAGTATAATCCACGCACGCGTATACAGTTATTCCCAGTATGTGTTATGCTTCACAATCTGATTCTGTGGAAACAGCTGTATCAAGATCAGCAAGGGGAAGGGCCACACATCCCCCACTAATGCCTAGGTCACCACAGCCACAGTCAGAGAGGAGGACTCTGAGGAGGAACCACCAGCTACTGTACCTGTGGGCAGATGTAGGCATGCTCACTGTGCCCTTGTTTTGGCTAAGAGACAATGCATAGCACATTCACTGGCCACCTAGGAACCTAATACCTTTTTACTACTCACATACATACATTAAAATTGATGCCAGACAACTCATGCAATCTTTACCTAGTCATGTATTGACTGTGTACTGCTTGTATCTGACAGAGTCAGCCCTGAACTAAAGGTGTGTCAACTGCTGCATTTGCAAGGTATGTCCTGAACCTAGACTGCATTCTTGAAGATTATCATGACATAACCTTGTATCTCTTAACTTGGTACAGTAAGCAAGTAACTAGTGGCGGATTAGTACAAAAATTACATTAAGTGGTGGATTAGTACAAAAATTACATTAACATGGGACTACAGACACTTATTTTACTAATGTGTCTATTTGTAATTAGGAGGTCTCAGACATGACACATTCACACAGTCATACCTCTGCAGAATATTGGTAAATCATTCAAGAGAGAAGTTAGAAAGTGAGGCTACACATTGCAGTTTCTGACTTCAGACTTGTTTGTGTCATAACAGTAAATGTGCTTTGTCCCCCCAAAAAAGAGGAGTGTACCCTTGTCCATATGATAACAGTAACTCAGCTATGCTACCCACAAAACCACAGTATATGCATGTTTATGCCACAGTTAATATCCTCTCACATTTTAAAGACAATTATATAGAATTACTTACACACTGCATGTGTTAGGTAACTGATGAATTACCAACACAGACATGTATATTTGTAACCCTAATTATGACTGGTTGTGTGACTGCTAACTGCTCTGTGTCCAAATATAATTCAGAGAATTACTTGTACAATATGCAGTGCATGGTTTGATAGCAGTGTACATTCTTATGCAGTTGGTTGTGTGATGAATGACCCCAGTTCTGTGCTAAAAAGCTGTTTCTGTGGCAAAGAGAACTGAGACAGCGATCCTGTTTGCTGAAGCTGTATTGGTGTGAGGGTTCTAATCCTGACATAAGTAGAAATTTTAGATGTGTACTATTAATTGGTAGTGTGCTTTTACAGACTTTGCTTATGTATACCATACTTTTAATATTTATCCCCTTTGTCTAGCTTTAATTACACATTTGTATGATGCACCGCATCTAGAAACCAATTTTGAGAAGGCTTATCTAGTTTGCATGAAGTGCAGCATTGCAGAAACAGGGAAAAACGGATAAGATTCATGTCAGACTGCCAACAACAGAAAGCAGATATATTCAATTATTGCTCTTATCATTGGGAAATTCTGGCCTAGAGTAGAGATAGAAGTGTGCTATAGTAGCAGGTATATATTACATAATAGTAAGTCTCAGATGTTAGCAATGCGGCTCGCATTTGTGCACTGCTTACCTATACGCAAACAGATAAAGAGACAAATGCACGTGTGTACACTTAGTTAACCATAGTGCAAATCTGATGCTTCTTGTGCTATTACATTTTATATATATGTATTTATATAGACAGATAGATATAGATATATAAATGCATACATAGATATGATACATTCTTATTGCTCTATATTTCTCAGTCCCTTTGTCTGATCTAAAACTACATGTAGAAACATTGCATACTAAGGGCACAATATAACTTTATGTACGTTTTTACAATCCATTCATTTGTTTCCCCAGCACCAACCACACCAACAATCAGTACAACCCTGGGGTCTCCTTAAATTTTCAACACATATATCAACCACAATGCAAAATGTAATATATAATGTTGTGTGCTTCCTCATCAACAGGGCCATTTGATGGTGCTCACAGGCTTGATCTGCCAAACTCAAACAGCCAAATATGCTCACTAAGGGTACTTGTGCTGTTAGCTCAGCTAGGCTTCTAAACAGTATACTTTTGTCAGGCTACTAGCCTCAGATGACACTAAGAAATGATGTGCATATGTAGGCCTCCCAAGCTGTTGTTCACCACATGGCTTGCTGATGTCATCTACTATAAGTTCATCTGCAGTCTTATATAAATCAGACTTGTGCCATGGTGCTTGCATTAAGTACTGTGTTCTGTAGTCTGTACATTTAGGCTGGGATTCGGTTCTCACTGCAGTAGACTGTGTGCGTGTGTGTGTGTGTGTGTGTGTGTGTGTGTGTGTGTGTGTGTGTGTGTGTGTGTGTGTGTGTGTGTGTGTGTGTGTGTGTGTGTATGTGTGTGTCTCCATTAAGAAGAGTGGAAGTGTGTATCCCAAACTGACTTCTTCAATGGCATGCTTTGGTGCTTGCACAAACATCCATGTCAAGCAGGCCTCCAACCTCTTGTCCCCGACATGGCCTGCTGATGTCATCTACTAGAAGATCACCTGCAGTCCTATTAAAATCAGACTTGTGCCATGGTGCATGTGTTAAGTACTGTGTTCTGTAGTCTGTGTACTTAGGTAAGGGCTCTATTCTCACTGCAGTCAACTGTGTGTGTGTGTGTGTGTGTGTGTGTGTGTGTGTGTGTGTGTGTGTGTGTGGTGTGTGTGTGTGTGTGTGTGTGTGTGTGTCCATAAAGAAGAGTGGAAGTGTGTATCCCTAACTGACTTCTGCAATGGCATGATTTTGCAGTGTTTTGGTGCTTGCATAAACATCCAATCTGATGTTGTTAATCTTCACATAATATACCAAAAAAAGAAAGTAGTGTGCCAAAAGGCTAAAAACCAGAAAACCAACAATGTAATATCACACAAAGGTCCAGTCACTAAAACAAAGTCCACACAATAAAGCCCAAAGGTCACTCACTTTATTTTACACACTAACGCTCAGAATTTACTCTGTTTTCATCTACGCATACAAAAGACTTCATCAGATGTATAAAATTCACCAGCAAGCAACACTTCTTAAATACTCCTTCCTCTAACACATCCACCAATGAAAAAGTTTATTAAATTTTAAAAACATTTCTTATAAATTTAAATCAAATCACCAATGCCAACCTTATATATTATATAATAAAAAATAGCTTATAAATATATAAAATGCTATCATAAACTTCCATTTAAAATCCTAAAATATTTAAAAAATATATAGGAAAATATACATAAAAAATAATGTTTTTATATAAATATGTGTGCAAAGTTAAAAACAAAGTTGCCCTTTCCTCCCTTCTAGTGGCCAAGTAAAAAGTTACAACTTGGCAGCCCTGAGCTTCAGAACTGGGGCCAGGGATATGTAGTCATTTAAACCTGCCCCTTTATTAGCTTCCAACTTTAATTGCCAGAATACTTCACGGAACTCTATGGTGGTCTCCCAAGGTCCTGCACAAGGGTCTACATCCACTTTCTCTATAACGTAGACCCCATACTTAGCTAGTGGACAAGAATTATGATGCATATATAATGCATTAGTCTCACCCATTTTTCTAATGTCATTCATATGTTCATAAATGCGCCTTTTTAACTTTATAGTGGTTTTCCCTATGTAGAAAGCCCCGCAGGTATCGCATATAGCTATATAAACTACTCCAATGGTATCACAATTACTGTAGCCATTGGTTTTGAGTTCAGTCCCTCTTTGCTTTAGAAACAATGATTGCTCTTGGAGGACATAGGCACATGGCGAACAACTACCACATTTATAGGTTCCTGTTCTCTTTCTACTCTGTCTTTTCTTTCTAGTCTCAAGTATTTCTTTCATATTCCTTCCTTTTCTTTAAGTAAATTTTAAAGAATCTACAAATATTTTCATTAAATCTGAAAAATTACTAAATTTATTCTGGTTATTGGTAACTACTTTTTTAATGAAAGTTGTTTCCCTACTGTGGTTAAGTACAAAGTTGCTATTCCAACTGGTAATAACCTGTTCATCTTTATTACCCTCAGTGGGTCCTCTTATTTCTAACTTGCCTAAAATGGGAGCAAATTTCCCACTTCTTTCTTCCTTCACCTCTGCTATTATTTGTTCAATAAGGGCCAGGGGGTATTCCCTTTCCAAGAACATGTATTTTAATTTTTGACTTTCAATTTCAAAATCTTCATCTTCAGATGTCATTCTACAACTTCTAATTAGTTGCCCCCTCAAAATCCCCCTCTTTTGTGTAAATGGGTGGACACTAGTAAAAAATAAGTAGGAATTAGAAAAAATACTTTTTCTAAAAACATTGGATTTAAAGATCTTTGACTCTATTACTTTTTCCAACACCACGTCTAAATATTCTCGTTTGTCGCAAGAAACTGTGGGTGAATTTTAAATCCGTAGTGCCATTTAAATAACTTATAAAGTCATACAATGTTTCTTTGGGACCTGACCAGAAAATACATATATCGTCCAGGTACCTACAATAGTAGTTCCAATATTTAGAATATATGGAATATGTAATACATTTTCCCTCCCAAGTGGATAAAACTAAATTAACATACATGGGAGCACAACTTGTTCACATGGCTACTCCACTGGTCCGCTTAAAAAATTCTCCCTTGAAATATAGGAAATTATTTCGAAGCACTATTAACTCAATAAATAAACCCACTTTGTTGTGTTCTATGTCCCCTTTAAACCTTAAAGCTTCTTCAAACCATTCCAGTCCAATGGTATGAGGTATCACATTAAAAGATCTTGAATGTCTAAGGTAACAAAAATAAGCTCTTTGCTAAACAAGTCCTGCTTTGTATTCCTTAAAAAATCCCATGAATCTTTGAGTATTCTTGCCCTCTCAGTCCAAACCTTTTTTAATTCCAGATCGAAATATTTAGCAATCAAATATGTCTTAGATCCTGAGGCTGCTACTGTTGTTCTGAGGGGTGGATCTTCCAAGTTCTTATGAACTTTGGGAATCCCAAAGATAGATGCTATTTTTGGCTTGTCTATTATTAAAAAATTAAATGCTTCCAAAGTAATATTACCTTCATCCAATAACTCATTTAACATGAAATCTATTCTCCTATTTGCAACATTAATCTCATTTCTAGAAACTCTAGAGTATCTGTCCGTATCATTTAACATATCCAACATTTTAGCTGAGTAAAGTATACTATCCATAAACACCACCCACCCTCCCTTGTCAGGCTTCATAACCGTAATGTATTGATTGTCTTTCAAGGAGGTAAGTAACTGATGTTCTTCTTTCATAAGATTATAATACTTTCTCCCTTTCTTTTGATTCAACCTGATCTCCTTCTCCACTCGTGTTTCAAAGTTTTTTAACTGTGATGGAGGGGTGGGTTTAGTGTACTCTTTTTCCTAGTCTGGAAGTTCATGTTATTAGTTTCTCTATTTTCATTATCAAACATCAACTCCAGATTTTTCTTCCGAACAAACATCTCAAGATCAATGAGAGTTTATGAAATGTTGCTAGTAGAAGTGGGAACAAATTTTAACCCCTTACAAAATAAGTTAAAGTGGGTGTGAGTAATTTCTGCTACACTGTAGTTATAAATACTAAAATTATGATAAACATGCCTATTCCCTTCAATTGTGATTTTATCTTCATCTGTACTAGACTAAACATTCAAAGGCCCACTCCTATCTGGGCTCAATAACCCCTCCCGTTTGGGTACCCCCACTTGTTGTTAAAATAATAATTCACGGGTCCCTGTCTTTTAATCCTCTTGGACCTCCTAAGGTCTGGAAACTCTTGTGGGTTATCAAGATCATAAGGTCTTTCAAAATTACTGAAACTGTAGTTTGAATTCTATCCAGTATAGTTACTTCTACCAGACTCCCCTTCTCCATAAACAAAGTGTCCCTTTCTTGTTGGAAATTGGCTTGGTAATTTTTGGGACCACTCCTTTTAGGTTTAGGGTAGCAAACTTTATCCCTGTCTAATTTTTTACACTTCCTACTATAAATAAACCTACATTTCTCCTCTATTTTCTCCTTCATACTATAATAGTTTGCTTTTTCCTCTTCCACCGTAAACAGCAAATTAGTGGCAACAGTTTTATTTACTTTCTCAATTTCAGACAACAATTTTCCTGTTTCTCTTTTGTTTTCTCTAATGATAGCCTTGACAATTTCTAATCCACAGTTGTTAAATATATCTAACAATTCTACATGGAACTCACTTCCCTCCTTGACATTGTTAGGGTACTTATACAGTCTCAGTCCCTTAGGCACTATTCCTCTCTTCACACATTCTTATAAATAACTATTATCCATGCATAAACTTTTGTATTTCAGCATTAAATCATGTAAGATGTTAACATTGGTGTTGTAACTATTCACATTAGAAGCATTAATAGAATTACTCTGGAAAACATAAATGGAAAATGAACAATTATTTTTTAACCAGTTAATGACATTATTGTCCCTACCCCAGTCCAAATTGGTCAACTAGCCTTGCTCGCGATTCGGGGCATCTGAAAGAACAGCCCCGTTCGTTGCTATACAGTTTGTACCATGCACTGCTTTATAAAGTCCATTTTGTTTTCTCCTAACTGTTTTTAGGCTGCTGTTAATGTCCCTAGAAGCATTCTGCAGGCATTCACTGTCCTCCATGATGTTCGGACTCATCATTTCCGGGGTTTGCTGGTGTAAAGTATTCGGAATTGACGTCACCTCATTTGCTTCACCCTGAAGCCACGCCTCTTGCTTGCCAGGTAACAAGGGGGATCCCTGAGTCTCTACATTGTACAAGCCCAAAATAGCTTGATTAAAATACTTAGAACCATTGTTCACAGTACCAGTTCCACTCGATTCTTGGTTTAACAAAGCCACTAGCTGTGTCAATTGACATTCCACTTGTGTCAGCCATTCGCTTAATCCATCAGAAGCACTGGTGCCCACCTTAGGGCTTCCTAAATCGATCACAGACTCCTGTTTTTAAAATTTAATAAACTTTTTCATTGGTGGATATGCTAGTGGGAGGAGTATTTAAGAAGTGTTGCTTGCTGGTGAATTTTATACATCTGATGAAGTCTTCTGTATGTGTAGATGAAAACGCAGAGTAAATTCTGAGCGTTAGTCTGTAAAATAAAGCGAGTGACCTTCAGGCGTTATTGTGTGGCCGTTTTTTTCATGACTGGACCTTTGTGTGCTATTACATTGCTGGTTTTGTGGTTTTTAATCTTCACATAATCCTTGACTGTGGGCTCGGTCCCAAGCATTGGAACTGACTTGACCGTTTATTTCAGCTCGTGTATTCCAAACTCTTGAGCTAGGCTTTACCCATAGTGCTTCTCTCAAAATTACCTCAGATCTCATTTGCCACTTCATGTGTCAGACCCATACAACCACTCTCGAGCTTTGGCTTATAGTTTAAGTAAGTTTATCAAATTTTTTTGTAAGTCTCCCTTTCATTTCTGGTGTTTTTTTCTTATACCTGCTCCTCTCATTATCTTTATTAGCATGTGTGTATGTGTTTTTCTCTCTCTCTCTGCACTACCGTTGGTAGTTCTTTCTAAGTGCCATTGTTGGTACTTTCTTTTCTTACCTTTTTAGGGTATTGTATTTTACCATTGTTGGTATTTTCTTACTTTTTCTCTTTCTCTCTTAAAAAAACTCTATTTCTGCTCCTTCCTGTGATTTTGTGTGTGTGTGTGTGTGTGTGTGTGTGTGTGTGTGTGTGTGTGTGTGTGTGTGTGTGTGTGTGTGTATGTGTGTGTGTGTGCGGGCAAGTGTGCGCTGATCTGTTTGGTATTATTTCTGACAAGTCAGAATCTCTAGCCAAGTACTCTAAGGGCACATTGGGGTTTAAAAGGTACCAAAAATGTGAAAGAAAAATGCTCAATTTGGTCTGGCATACCCTTTGTGTTTATTGCTTAAGAAAACTTCATCTACAAGAGAACTGTTCAATTTGCCATGGTTTTTCCACCAGAACACTCACCAAATGGAAAAACAACTTAATTCTTAAAGGTATATTTAAAAGTGATTTTAATGAGGCCATTTCTGTCTGCAAAAATGGAAGTCAGTTCATGATCTTTCTCATCTTTCTCTTCTAAGAAATTACCTTCTTTGGTTCCCAGTACCTTGGAACCACCCAAGAAGGTTTCTAAAACAACCTTTGGTGCTGAAGAGTTCCACGGCACCGAATGGCAAAAAAAATTCAACACCAACCAAAACTTCAGAGTTGACCTCAAGTACCCTGGCACCAAGAGATACATCGGTACCAGAGCAGTCAGAGCTAATTTTTGTTCCGAGATCCAGAAATTCTCCATCTGTTGATCCTTTCAAAGATAGACCACTGAGCCCCTTTGTTGATCAGAGATCCCCTAGGTCTTCTTTGACTGCTTCAGTTCGGTCCACTAAGAGTCTCTCTGAAGCTGACATCATGAGACTGGTGGATCAGCTCCTGATGGTGAGGAGATTGTCTTCAGTTTCTAGCCAAGCAGGCACCAGAACCAACCCTACTATGACACCACCCATTCTTCCTCCTCCAGCTCCAACTGAGACATTGGAGCCCTTGATTTTGACATTCCTGGCATCGACTGTCTCAGTTCTGGTAGTAACTTCTTCTCCAGAACCGAGAATTGCCTTGGGTTCCTCCAGACCTTCAGCACTGGAGACCTCCTGGGGTTGGGACTCCCTGACCAGTTTCAAGGTCCATCGACTTCTTTAATATCAGAGCCATGTGTGACCCTCAGTGTTTTGGCTTTCGTAGGATCAACTCAGGCTTTGGTTTCAGGGGTTGCCTCCTTGGTGCAAGGTGGGACCTTGGTTCCGATGGAGTCTGTTTTGGTTCTGAGCTCCCATCCCTCTATGGGGGGCTGGCCTTTTGAATCATGGAGAAGGCCTTGCCTATTGGGGACTCACAGCCTCTGCCATCCCTGTTGAGACAGATTTCCACATCTCCTCAACCTGAGCTTCCATCAGTCTCTTCCCAGGGACAGAGGGCACAAAAGTCCCAAGAAAGACCCACCTTGGTGATTTCCTCTTCAGACAATTCCCTGGAACATCCCCCCAAGGAAGTACCTGTGAAGAAAAAGTGCAAGAGGAAGCACTTAGACTCCCCGTAGGAGTCCTTCACTGAAGATACTGACTTTGATGAAGGTCAAGGTTCCCCCAGGTCACCTCCTGATGATGTTTCCTTCGGGGACAACCTAGAGATCCTGAAACAGAAGGGTGACTGGTCTTCCATCCAACCTTCTTCAGGGGAGTTAGTATACCTGGAGGCTTTTCATGCCCAACTTTCTATCTCATGGATCTCTCCGCCTGCTGACGATCTCATTAAACTGATCACTCATCGGGCATGGAAGATGCATGACTCCATCAAACCAATCCCTAAGAGACCTGATTGGATCCTTTCAGCCACCAAGGAAGAGCAACATTGGTCAAAAGGCGTACCTGTAGATGCCATGGTGATATCTGCAGCCACAAAGAAGGAACTTGCCGAGGAACAATTGACTATCCATCCTCCTAACAAGGACTCTAGGACTATGGATAGGTTTGAGAAGAGCATTTATGCTTCATCGACCCTGGCGCACTTCACAAGTTTACAGAGGGATCTACTCAAAGAGCTCTTGGATACCCTCTCAGGAGCAGTAGCTGATGGGGTATGGGACAAAGTTGTCTCTCAGATCACCACCCTTGAAGCGATTTCTAACTTATTCATGAGGCTGCTTGCCCACACAGCTGAGGGGATGACAAGACCAGTGGGTTCGGGCATAGCCATTAGAAGGCACTCCTGGATGTGCTTATGTGATTTTGTGTAGCCATTCATAGCGGCATTCATCAAGTCTCTGATGGATCATCCCTTTTTGGTCCTAAGGTTAAAGAGACTCTGGCCAGATGTGAAAAAGATGGGAAGACTCTTTCTGCTTTAGACATACATTTCTCCACTCCTCAGTGGCCTTACTCTAAGAAACAGAGGCTTGGGAGACTATGGTTTAAAAAATCCCAAGGGCCTTTCCAGGATTCACGTAGCAAAGACTTTCCTCAGGGCAGAGGGGGAAGTAATGGAAGATGCCACCCAGAGGCAGAAGTGGCCTCCAGAGATACTTTCTCTGGTATTTCCTACCAGCAGCCCTGGAGGGAGGCCTGATTGCCCTCCTCTGATGGCAGTCAAGAGACAACTATCCCTGCACCAACCTGCCTGGCAACTGATAACTTTGGACAAATAGGTGCAGGGAATCATATCCAGAGGTTACAAAATCCCAATTTCTATAAATCCAAAACCCCAAAAAAGATGCACGGATGTTTAACCCAGCCACAGGGAAGCAGCAGTAGCAGAAATTCAAAAACTGTTCAACAAAAGAGCCATCCAAAAAGTCCCACCAGACCAAATATGATCCGGGTTTTACTCAAGGTTCTTTTTAGTGTGCAAAAAACAGGACTGGAGACCCATTTGTATCTCAGCCAGTTCAACAAGGCAGTTTGGCAAACCAAATTTCGGGTGGTCTTGGTACAGTCAATACTTCCATTCTTGAAAAAAGATGATTGGATGTGCTCTATAGATCTCCAGGATGTGTATTACCACATAAAAATGAACAAATGCTCCAGGAGGTTCCTGTGCTTCTGTCTGGGAGCCAGTCATTTCCAATTCAGAGCACTGCCATTTGGACTCACCTCAGCCCCCAGGGTGTTCACCAAATGCATAGCAGTGGTAGCAACTCATCTCAGACTGCAAGGATTTTGAGTTTTTCCATACCTCAATGACTGGCTCTCACCACTACCACCAGGCATCAGTTAAAATGGGCAAGAGATTACACTCTGCATCTCTGTGCATCTCTAGGCATCACAATAAATTATGAAAAGTCAAATTTACAGCCCTCACCACAACTAGAATTCATTGGAGCTCTGTTGGACACTGTTCCAGGAATTGCTTCACTCCCACTGGAAAGACTTCAAAGGATCAGATCTCAGGTCAGTCAAATTATCCAGAGCAAAAGTGGTAGCCAGCTACAAGCATTAGGTTTGATGGCCACCTCAATCACTCTTGTTCCCTTAGCATGATATCACATGCAAATCTTGCAATGGTTACCAGCCTCCCAGTGGTCTCTGATAGAGCAGCCAATGTCTCACCACATCTTGATTACAAATTGCTGCAAACAGGATCTTTTGTAGTGGCTCCATTCCAATGAGATTCTTTCAGGCCGACCACTCATCCTTTGGCAACCCCAAGCCATAGTGACCATGGATGCTTCCCAGATTGTGTGGGGGAGCATTATCTGGGAAAGACAGTCCAAGGCATGTGGTCTCACTAGAGGCCAACTTGCACATCAATATTCTAGAGATGAGGTCAGTGCTGTTGGCATTGCAAGCATTCCAAGATGCCCTTCCTCTAGGAACAATAGCAATTCAGGTGGACAACATGTCGGTAGTCTGGTATATCAACAAGCAAGGGAGAACCAAATCTTACCCATTGTGTCAGAAGCCCTCAGAGTTTGGCAATGGGTGACTTCTTCCAACTGCTTTTCTCACAGCAACGCACATTCTGGGGAGTTCCAATGTGATAGCGGACAAGCTGAGCAGAACCAATCCTGAGGTGGCGAAAGAGATTTTTCGTCACTGGGGCCAACCTTGCTGCAGTATTTTTGTGT
This sequence comes from Protopterus annectens, assembly GCF_019279795.1. Taxonomy (NCBI): domain Eukaryota; kingdom Metazoa; phylum Chordata; order Ceratodontiformes; family Protopteridae; genus Protopterus; species Protopterus annectens. The sequence goes on along the minus strand of NC_056728.1, from coordinate 1,757,915,355 downwards.
CATCTCTGAACAACAAGTGCAGCAGTTTCTTTCCCCTAATTCCCCCTCCGGGGGAGTCACCCAGAGATGTTTTTCTCCACGATTGGCACTCCAGTCTTCTTTTTGTCTTCCCCCAACTCTGTTGATATCCCAGTTTCTAAAGAAAGCCAAGGGTTGGAGAATACAATAATCCTCATTGCCCTCTTTTGGCCTTAACAAGTTTGATTTCCCTTCCTTTGGCCTCATCTTCTTCGCAAACCATGGATGCTGGACCCAGCTCCAGATCTGCTGTCTCATCTGGAGGGCATGGTTTACCCAAACCACCATCATCTCAAGCTCACGGCATGGCTTCTCCAATTCCCATGATTGCCAGGCATCCTTCTCTTTCCTCTCCTGTCCATATAATCATTGTGGCCCATCACAAACCTTCAACTACAAAACTGTATCAAAGTAAATGGGAAAAATTTGCAAGTTGGGCCCTTATGAATGAACTTGATCCTTATATAACCCCTGTTCATAAAGTTTTGGATTTTTTAGCTAACCTCTGTCAATCTGATTCCTCTACCTCAACAATTAAAGTCCAACTAGAGGCAATCTTGAACTTCCATATGGGGGCTTGATGGGTCATCCCTTATGTCACACAAACTTTGTAAAGCCTTTTTAAAGGGAGCCCTAATGTTAAGACCTCTGTTTAAAGAACCCGTTCCTCCTTGGGATCTAACACTAGTTCTTCAGTCTCTTACTTTGTCTCCTTTTCAACCATCAGCTACTTGTGACTTAACATTTCTGACTTGGAAAACTTTACTTTTAGTGGCTATTACACCTGCCAGAAGAGTTTCTGAACTTCAGGCTTTGTCCTGCAAACCACCCTACATAGTATTTCACAAAGACGTGGTCTCCCTTAGGACTAATCCATCCTTTTTACTGAAGGTAGTCTCAGAATCTAATATGAATCAGACATTTCAACTACTGGTCTTTTTCCCTAATTTTTCTAATAAAGAAGAGTATTTCCTTCATTTATTAGATGTCCATAGACAGATACATTTTTATCTCCATAGAATGAGGGATTTAGGAAAATCTGACCAACTATTTGTTGCCTTTTCCTAGCTTTCTTTAGGTAACCCAGTTTCTAAGGCTACTTTGGTGAAATAGCTTAAAGATTGTATCAAATTTATCTGTCAATCAAAAGGGATCCACCTTTCACATCCGGTAAAAGCCCACTCAACTAAAGTGGTGGCAACTTCTGCAGTTTTTCATGCCAGAGCTTCTTTAGATTATATTTGTGCAGCAGCCAGTTATTCTTCTCCTCATACTTTTAACACTCATTACAAATTGGATCAGGTCTCTAGGGGATGAGCATCATTCGGTTTGATGGTGCTTAGGAATATTCTTCTGTGAGACCTCCCAAGATTCTGGTAGCTAAAGTACCACAGTCAAGGTTTATATGAAGATTGACAACATCAGATAAAGATATCTGTGTTGTCAAGCTTCACTAATCCTTAACATTACCCCTCCTTCCCCCAGCCTGACTCTTAGTGGATCACATTTTTCCAGAACTGGCTTCATATTAGGGACACATATCTGGTCTCATGATTATTATTATTATTATTATTATTATTATTATTATTATTATTATTATTGTCACTTGCTAACTGTCTGCCACTATTATGGGCAAACTCGATCTGAGGTAATTTTGAGAGGAGCATTATGGGGAAAGCCTAGCTCAAGAGTTTGGAAGGCATGAGCTGAAATAAATGTCTGAGTCAGTTCTGAGGTTTGAAACCAATCCCACAGTCAAGGATTAGTGAAGATTGACAACACAGATGGAACATTATGATAAGTCATAACTTCTGTTTTCAAGCAAGCCTCCAACCTCTTGTCTCCCACATGGCCTGCTGATGTCATCTACTACAAGTTCACCGTCAGTCTTATATAAATGAGACTTGTGCCGTGGCACTTGCTATAAGTACTGTGTTCTGTAGTCTGTGCATTTATATAGGTAAGGGTTTTATTCTCACTGCAGTCAACTGTGTGTGTGTGTGTGTGTGTGTGTGTGTGTGTGTGTGTGTGTGTGTGTGTGTGTGTGTGTGTGTGTGTGTGTGTGTGTGTCTCCATAAAGAAGAATGGAAGTGTATATCTCTAACTGACTTCTCCAATGGCATGATTATGCAGTGTTTTGATGCTTTCACAAACATCCATTTCAAGCAGGCCTCCAACATCTTGTCCTCCACTTGGCCTGCTGATATCATCTACTATAAAATCACCTGCAGTCCTGTTAAAATCAGAATTGCACCATGGCATGTGCATTAAGTATTGTGTTCTGTAGTCTGTGAACTTGTTAGATAAATATGGGTTCTATTCTCACTGCAGTCAAGTGTGTGTGTGTGTGTGTGTGTGTGTGTGTGTGTGTGTGTGTGTGTGTGCGTGCACATGCGCGCCCATAATGAAGAGTGGAAGTGTGTATCCCTGACTTCTCCAATGGCATGGTTTTGCAGTGTTTTGGTGCTTGCACAAACATTCATTTCAAGCAGGCCTCCAAACTCTTGTCCGCTACATGGCCTGCTAATGTCATCTACTATTACGATTACCTGCAGTCCTATAAAAATCAGACTTGTGCTGTGACGCATGTGTTAAGTACTGAGTTCTGTAGTCTGTGTACTTAGATAGGTAGCGGTTCTATTCTCAGTGCAGTCTACTGAGGGGGAGGTGGTGTGTGTGTCTGAGCTGTTACTGGACATTACACAGAGAGTGTTTTACAGCAGCTTATGGAACACTCTTCTGTGCACATTAATCATGCCATTGTTTTTAGCCACTGTTATGAAGTGAAAGCCCTGCAGTATGTCCAGCTTCTGCTTTTACTTATGTAAGAAAATGTATAGTTCAGTTTTTTGTGTTGCTATAATTAATTTTGAAAAATATTGTGCTGCTTTTGACTCTGTTGCCTATGTAATGTTAGGAACAAACAGTCAATTGGTTATTTTATTCTGTTGCAGTTGTGTTGCCCATACTATACATTGGATTCACACTGGATAAATCCAGTTCAGTTCAACTATTGATAGGTAAACATCATGAGACATGATTTTTGAGAAAACTACCCTGTACCCTTATGCCTGGAGTGTACACTAGGACTATATATTTGAAAGTAACTGTTTCTGGTCTCACTTTGAGCTTTAACAGTATTTCATTGTCTTAGATGTTCTGCCTTTGTCTGCATGCAGAGGCCTTAACTTTTTGTGGTTGTAGATGCAGAAAAAACAATAAAATTATTTTTTATTACAATTGGCTAATGCTGTCTAGGAGATCAAATCTTCAACAGCTCAACATAACTGAGCAAAGTTCAGTTAAACAAGCAGTAATGTCACACCTTATCTCTCCATAACTGAACTATAGATCCCACTTTGGACAGAGCTCCTACTGACCTCCCCATATGTTAGTTCCCCTAAAATACCATCATATCACATACCCCCATCATTTTCTCATTCTCTATGCAGATACCAGGATCACACGTCACATTACAGGTTGTCAGTTTCCCTCTTTTTCTTCTGCTAGCCTAGTTGACATGTTTTTATTGACTCGGTGCAGATAATGCCTCAGGCCTGTACTATGACATCAATGAAGTACCTTCATGGGCAGAGGTACTTTCCAGCAACCTACATAAACAGAAGAGACATCCAAAACACAAGCATGGTACACCTAACACTAAACCCAAAGCACAAAATACACATAAAAAAGAAGCACCAGTGTCTCACCCAGAAAGTGCTTAAGGCAATAGTTTTCTATTGCAAAGGTTGACCTTATAGTTGATTGTACAGTGAGCCATACACCCACCCCATTCTCCATTTTAAACAAGGAGAAACTTAGTGTCAGCTGTGTGGCACAAGTAGTTGTCACATCACACATGCAATCAAGTCTCTCTACAACAAGTCCCACTATTAATCCATCATAGTTGGTGTTGGTATGCACAACATGAGACATATCTCTAGGAAACATATGGAGACAGACATGACTGAGCTCTCTAAATATATGTCTCTATGTTTGACCAGCATTATAAGCTTGCCTAGGATGGGACAACAATATAAAGAACAAATGATCTTCTGAAATTGGTTATGTGTCTGGTGTCATACTTAGGGGCTCCAGTTCCTGTCAGTGTGGGATGACATTGTGGATAGACCACACTGCTTGGCAAGACATGGACTTCACCTGGCACTTCTAGGATTTTGTTTGCTGGTTAAGGCATTTGCCTTCACCATGATGCCTTTATTAGGCAAGGCGATAAAAACAGAAGTTACAATGTCAAAATATATAACTCCAACAAAGTAAGGGTAATGCTGCTAAACTGTAGCAGTTAACACCAGAAATTGCACTCTCTGTCAGCATTTGTCCCAATGGAAGTGGTGGTCGTCTGTGCAGTCACAGAAACCTGATTCTTACAAACTTAGAAAGTTGATAGAATAACAGGTTTTGCTTTAGCACGACATTTCTGAAGGGTATGAAGTCTGAAACTCAGATCTCTGTCATTATTTTATGTCTTCAGTCATTAATTACTTGTCAATAATTTTCCAGAAAGTCACTATGATATTAACTGCGGTCCAAAAATATGAGTCAAAAATCTAGACATTCAGGAAAAATCTGTATAGTTGGCAGGTATGCAGACAGTACAGCAATGCATACAACAGGCTTGAGAGGACACATTATCAGATATTTTGGACTATCTACAGTACTGACATAAATGTATTATGCTTACCAACTGCAGCAGCCCTATGTCTCTGAATTCCTGATAGGTAATGGCAACAGCTCCACATTTAACAGTATTACAGGGGGTAATACCTTTACTCATCTATATCTACAGTAACTCAAATGTTAATAAGAATGTGGCTGACTACTTCAAAATAAGCTTAAAACTGCAGCTATCTTAAATTCCCCCACCCAAAAAACAACTTGACACACACATATAAACTATTGACACTGTTTCAGAATGTCACGGTATTTTAATGATGGTATAATAAAGCATATCTGAAGCTCCTCTTGAGACGCAGGAGTGGCACCCACGTCCAGAATGCATTGATTGCTGGGAGCTATCCTGTGTGGCAATGTTTGCCAGGAATTCCTCTGTGGCAGAGGGGGTTCTGCAGCAGGCCCAGCACTGGTGATCTGGCGATCACTTGCCACTGCTGCTGCACACCTTCTTGCAGCTATCATATCTGTGGCTCTGTGATGCACCTACTCATAAGTGCAACAATATCATTTATGTTGCAGACTACTTCATCCCACAGGGCTGTACACTGAGCCATATTGCTCCATCCTCTGGACAGCAGTACTGCATGATGTTGATGAAAACCCTCTGTGATGAGGTCATTCTCTGCCTCGGTATACAGGGGCCCACATCGAACAGACATTTTGTGTCCTGAAAGACAAAAAAATGACAGCACATTATAAGGACCACATAAGTACAAATAAACTGTTTACAGATAAAGCAATAAAATAAGGCCTCAGTATTCTCCACTTAATAAACTTTAAAGATTCAACAAGGGTCAAAAACTAATGGGGAGGATACAAAACAAGGAGTGTAACAAGAGAAACATATCCTTGTTTGGGCCATAGCAGATGCTCAACTGTGCTCACCCACCCAAAATAACAGTCCATTCTAGTTTGTGCCATAGCAGGAGCTCATCCCCCCCCCACATACACACAAACAAAATAACAGGCTAAGGACCAATTGTGCTAACCAAACAACTGTGAAATGCTAAAAGTGCTATCAAAGGACCTTTCCATGAAACATGTACATAGTTATCATGCAGCATTATATTTTCAGCCTACTCTACATCCTCTGTACCTCTGAAATGGCTTGAAAAACAAGGCCATGCCACAATTATGGTTCTAAAAAATGCATTCAGATTTACTTCATATTATTCTCAACTACATTCCAGCATATGCATTATGTAGGTAATAAAATGGATACATACAAAGCTGCGGTGGTGCAGCAGTAGGGCTGTCACCTCACAGCAAGAGGTTCTCCTGTTTGATTCTCGGCTGGAGCGCCTTCTGTGTGGAGTCTGCATGTCCTCCCCGTGGTCGAGTGGCATTCGAAAGACATGCATAAATGGGCATGCCTTCATTGAAAGTTGGGCACTGAGCTGGGACCTCGGCACCGTAAAAAAAAAAATCAACAGACAATCATTAGCAGACCGGAGTTCCGCTGTGGTGACCCCTAACCTGGAAAAGCCGAAAGAAGAACAACCTGCTGGAGTACAGTACTCCTCTGTAGAGTTATACTGTTCAAAATAAATGTGTCACTAAGTTAAACAATGCAATAACTCTCATCCACCTTAGTTTGCCTAGCTACACATTTGTCTTTTTATAATGGAGTACATTAATAATGGCTTGCATCTGTCTTAGTCTGTGCTTCAGAGATGCTAATTACAGCCTAAGCAGCTGAATTGCATGGTACTCAACCAATATTGTAGAGCTAGTCAACAAGATGTAAAGCATTCATGTAGACTCCATGCTGTTTTTTATGTGGATTGAGAAAATAGTGGCATACAGACACAAAGTAATCACAGACAGATTGTTAGTAGCTGCTGCTTTTTTAATACATTTGTCTGTGCTACAGGCTGAGGCCAGTGCTGCTGCTGCTACCAATAGCCATAGACAGAGAAGGTGCAGACTTTGCAGGCCAAGAACACAGTACAAAAACTGTGCAACCTCTGGCAGCCTTGACTCAGAGCCATAGCCAAATGCAGGAAATGCATCCCAGTAGAAAATAAGGTATGTTTTGAACTTAGAATCTTAGCCACAGGTACCTTACACAGACTACCAAAGGACATGCTTGCTGTGCCATTGCCATCAGCATCCAGGATCTTCCAAACATTCCTGGATGCTATGCTACAACATGGCAGACAGCACATATATTTTACCATTAGTTCCAGGAAGAGGGTCACAAGAATGCTTCAATTGTACCATGTATTACCATGTATTGCACTACCCTGAAGTAATGTGTGCCATACATTGCAGTCATGTACACATGAAAACACCTGGGGAACAGGGTAGGGTCTACATTGATCATAAGGTCTACCACTTGAACAATTGCCAAGTCATGTGTAATGGCATGGGAATTATACTGAACGTGTGTGCTGTCCTGGCAGTCAACACAACTCCTATATGTGCCACATCTCCCAACTGCACCAGATGTGTGCTGTTGGGGCTATCGCACAGGCTCATTTAGGGGTGGATGCATGCTATGCACTGGAGTCATGGCTGATGAAACCCATCAGAAATGCGCACGCACGCACACACACACACACACACACACACACACACACACACACACACACACACACACACACACACACACACACACACACACACACACAGATACACAGAAGAACACCTTAATGAGACACACGGTCCAACTCATAATGTCATAGAGCATGTTTTTGAGCTACTGAAGTCACAGTACCAGTGCCTAATACATCTGGTCAAGGCCTCCATTACAATCCACTGACATGTCTCGCAGTGCTCATAGTATGTGCTATGCTATCCAAGTTAATCTTGTGGAAACAGCTGCAGCAGGAGGATCAGCAAGGTGAAGGGGAACACATCCTCCTGACAATGCCAAGGTCACCTTTCATGAACACTGTCAATGATGAGTCAGAAGAGGAACCAGCAGCTGGTGTGGTTGTAGTCAGACATAGGTGTGCTTAGTATGTCCTTTCATTGTCTAGGAGACGAGACAAAGAATGCTGGCTCACCACCTAGGAGCCTAAAACCATCCTCCTACTTCATCATACTTTTGTATTGGGAAAGCATTACAGAGAACAGTTTGACAATAAGGATACAGATTGCAGTTTCTGACTTCTCTATACTCCTTAAATCAGACAATAGGCAAGATGCCAAACAAGCAGAGCAGCCAGACCAACACAGTCTTGTTAATGCCATAGCAGGAACACACATTTGCTCCACCACCCCGAAAAGAACAGTTAGTGCTTGTTTGTGACATCCAACCTGGCTTTCCTTAATTGGTAACTGCATGTCATATTATTCCCAGTTAATATCCTTGGACATTGTAAGTGCAATGGTATAGAATGGTTCACACACTGTATGTCCCAGAGTACTGGTCAGATAACTGCTAAATGACCAAGGAACACAGAAAGGTAAGAGAGTGCTGTATATTTGCAAGCAAGAGTCATAACAGGGTGTGTAATCACTAAGTGCAGTAATTTCAAAGATAAACATTTCACTAAATATACAACTAACATGTGATGTTTTTATATAACTGTGCATTCTGTTTAATTTTTTGTGTGCTGAATGAGTGTTGTTGCTTGCTACAAAGGTATTTGTGTAAAAAAACAGGGTTAAGTCACCTATCCTGTGTTCTGAATGTGCATTGGATGGTGATTTGGATTCCACCCCTATGTAGGCATATTTCATATGTGCAAACGTATTGTACTGTGTATGTCATACGTTGATTTCTGTTTCTGCCTGTTATTACTTGTTTTTTTTTTTCCTCTTAATTTTTGGGCCATTGTTTGTGCGGTGCTGCACCTAGCACAAATGTCTTTGGCTATGCTCAGCTGGTTTGCGTGCACAGTGGCAGTGCACAAACTGGACAATTGGACCAGCCAGGTAACAGACAGGACCCACACATCTAAAAATAGACATTGGATGCATTTTATTAATGTAATTGTGCCTGGAGCAAACCTGCTAAGCACCATTGTGCTGAGTTTAACAATTTGAACCTCAAAATTAATACTAATATAGGAGATGGTCATGGAGCTACTCCTGTTGCTGTAGACGTTAAGTGTTGGGGTGAAGTCCACATGGTCCTGGGTTCGGCTACAAGGATTGCAGCCTTTATTTTATGGTTGCGACCTTGCATTAGATAGCAATGAAATTAAACATAGACAAGCATTTTTTCATTCTTCTTGTGGAAACAGCTATAAGTGTAGGACTATCAAACATATGCTACAGACCAAAAATACAGCAGACTCCATTCTTTTTAATGGTGTCCCACTTCACATTATAGTCATTCTTAATTATAGCAGCTGACCTAGTATTTCTTATATTATAATTATTTTCCTGATGGCTGACACAATAATATTGTGTCAGTTATGTACTTGTGTAGTAATGTCTATATTGGTTACCATCTCTGTAGTGGTTACCATTGCATAAACATGTTGCCTGTGTTTGCGCTATGGTAAGCAACGTGCACCATTTTCAAATGTTGCAAAATCCAAAAGTGCATGCTCTCAGTATCTGTGATAACTGGAACTGGTGGGAAACATCATTCTAATGTGACTGCATGAGAGTAAGCTGCATGCAGCTTTTACAAATGTATCATAAACTAGACAATGCACACTCTCAAGCAATCCAATTCTAAGGTTATTTCCTATATAGGTGGCTTGTGCAACTTTGTTATTCAACTGGAAGAGCAGAACTATGCTTTCATGAACACTGTCATATCAGCAAAACTATGTCAGGTATTATAAGTGAGAGTAAATATAATGTGACGTGGAACAAAATAAAGTAAATAAAATAAAGTAAAACGTGTATGGAATATGCAGTATTCGAACCCAGGACCATGTGTATTGTAGTTCTAAACTTACATCTCTTGCCACAAGAAGGTTGAGACAACACTTGTCTGTGTAGCACTTTATTTGTATAATCTGCAATGTCACAACAGTATAAAAAAAGTTTGCATTCCCTGTACTAGAACCCAGGACCATCTGCACTCCAGTCCTAGACTTAACACCTGTTGCCCCAGAATTAGTTACATGAGGTCCCCTACATTAGTATTTAATGTCAACATTATGGTATTAGTGCAGTGCAGCCTCACTTACCGAGTTTGCTCGATGCCCAAAAATGCCCAGCATTATTAATTGAATGCATCTGGTTTCTATTTTTGGATGTCTGGGCCATGTCTGATACATGGGTGGTCCAGTAGCGCAAACGAGGTAAGCACAGCCAAAGCCGTTTGTGGCAAGAAAGACATCACGCAAACTTCAGAAGAAAAAAAATAAAAAAATAAAAAGAGAGAAGATTAAATAATTACACATACAATATTAATTAAGAACAATCCTAATATATATCGAACAAGGGAGAAGAAACTGCCATGCAATCAACCTTTTGCAGACAGCAGACTTACACAGAAATGTTATCTGCATTCATGAAGAGGTTTTGTGGCCAGATGCCCTGGTGTGTGCTACGAAACCTTGTTTAAGCAGGCAGAGTTTCATTAATACTGATGGAGCACCACCAGCACAGCACTACTTCCTGTACACAATAATACTCTGTGTAGGCACTACATGAACCCTACATAGAGTTTACTGAATCCTGGGGTAGAAGGAAATTTCATAGAAAAAATGGGAATTGTGAGAACAATATATGCAGAAAAATACTTTGGAGGAGAAATGATGTTCAGGAGAAGGCAGGCATTGAATAATTTATGTAATGTAATGTCTTGATTATAGGATATGTAACAATATATGTGATGTTTAATATTCGTAAATGTGAGCTTGTTAATCTGGTTTGATTACTTTTATATAAATGCAAGTATACTTATGTCACAAGTGATAATTCAATAAAGTTGTTTACAGTTGTAAAAAATAGCTGGTATTAGCAACATAAACCCCTCACTTCTCCTCCTCCTCGTGAATGTTATTCAGTCTGCATTCTTCCCATAACTTCCATTTGTAGTAATCTGATTCTTCTCTTCTCTAAATATCTTTCTTCCAGTCGTTTTATCTTTTTAAATAATATTCAATACTTCAAATACAGTTGGTTTAGACTTTCATTTCCATTTTGTAGTAATTGCTTTTTTGCCAATCAACAGGATTAAACTTAATAAGGCCTTAGTATGTCTAGGCAAGTCATATCATGTGTCCCATCTCAAAAGAATAATTTCCTTGGTTGCAGCTATGTATTCACCCAGTATTTCTGATGGAGGACTCTGTAGGAATTTTTAAAACTCTGTCAAATAATGACACTCTCAAAACATATGTACCCATCTACCACTTTCTTCACCATCATACCTTCAACATTTGCTATCTACATGAAAAAAATTCTTTAAAGTCTACTTGTGCAAGCGTGTCCAAGGAAAGATCCTAAACCTTCTGGACTTGGTTGCATGACTGGGAGTCATACATATTTCCTCCCATTGTTCTTTTGTAAATTGATTTTCCAGTCTGTCTTCCTAGCTTTTCTAATCTCCTATGATTGAGTTTTATAGTTATCATGCAATATTTTGTATGCCATACTAATGATCTCTGTTTTAACAGCAGCTTCTGTCTAGATTCAACTAAAAACTTTACAAGAACAGGTCTTTCCCTTAAGATCCCCCTCTCCCTTTCTGTTTACCTATATTCTGATATCAATCCCTGGCAGGGAAGGCAGCCTGTAGCCTGCAGTCCAAATCTCTTCTTGGCCTCATCCCACTCTATAGTTATTTGATTTTTATTTGCTCCCAATGCCATGGTTCCTTTGCCAGTTTTCTCCAGTAGATTCTGCCCCCTCTTGTCTATTTTCTGTACCCCTATTTGCTGCCATCACTATTGGCAAAATCTCCTTTCTCCATTCTTGTGCTTGACTTAGTTCTTAGAATATTTTCTGCTACTTTATGAATATAATATTCTCTATGGTTGTTATTCTCCATAAGGATCTACATCCAAAAGTCCACTCTGTTTATTTCTTTAACTTTCCTCTTTTTTATCATCATCCCTTTCCATTTTGAATTATAACTTCTGCTTGTGTTTTATATATATATATATATATATATATATATATATATATATATATATATATATACACTAGCTTTAACTGTGTAGCTCTAAAACATCCCTTCAAATCAGGTAATCCTAAACCACCTTTTTCTATTAGAAGAATCACCTTATCCCAATTAATTCTTGTTCTCTTCCCCTCCCAGATGAATTCCTTCAACTCTGTTTAACTATTGTTCACAACATTTCTTCTGTTTGATAAAATATTTCTGACCTGTGTATAAAACTAAAGGGACTATAACATTTTCACTGTTTGTATCTTACAATCCATATTCATAAACAATATTATTTTGATTAGTCTCTTCCCACATATCCTAACAGAAGTCTTTTATATCCATAATCTTAAATAATTAATCTTATCTCGTCCTCATACATATGGATAGTGTTGAACCAATTCATGTGAGGGTACATAACTTATGGTTATAGCCTTTCTTTAGCTTCATTAATTTTATATCCCCAAAAGACTTGAAACTATCTCAATATGTTCCACAAGACTGAGATGTCCTTTACTGGATTTATCAGGTACTAAAGAATATCATCTGCAAATAAAGCCAACATTTCTTGATTGCCAAACCAATTATATCCTTGCATTTCTGAGTCCCTTATTTTCTTTTCCAGTGTCTCTAAATATAAAGCAAATAACAAAGGGGAAAGCAGACCACTCTGTCTGGTTCCTGTCTTCAAGCACAACATATCAGAGAGGAATCCTCTCACTTTAATTCTAGCCTCAAGTCCTTCATATATTCTCCTAAATAACCTTATTATTGTATCAGGGAATGCAAATGCTTCTATTGCTTTACTCAGAAAATCACATCTTACTCTATCAAATGCTTTGTCTGCATCAAGATCCACTAACAGCAGTAGTATTTTCTTACATTCTGCCTCCCTTTGGAACATCGTTGTTCCATTAATGTTGTCAAATGTTTACTCCCCCACCCCCAAAAAACACACTGATATATATATATATATATATATATATATATATATATATATAAATTTTGGCAACAGTTTGCCATTCTTATCGTTAGTATAGCCAGAAACAATTTATAATCAGGTTTAAAATGTAAATCAATCTATATGAAATTGGGTCTAATGGGTCTTTACCACCTTTAGGTAATACAGCCACCATAGCTTTCTTCCAAGATGTTGGAGCTTCCTCTCCTTTTAAAGTACTGTTAAATTAAATCTTCAAGATCTTTATCACTTTCTTCAAACTTCCACAGGAATACCATCTGTTCCTGGAGACTTTCTTGAAGATTGATTATACATCACTGTTTATATCTCATCACCTCCTATCTTAACTGTTAGTTATTGAGCCTCATCTACCTGTAACCTTAGCATCATTATATTTTCCGTAAATATTTCCATTTGTGCTTTCTTTATTTCCACATTCTCTGCTTTATACGATGTTTCATAAAGTTTCTGAAATTTCTTTAATACTTCTACAAGATCTTTAGTTATTTTTCCTGTTATAGGCTCCTTAAATTTTAAGATAGCCCTTTCTACTTTCTGTTGCCTAAGTAATTATACTAAATTTTTTTGTGTGCTAGCATTATCAAAAGTCATTGCTTAACAGCAATCTTTCTAACCTCATGCATATTATCCAGATACTCTCTTATTCTCTCATTAGCAGTCTGCATCTGTGCCTATTCTGCGAAATTCCCCTTATTCTGTAGTATTTTAGCCTTTCTCAGCCCCTCTAAGTAATTCCTATTACTTCTTAAACATAGGTATTTCTCTTTTATTTCTATCCTATTTTTAAACTCCCATTTTCATTTGATCTCATTCACTAGTTATAACTTCTGAAGACATTTCTATCTTCCCTAATAACTCTCAAATCATTTCCACCATCCATTCTGTAAATTCCTGTCTTTTTAACAGGTAAGTAAGAAAGAGCCAGTATCTAAATTTTACTCCAGTATCCTACATTTCTATCTTGGTTTTTATCATTGCAGGAAGCTGTGTTGAAGCTCTCAATCAAATGCACATGTCCCCTGTGAAATATAATTTCTTTCTAGTTTAGACCAGTTATTGTAGTTTGGAAAATATGTAATTTCTGTACAAGTTCCTCCTACTAGATTCACATCTTCCATTCCAAATATTTTCATAAATTACTTCAGAACTTTATCCTTTTTTTCATATTTCCATTCTAGGTCCCCTGATAAATTCTCACTATTGCAATTCATGTTCCAGTCCCTATAGGTAATATTACATGCTGAAATCTGATTATTTCTCCTAAAATTTTCATAAGCTCCACAACAGCACTTTTTGGTGGAATATAAATACATGCTAGCTTGAGCCCCTTCCTTTTCCAGTAGCCCCTTACTACCAAAAATATACCACAATTGTCTTTTTTTCCTCTTCACTAGTGGATCCCCCTAGCAATTAAAACAATTACTCCCCTTTTCATGTATCCTTATATTCTGCTGAATATCCATCCTGAAATCCTTTCTTTGCCAAATTCACATGCTCATTTTATTGCAAATGTCTCCTGAAGCACTACTATTTGCACTATGCATTTTTTTTATATAATTTGCCATTCTTTCCTTTTTGTCTATACCTGTAAGGCCATGTACATTCCAAGATAATATGCATAGTGTAACCATTATGATAAAAAGCTGTTGTTGCCACCTATTATACATTCAGTTTTTTAATGTTTATTTCCAGTTTCCTTATTACATGCACATCATCTGGCAGACTAATCATTTATACAGCTGTTTATTTTTATCCCCATTTGAACTTATGTTACATTTTTAAGACTTTTTGTTTTAATGAAAACCCTAAAAGAAAAACAACTAATATATTTTCAAAATAGCCCCATCTCCTATCAACTTAGAACAAGCACACAGAATATATGTACCTCTTCAAAAATTAAATTTAACCCTCTAGATAGTAACAGCTGTCCAAATCAACAACTGCACCCAGAGGCATTACCTAACCCAAAATTAAGGTTACCCATGCTAAAGCACTTGCTGCAACCTGTGTTCCCACTTACACCAATTGTTCTCTGTTCTTTTCTTGCCTCTATTCCCCTCCCAGATGTGAAAAACAGCTTGTATGCTTCCAGAAAACATTAACTTTTATCTCTAAGAAAAAGTGCATTGGTTATCTTTAAATACAACATAATTGCTCAATGTTCTATTAAATGCATTAAAGCATTAAGGGTGCTAGAGAGGCTGCTATCTTACTCACTTCTCATAATGTCAAAGTTTATTTTTTACTGAACTCATTGTGATTGTATCTTTAGATTTTGCATTTCCCTCAGCAAAGAATACGCAGAACTCCCAAGTTTAATTGCTTGTACCAGTAAACAGCTTGTCTCCATGTAAAGGTAGTCAGCAATGAATCTTTGTAAATTTCACTCAGAACAGATTGTACACCTGCCTCAGCAGCAGACTTCTTGATTCCCACTGAACATTTGCTAATGGAAAAAAAAACACAAGCTAATATGTTTGCAAATGTAAGAAGCTTGGCACTTTTCACTGCTTTTATCATTTTTTTTGCAAGAAAGTTTGTTTATAGCTTAAGCCAAGCACATTAATCTAGACATTCACTTGTGTAAATTAAGATAAAATATATTATTTCTTTTGGCCCTTGCCTTACTTTGGCTATCTTTTATACTTTGTGATGTAGCCCTCCTCTATTTCACTCATTTTCTTCTCCCCTCCTTGCTCTAACCATCCCTTCCTATTGTCCCCTGCACTGTGTACTTCATTATTATTAGTGTTATTAATTCATTTGCATATTATTTTGTTTGTATTCATAATATTTGTTAACTTGCTTGTCTTTTGCTACTTATATTTGTACTGTATGAGACTGAAATAAGGCAATTTGGATCAGCGTTCTATCTCGGTTACCAAACTGAATAAATAAATAACTATACATATAATATAATCTGTACACTTTTACACCTCTCCCACCCCCAGCAACCCAAGAACACAGCATATTAACATTATCTTGTTATACTGTAAAGTCTAAATGTCCTAGAATCAAAAATGTACTTGTTTACTTTAATATATTTAACACATACACCAGTTACTGAAGATACAATCCCCACATTTAAAATCACACCTGACTACATACTTCACAAAACTGTTTTGTTATATATAACTTGCAGTTTATATCATGAAATATTTTATACAAATACTAATAAGAACAAAAATTGTTTTACTTAGTTATTTTTTCCTTTTTATTGTCTTTCTAAACATTGATGACATAAAGTGAGGTATATATGCTTTTCAAGTCCAGTCACAAGTTTAACAAAGTCAGCAAAAGTCCAATGTTTCTCAGGCACATTTTCTTGCAACATCATATTAAACAAATGTGATTAATGTTTTATAGTCTCCATTTATTCACTAATTTCAGTGTTGCTGGTCTTCCTGCTCAAGTCCATTTCCCAGCACCAGACTCTGGTTCATGTCTAAGGTACTCCTGATTTGTAGCATCAACTTCTGTGCTTTTTTCTGTCTCTCAAGTATTTTCTTTTGGAATATTGGAAAAAGTTTCACTGGCAAAGTCTCTTTGTGAGTTTTCTTGTCAGAAGAATGAGAAGAATAATGACCTTCTGTTGGCTGGCTCACTTTTTGTATGATAAACTTTTTTTATTTCCTCCGTAGCCTGTTCTGCATCAAAAAATGTATTTGATCCTCCAGGAAAAATATTCTGAAGAGGGTTGGACATAGCAGCTTGAATCTCACACCTGCCTCTTGACAGTCCCTGTTTCCTGTGATAAATTTGCTTCTCTTCTGCCTGGTATACATTGACTAATCATTGTCCACAAACAATATGCTGCCTCCAATTTTTAATATTTTTCCACTTTGCCACAGTTTTCTCAGGATCAACTCTTCCAGATGGTATGATTGTTTCTATACTAATATAGGTCTTAGCTACTTTCTCATGGCTAGCATATACTTGATATGCCTTTTCAAGAAACAAATCATGCTGTGAAATACCAGTCCAGCTACTTATTTGTGCTTTTGTAAAATTAACACAGTCTGTCTTCCGTTTTTTTCTGGTACAGCAGAAAATCTCAAGTTTTCTCTACACACTGTCTTCTAACTCTACCATTTTTGAAACAGCTCTTTTTGAGGTCCCTTAATGAGCCTTTTCTTGATTTCATACTCTGATTTTTGCGGATTTATTAGTTCATTTGAATAGCTATTTGATGTTTCTTCTATTTTCCCAGACTTTTGTTGTTAGTGTTGATATACTTCTTCAATGTTTCATTGATTTTAATCACCTCTGAGTATATCTGATTTATTTTTCCTCTAAATTACTGGAAATCATCTCTTGTATGAAAGCTGATGTTTTAACTGTATTTTGCTGAACAAATGCAGGTTACTTCCTAGACAGTGTTTTTTCACCTTTTCTGGTTGATTTTCAGGTTCTCTAAATTTCTTCTTTGCTGGCATCTAGATAGTGTACTTACCAGCCAGTAACTGAATTTTACTCAAACTTACAATATCACAGACTGTTTTCACACTGGGAGAGCTTAAATTAAGCTATTGATCAGTGTGCAGCCATCATGGAAGTTCCCATGTGTCATATTATGTTGACCCTTTGGAGTATTTAATAATGTGTTTTTGTTAGGACAAAATGTTCAGCTATGAAACTTTTCAGCTTGTGTTTCTGAACTAACAACACCTCTGGCAGGTAAAGCTTTTTCAGTTTATCTAAGTCATGGTAATTAGTCTTCTCCATGTTCATGAAAGTTCTCAGTGGTCTTCCAGTTAACTTGGATTATAAGATCCTACCCAGTCTGCTTGATCCCATCCTTCCTGGTGAGCATACAGCCCTAAAGTAGAAAGATACCCCTTGAGATTTTCCTCTCAGCTCATCTATTTTAATGGTGGCCCAGTCCTTATCTTTGAGGTAGATATTGGCTTGGCTGCAACATCTACTGTCTGCAGTATCTACTCCACTGTGGTCATCTTGGCACATGGAACCACACATAGCTGCAAAAAAATCCCAGCACACCACATAACTCTCTCTGTCTCTCTTTTATAAACACCTTTATTAATTTATTAAATTCACAATATTTATATGATGACAACAGACACGTACAATTATGGAAAAGAAAACAAACCATTGTATACATTTTCCTTAGTATCATACATTTACATGTTTCTTTTTTATCAATTATCAATCAAGCCAACATTATATAAATTCTTGCCTCTCCTTAAATTTAACTCCTTCTCCTGAACATTTTTTCTGCATGCATTGTTCTCACAATTTCCATTTATTTCTTTGTAATTTGATTATTCCCTTTTCTAATGCTCCCACCTACAATTCTTTTATCTCCTCTAAAATGTTAAATACTTAATTTATAGTTGGTTTAGATTTTGATTTCCATTCTCTGGTGATTGCTTTTTTGGCAGTTAACAGCATTAAACTTAGCAAGGTATGCTTAGCTATAAATAGTAAGCTATGACTAGATAATTCAGACCCTGCATTTCAATTCAAAAGAATAATTTCCTTTGTTTCAATCATTTGATCTCCCAACATCACTGCTAAAGTATTTCACTGGGAATTCATAACATCTGCCAGTTGATTACATTCCCAAAGAAACATGTTCCCAGTCACCTCTCTCTTTCCCATCACACTTCCAGCAATTGCTATCTACCTAAAGGAAAATGTTCTGAAGTCTGTTTGGTAATTAAAAATACACATACATGCACTTCCATGCAAAGTTCTAACCTTATGTACATTATTGCATACTTCACAGCCATACTGATGTCTTCCAATTGTTCCTTTAATTCCCTTTTCATTCTGTTTTTGCAGTCTTTTCTAACTTCCTCTGATCGAGTGCTATAGTTACTGTGCAATATTTTATATGCCCTATAATGTATCCCTTTTTTATCAGCTGCTTCTGTTCTATACTCAACTAAAACCTCCACCAGAGCTATTCTTTCACTTAGCATGCCTCATCCATTTCTCTATGCCCATACTCTATCATCAGTCCCCAGTAGAGAAGTCAGTTTCTAAGCTGCAGTCCAAATTTCTTCATAGCCATATCCCATTCTGTTACATTTCCCTCCCTCTTCATTTGCTTCCAATACTTTCTTTGCTAATTTTCTCCAGTAAATTCCAGACCCCCTTCTTGCCTATTTTCTATACCCCTGCTTGCAAGCATACCCTAGTGTAAAATATTTTGTATCTATTCCAGTGCTGCCTTAGTTCTTAAAATACTTTCTGCTACTTTTTGAATATAATATTCAGTGTGGTTGTTGTTATTCTTCTTAAGGATCTGCATTCACAATCCTACTCTTTCCGTCTTTGTTCACCTACACCATTTGATCATCATTCTTTTCCACTTTGAATTACAACCTTCTGCTTGAATCACATATTTGAGCCTCAATTCCATAACTCTAAAGTATCCCTTCAAATCAGATAATACTAAACTTGCTCTGTGGGGAGAATTCATTTATTCCACCTAACTCTTGCCCTCTTACTATCCAAAACAAATTTCTTCAACTCTTTATTATCATCTACAACTTCTTTGGTTGATAAAAATATAACCAATCTATATAGAAAACTAAAGGGACTAAAATATTTTTCACCACTTTTATCTTGTTATCCATAAAAATAAAAAAGAACTACCAGGATCTTAATTTGTGTATTATCTTTTATTTAGTCTCTTGTATAACCTTAGCTGCCATAACAGATTTTTTAATCCATATACTTAAATATTTCATCTTATTGTGTCCCTATAAATAATGCTAATGCTGAACCAATTCACGTGTATGAATATAGTTCACTGATGTAGTCTTTGTTTTAATCTTTATCTATTTTATATCCTTAAAATACATACATACATACATACAAACAAATATTTCAGGCATGGACATTAGCGCCATTCTAGCTTGCCAATATACCAAAACACTTGTTACCATAATCTGTCCAGGCTGTTCTTAAAAATATCTAAACTAGTACTTGCTTTAATGTAATTTGGTAGTCTGTTCCATGCATCAGCTACTCTGTCAGAGGACCAGTTAGTACACTTCTCAATCTATAGAATCCTCTACATAGGTTGTCTGATGATTCTCTTGTAATTTTTGATAACCCCAAACATTCCCAGAGGCAGTTGTCTCAAAATGCACTATATACCTGAATAAGATCTCCTCTTGGATGGTTTACCATCAAATGGTCGACAGTAACATGCTTGACAGCCACCTCCTCGACCATGGTAGGAGCGACTGTCAGAATGTCGACGTTCATTTGTACATCATTTTAAAAGGACGTACATGGGCAGGGAGTTTCAGCATGTATTTCAATGGGAGATTTCCACCTTAAGGTCAACAGAATTTGTTGATGTTGCTGCATCGATCATATGACCTAGTTCATATTCATGAGTCAACATTATTTGTCGCGGAAATCACCGTTCATGGACATGATTTTCATCCTTTTGATAGTAAACCCCTCTTGGATATCTGTAAGACACTGTACAAGTTTGGATATTTTAGTCTTTCATAATAGCTTAAATTTTCACATCCATAGATGCCCTTGGTATAGTTCCGCTGTACTCTTTCCAATTTAATCATGCTTATTTTCTTATAGGGTTTCCATATTGTTATTCCATACTCAAGTGTGGGGCTAATGTAACAACAAACAATGACTTCATCTTTTTTGATTTTGTAGACTTTATAAATCTTTTTTATACAACCTATAGTTCTATAACTATCATTTGCCAAATGGTTAATATGATTAGAAAAACTCATAGCTGAATCTACCCATATACCCAAGTGCTTAAATGAGTCTACAGTTTCAATCACTGTGTGCTGCATTAAATATTCACCTTTCAATCTATGTCTCCCAAATCTCATATGCTTAGTTTTTGATGTCTTTATCTGCATATTATTCTCTTGTGCCCAAATGGTCAATTTAGTCAAGTTATTTTGCAGACAAGCTTTATCTGTAGCACATGTAATCAATTTATCCAATTTCAGGTCATCTGCATATAGACTGTAGAACACCACAGGTGAAAAAGTTAGATCTGAAATATACAATCTAAACAAGTAAGGTCCTAGGACAGAGCCCTGTGGGACATGCTGATTGTAACCAAGGATTTCACCTGTCCAGTTGCTGTATGGTGCTTGCCATGTCCTATTTGTAAGGCATGCAGCTATCCATCTAATCAAGAGTACATCATTACCTAGTTGCATTAATTTATTGATCAGCATTTTGTGTATGACCCTGTCAAATGCTGAAGTTAAATCTATATAAATTACATCACAGCACAATTTTTCATTCGTAGCTGTTATTATATTGTTATAGAACATCATGTTATAGGTAGTAATATATCTATTTTCAACATATGCATGCTGATAAATGGTTTCAAGTCCCAACGTATCCAATTCTAACAATAACTTACCCAATATTACCTTCTCTATTGTTTTTCTACAATAAGAAAGTAGACTTAAGGTCTATATGACTCTGGGCTTGTCATACTCTCCTTTCCCTTAAAGACAGGTTTAATAAGTGCATGTCTCCAATCTTGAGGACTCTCTCCATATTTATATGACCTAGTGAATAACAGATACAATGGTACCGTAAGTTCTTGCTGAAGTGTTCTCAGGTCATTGTTACTAATTCCATTTCCTCCCTGTGCTTTGTTTGGATCCAGTTTGTGCAGTTCTTTTTCAATATAATCTAATTTGATTCCAGTATATGGGGCTACCTGGATATAACCAGGACAACTTATCACCCCTTTGGTTGAGTCAAACTGTTTTGCATAAGAGTTTGTAAATACATCTATAATCTGTTGTGTTTGAGAATGAATTTTAGAATCTGCACACAGTTAATTTGTGTGTCTTTACTCCTTCCACATCTTATATATCTATAAAAAGGTTTCTTATTATGATCACTATCTTTATATAAATTTTCTTAAAATTTTTCTTGATCTTGTTTCACACTATGTTTAATCTGTTTGTCCAGCTTGTTTAGTTCAGTTTTCAAAGTTGAAGTTAGACATCTCTTCCATTTCTTATATTTTTTTGTCTCTTACCTTAATCAGATATCTTGTTCTTATGGAAATATATCCCCCTGATATTGTATGCCTAGCTCCTGATGTTAAACATTTTTTATTTTTACACTCAAACAATTTCTCTTTCAAACCTTTCTACATTCTATCTGCAGTTTTCCACTGAATATCTCACACCAGTTAGTTTTACATAGCAACTGTTCTGCTTCCATATAATCTGTAATTAACCTTCTGTGCATTGGTTTAGATTTCAGTTTGGCAGATATGTCTAGCAACAAATTAACCTTTATAACCCCATGATCACTGCACATCAACAGTGGTAAAACTTGACTTGAAGTAACAGTAATTTCTTTAGGAACACAAACAATGTCTAGTATAAAGACTTGAAACTGTTTCAAAATGTTCGATTACACTGAAATGCTATTTTCTTGATCATCAAGTACAAAATAATACCATCTGCAAACAGATCACAATACCAGTTGCATCCTGGAATTTGAGAGTACCTTATTTTCTTTGTTAATGTCTCTAAAGATAAAGCAAATAACAAGGGAGAAAGAGGCCATCCCTGCACTGTTCCTGTGTTCAAACACAGATTGCTAGAAAGGAACCCTCCCACCTTAATTCTTGTCTCTAATCCTTCATATATTTCCTCCTTATTAACCCTATTATTCTATCAGGGAATGCAAATACTAACATTTCCCTACTAAAAAACTCTCAGCTGACTCTGTGGAATGCTTTCTGTTCATCGAGACCTGGAACAGCAGCATTTTCCTACACTCCTTCTTTCTGTATCAGTACTCTTCTTTTAATTGTTAATTGTTGACAGATACTCACCTCTTCACCACAAATCCACATTGATTTATATATATCACTTTTGGCAATGCCTTTGCCATTTTCTAGGTCACTAAAGATGTAAACACTTTTACAAGTATTGTTTTAAATTGAAATTGGTGCACATGAAGCTAGGTCATTTTATTTTTCTTTTTTAAAATATTTTTTTTCAAACACCTTTATTGAATTATCACTTGTGACATAGGCAAATTTACATTCATAGAAAAGTAATCAAACTGTATTACCATAACAAACATTATACTTCAAATATATTGCTATATATCATATAACCTAGGCAATATTACATAACATATTCAATTCTTGCTTTTTTAAAGAAGAAATATCTTTCTTTCCTCCTAACTTTCAGACTTTCAGAGGAATACCATTTATTCCTGAAGATTTCCTTGTTGATTAATTACAGATTACTATTTTTATCTAATCTCTTCCTGTCAGCTATTAATTGTTCAGCCTCATAGTCTTCTGACCGTGGCATAATTAAGTCTTTCATAAATATTTCAATCTATGCATTTTCTTGGTTTCCATATTCCTCTGCTTTCTAGAGTTTAATAACATTTCTGAAATATTTCATGATACTTTTGTAATATTTCTGGTTATTTTCTTGACATAGGCTCCTTAAGTTGGTAACAACTCTTTCTATTTTCTGTTTTTATGTTTTGATGTATCAACAGTAGTTGCTTAACAACAGCATTTGCATGCCCCTGCATACTTTCCATATACTCCCTTATTTCCTC
This sequence comes from Protopterus annectens, assembly GCF_019279795.1. Taxonomy (NCBI): domain Eukaryota; kingdom Metazoa; phylum Chordata; order Ceratodontiformes; family Protopteridae; genus Protopterus; species Protopterus annectens. The sequence goes on along the minus strand of NC_056728.1, from coordinate 1,757,892,043 downwards.
TTAAGCACTTTGTAGTTGCTCTTCTTATTGTTCTATCAGATCCCCCTTAATCTGTAATACTTTAGCATTTGACAACCCCTCTACACTATTCCTGTTACATCACTCCCATACTTTATTCTTTCTTATTTCTGGTTTCTTTATACCACTCTCTAATTATCTCTTCTGAAGAAATGTCTGTATTCCTTAGCAATACCTGAATCATTTTCACTACCCATTCCTTAAATTCCTCTCTTTTTAACACAACAGTAGGAAAGAGCCAGTGTACATTTGTACTTCATTACCCTGCAAAAGTACCTTAGTTTTATTGGTGCATAGTCTGAAAAAGTTATTGGATATCTCTCAAAGCTATTAATTAAATAAATGTACATGCTTCTCTGAAATATAATTTCTTTCTAGTCCAACTCAGTTATTGTACCTTGGGGGATAATGTGTAAATTCATTTGGAGTTCATACAGCTGAATTCACATCTTCCATATTAAATAGTTTTATATATTTCTTTAGACATCCACCCCCTTTTGTTATATTTCCTTTCTATGACCCCTGATATATCCTTACTATTGCAAATCAGGTTCCAGTCCCCACCCATAAATAATATTCTCTTCTGAAAGCTTATTATTTCTCCTTAAATTCTTTTAAACCCCATAACAGTAGTTTTAGCAGGAATATAAGTACATGCTAGCGCAATCCTCCTCACCTGTCAATAACCCCTTACTACCACAAATCTACGATTATTGTCTTTTTTCCTCTGCCATCACTATTGGGGCCCCTCTAGCAATCAGAGTTATTACTCCCCTTTTCCTTTGTCCTTGATATTCTACTTAATGCCCACCCTGAAATCCTTTCTTTGTTAAATTATCATGCTTATTTCTAACCAAATGTGTTTCATGTAACCTTGCTATTTGCACCCTACAAATCTTATATAATTCCATACTCTGTTTTTGGTCTATACCTGTAAGGCCATTTACATTCCATTTTAATACTGACACAGTAACCATCACGGTGATAAGCTGTTACTCCAACTTATTATATATGACAATTTGAATGTAAATTTCCTACTTTTAGCTTACATGCACACAGTATTGTTTGGCATGACGATCTCTTGATCTCTTTTGTAGTTGCTTCTTCTCATCTTCCTTTCAACCCATGTCACATTTTCAAGAAATTTTGCTTCAATAACACAACACTCAAACAGAATACTAACTAGATTTTCAAAATCACCATCCCCTTTTAATTTGCAACAAACACACCTATGTACATTTTCCAAAAATAAACTTTACCCCTCTAGAGAGAAGCAGATGCCCCAGCAAATAAACTTTGATCAGTTTCTAGTTCTTTGCAGTCTGTTAGTTGTAATGAGAAAAACAATATCATGAAACTGGAAAAAGACTAGTCCATCTCCTTGTGGAATGAATATATTTACTGTCCATAGTTTATGATAAATTAATATATCAAGACTGAAAACAAATTACATTATATTTCTGGCCTCAATTAGCAATAGCATTAGATAATTACAATGATATTACACTAGCAACTATAGATTAATTTCAAATAAGTTGATAAAATAGTGAATAATTTTTTTATTGCGTATTGCTAATACTGATATTTCCAATGTGTGATTTGTGATCCATGTTCTGTCCTCCATAACATGTAAAATTATTGTAACTTGCAGCAAAACTTGTCAGTAGTGCATGGTCACATGTATACTCCTACTAGGTAATTCAGTAAGCAGTCTTCCACTCATCACCAACTATGTATGCCCATTTTCACATTGGTTCATGGCTTTGTACAGCTGCATATTCTCAAGTCAGTACAGTTGTGTAAGTTAACTTACCATAACAGTAGATGTTCTAATAGATTACTTTTGTAGTAGCCATAACTATATGGGGCATTTCATGTCAAGACTATCTGATATATGTCCAGTCTACAAAGCTTTCAACTCCTTCTGAACAACAGAACATGTTGGTATAACAGCAACATATATGCTTGCCAAAATTCAAATCATTTTGCACTAAAAGGGGATGATAAAGCATAAAGCTGTGAAAGTAACTGTATCTTGCAAAATCAGAAGAGCAAAAGTAAATATAAGCATACCTCATCCCAGCCATGGAAGTGCAGGAAAGAAGGGGGATGGATGGAGGGTGACAGTCCTGCAATAGTAATCTATTCAAACATCTACCGTTATGGTAAGTTAACTTACACAACTGTACAATGTTCATGATCAAATCACTGTTATAGTAGCCATGGTGATGTGGGATCATTGTCAAAGCTCAGAAAGAAAGTGAGGATAGACAACGGCCAGAGCCTAGGAGTCTTTGGAGAATAGTTTTAGCAAAACCTTCTCTGTCTCTGCAAAATGAGCTTAGCTTGTAGTCCTTAATGAAAATATGCATCAATGACCACATAGTGGTCTCTAGAACATATAGCATCGAACCTCAAAACCTGACCAACAGCTACAGCTCTAGTAGAAGGAAGCTTCACATTCAGAGGGGGATTTTTGCCTTGGTTTGGGTTGCAACATTCAATAGCCTGAGGCAGCCATCTCAAAATGGTTTGTTTTAAATCATAAAACATTTTAGTTGTCATAAGTACTTCACACAGAAGTGTTACAAGCACAGAATTAACCATGTTTGATTCTTGTAAAGACAGAATAATACTCACAATATTAATTCTTAGCAAAAGGCTTGGTTAAAATAATCAATTCCAAGAACAATACAAGACCAATATACACACTACCCTAATGAATTGGAAGTGGGATCTAAAGGGTAGGACCAAATTACTAAGACAAAATGGGAATTGTAGGAACAATACATGCAGAGCAATGTTTTAGAGCGGAGTGAGGTTTAAGGAAAGGCAGGATTTCAATGAGCTATGTAACATTTGATTAACAATGATTGCATAGAAGATTATATGTGATATATACTGTATGCAACTGAAAATATGTCAATATGGTTTGTTTTCTTTTATATAAATGTATGATTCGATAAAGATGTTCCTTGTTAAAAAAATACATACTACCATGAATAAAATACACTGTATGCACTGGGTCACTAAAAACCTGAGTAGACTTACTAAAATATTTAGTCTTGTCCAGGTGAAATCTTAAGTGCCTATGGATGTCTAAAGTATGGAAGATTCTTTTTCTTTTTGGGCTCATGGTAAACCACAGAAAGATGAATGGTCTGGTTTGAAATTAATTCAGAAGCAACCTCTAGCATACATGAAGGGTGGGTTCTTAGACTCACCCTGTCTTTATGGAAGACCAAAAAGGATTGAATATTTATCAAGGTTTATAATTTGGAAATCAGGGCAATAAGCAGAAGTCAGAGCAATAAGCAAAGCATGTCAGACAATTTAAAGAACTGGCTGTAGGATCTAATGGAGAGAGAGAGATGGCTTCTTCAAGACAAAGCTTGGATCCCAATGAGGTGCAACCTATTTTCTAGGTGGTGAAATTTGTAAAAGTTTTTCAAAAACTGCCATGAAATAAGGAAGAAAGGGGGATCTATAAGCAGACAAGCAGATATGCCTGAAAGATGTACCTTGATAGATGTGTGTACAAGACCTAAATTAAGCAATTTGTATAGGTACTATAAAACTAGAGAAGACACTACTTGGGTGGGTCTTCCTCTCTATTATGGCACCAACTAAAATATTTTTTTATTTGGCTAAATAGGCTTTCCTTATATCAGGTTGTCTCACTTCTTTTAACACCAGTTGCATATCATCAGAAGAAAAGGTGTTTGAAAGAGATCAGTTACCTATCACCCATACAATTAGATGGTGATTTTGAATGTTGTGGCTGATAAAGGATCCCTTGCCTTGTGTGTGTGTGTGTGTGTGTGTGTGTGTGTGTGTGTGTGTGTGTGTGTGTGTGTGTGTGTGTGTGTGTGTGTGTGTGTGTGTGTGTGTGTGTGTGTGTGTGTGTGCACATCCACACTATGAGGTAGGTTCTATTATCTCCCCTGGTCAAATGTATAAGAAGGGATAACCAATGTCTAAGCTACAAGGGAGTTATCAGAAACAACTTTGGCAAGTCCTTGATATTCAGAATGGTTTTGGGCATCAGATGAACAGGGAGTAGCAGAAATGAACATTCTCATCCATGGACAAGAGGTTCTGTCTGTTTTCCATGCCATTTTGCAAGATGACCTGAAACAGAGTTATTTCAGATATCTGTTGAGATAGGGCACAAACAGAGACTAGAAAGAGACTGATGCATATTGGCAAAAATGGATAACAGATATTTAGACGTGTGTATGAAGGTTAAATGCCCTGTTGACTAAAATGGATGATGTACTTGCCAAACCTGTCAAAGGCATGACTCTCCTTTTCATTTTTCCTTTTTATTTGGAACAGGATTGGCAGAGGAAAAGGATTTTGAACTTTTGTCTCCATCCAAGGAAAGTATAGCAGTGTGTGTGTGTGTGTGTGTGTGTGTGTGTGTGTGTGTGTGTGTGTGTGTGTGTGTGTGTGTGTGTGTGTGTGTGTGTGTGTGTGTGTCTCTGGGTACCTGCAGAATCTGAATCTGGATTGAAAGAATTCTCCAAGACCCCAAGGACAGGAGGGATGGCTACTAACTTTGGGGATTCCAGACTAAATGTTCATAATAGCTTTTCAGAGATCGTGATGCTTCTTTATCTTCCCACTTAAAGAAATGTTTCATTTTTGACACAGTATCTCCAAAACAGATTCTTCATTGAGAGAATCAGTGGAAAGAGTATTGTCAGATATATGCTCACAAGGAGTAGAAGAAAATGACTGAGATGCATTCTAATCATTAAATATCAGACCCAGCAAGCACTTCTACTTCAGAGGATGAAGTTGGAGTTGAAGTTGGAAGACAGGGATGAAGAGATTGTATGGCCTTAGAACCACTCCTTCTTGGAACCATTATACAGAAGGAGTAGAAGAAGGACACACACATTTCATTTTTTGTTTGTGTGCTTTTGCAGGGTCTTGAGTCATGGTTTTGTGAAAGAAACTCATAGGCTGAAACTTCCTAAGCAACCTGGCAGTGTCCTCCTTCACCAAGACATGGTGAATGCCTTCCTACCTCCCAAATAAAAAAAACACAAGAAGTATGGACTTCCATGTAGAAACTGTATCTACTCCAAGAAGATTTGCCCTTTCTGACAGACACAAGAAATATTTTGAAATAACATTTTACACAGATATAGAACTGTGGTGGTGGTGCTGCGGTAGCGTTGTCGCCTCACAGTAAGACGTTGTCCTGTTCGATTCTCAGCTAGAGTGTCTTTTGTGTGGAGACATGCATGAATGGGCATACCTTCATTGAAGGTTGTGCATCAGGGCTGGCAACTCGGCACGTAAAAATCTACTGCCAATCATTAGCGGACCGGAGTTCCGCTGTGGCAACCCCTAACCAGGAAAAGCTGAAAGACACAACAACATTTTACACAGATAAGGAAGGTTCCCCAATGGAGATACTTACCAGCCCAAAACTATAGCTGAAGCTGGTGACTGATACTCATGCCTCCAAGTTAACAAAAAACGTGCATAAGCATACATATGGCAAGAAAGTTCTAAATTTTGACATGCCTGTATGTCTCTCTTATACCAGCTAAGGGCAGATGTGCAGTGCACAAGGAAGGAGCCCAAAGGTTTGTAGACTGGATAGGCAAGATACGTCCCATATAATTATGGGACGGCAACAGTGATCTAATAAACAATTTACATGTATACCTGTAATGACTGACCCTACCAGACAAAACAAGTACGTAGCATGTGCATGGCAGATAAACTGGACATCAGCCATGTAATAAGTTCTCACTGACCACAAGGCATGACGGATGTTTGAGTATATACAGATGCTGTGATATATCCCCAGCTCTACAACATTCAACCCCATGCAAGTGGCTGCTGTTCATCCCTTCAGCAGCAGCCAATGTGTGTCTGTATCCCTCCTGTACCATAATTGTGGGTTATTGGTCTGCACAGCTGGCTCTCTGCATGGTTCTGACTTACTGTATTGTATCTATTTTACCAAATTGACTGGAGTTGTATACTGCTGTTGACTTTTTACCAGTCCCAGCAATGGTCTTGTGTTTGTGAGCCAGGACTCTGTTATTTGAGGAACCATCTCCATCCTTTCTTCCCAGAGGTAGTTCATCATGGCTAATCTTGAACCCCATGGTCCACATGCTCTTTTGGTAACCATACAATTTCCTTGGATAAACTTAATCACTGCTCAGTCTTCTGTCCTGTGTGAAGTACCCAACAATCAGCATGGTCATCTCAGAGAGGTTTCAGGGACATGGACACTTCTGGTCCCCCCTCAGAGCATTGTACTGTAATGTCAAGTCTATTTATAGGTTCATAGGTTCATATGTAGGTACTAGGCTATCGGCCCTAGGGCCTGTACAAGCCTAGCCATAAAGATTCCCTGGCTTTTGCCACCCAAAATTTATTTTCCTGTGCCCCTGTCGAGCAGAGCCACAGAAGTGATCCACAGGGTGAATTTCCTATCTCCCATCCAATCGTCAAGATTTTTCTTAAAGAGCGCTACTGAGATGCTCTGCTTGTCTAAATGGGCACTCTGTTCCAAAGTATGGGGAGTTTCTGGGACAGGAACCTATCCCTTCAGCATGTTTTATTGTGGTGACAAGGTTTAGGTCCCTGGAGCGTGTGGCTCGGAGGGATTGGGATTTCTGTAAATGTAGCATGTCCAACAGCTTTGGGTTTGACATGGCTTTGTATGTTAGGCAGAGATCACCTCTGAGTAGCAATGGAGTACAGCTGGAATTTTTTGAGACGGTCTGCATAGGGCATCTGTTTGAGGCTGGTGATCATCTTTGTGAGGTATTTCTGTGGCCTTTCCAGTTGTAAATGTCTTGTGAGGTACATACAAAACAGGGCATTGTACACTATAATAGGTCTAATGAGAGATGAGTAGAGAGGAACAATGACCTCCTTTTTTCTGGATGAGAAACCTTTTGTGATGAGGTGTGCCATGTAGAAGGATTTCCTGACTACTGTGGCGATGTGGTTATCAAAGGAGAGACTACTTCCACCTGTGTCCCTAGGTCTCTTATCACGCTTTCACTGTTAAGTGGACTACCGCCTATGTGGTAGTTCATGGGCACAGGGTTTTTCCCAAAGGGGATGACTATGTATTTTTTGATGTTGAGCTTGAGGCTATGGCTATGACACCAGGCATCTGCCTCAGTGAGGCCCTTTTGTAGAATGTCCACATCATTTGGGGATTCAATAATGGCTCCCAGTTTGCAGTCGTCTGCAAACTTTGTTAGCCATAGATCCTCAGTGTTGGCCTGAACTTCAGAGAAGTATATGCCAAACAGGAGTGGACCCATGACTGAACCCTGTGGTACTCCACTTGTAACTGGTCTGGAGTCAGATTTGGAGTCGGCTTCTTTCACAGTGTGGATTCTGTCAGTGAGCTAGCTGGCAACGTATGGTGTGACATAGGAATTTATCTCCAGATTAGTTAATCTATGATACCACAGTGGGCGATGGTGTTAAAGGCTTTGGTGAGGTCTAGATAGGCTGTGTGAATCACTTTACCCTCATCCATGGCTCTGGTGACTACTTCAAAGAAGTAAATCAAATTTAGGAGACATACTCTGCCTTTCACAAACCCAAAATGGGTGGGGTCCAAAGTTTGAAGGTTACCTATGTCTTTGTCTATAAGTTCCATGATGATATGTTCCATGGCTTTGTAGATCAGGCTCATCAAGCTAATGGGGCGGTAGTTCCTGGGGTCCATGGTGGATCCTCCCTTGTGGAGTGGGATAACCGTAGCTGTGCACCATTAAGTAGGCACAAAGCCTGAAGTGAGGCTATGATTGAGTGCCAGTTAATTTTGTAGTTCATGCAGAATACAGCCCGGGATGTTGTCTGGTCCTATAGATGCTGTATTCTTGGCTTTGGAGTGTCCAGTTTTTACCAGTGCGGCTGTGATTACCTTGATTTGGCATTCTTCTGGTATTGAGATGGGCCCTTTAGGAGGTGAGGGGGGGTGAAGTTTGCCCTGAACCTATCTGCCAGGATGTTGGCAATATCAGTTGATTCTGTATATTTAGTGCCATTGTGCTGTAACTCAGAGCAGATCTGAATGTTGTCATTAAGATTCTTGACATAACTATAGAATGCCTTGTGGTTGTCTTTAGAATCTGTGGCAATTTTGTTTTCGTAACTAGCTTTGGATGATCTTATGAGGGATCTCAGCTTCTTACTGAAGCAGACAAGGGAGTTTTTCCAATCTTGGGATTTTACTCTTTTTTTTGTAACAGTTTCTTCCTTTTACTGTAGAGTTTGTTTATGGCAGGGGACCACCAGATTGGCTTCCTTTTTTTGGAGGAGAGCATATTGGTTCTATTTGGTATGGCACGGTCCATGCACTCATGTATGTGTTCATACAGTGCATTGCTGTAAGATTCAGCAGTCGTACTTCTACTTTCCGTCTGCATGGGTGTCATGAAGTTTGCCACTTCTGTGATGAGAAGCATGAAGTTGACTTTGGAGAAGTTTTTTACAGTGGTTACCTTAATGAGGGGTGGGGGTGGGATGAGGACATCTAGGGTGATTAGCTTATGGTTGGATCTGACCAACGAGGAGCTGACCTCTGGTGTGGAGCATCGGTCGCCCATGTTGGTAATAACCAGGTCCAGGATATTGGTGCCCCTGGTGGGCGGTATGGGTAAGTTGATCTAAGGCATTAAAATTTATGAATTCCAAAAATTGTTGGGCAAATGTATTGGTACACAAGTAGTTTTCCCAGTTAATGGCGAGGTAGAGTATTTGAGTATTTTCCAGTATGTTAAGAAAAGTGGAGTGGGAATCATGGGGCATAGTGGGGGATCTGTAGCAGGCTACAATTTGGGTTGCAGTCTTACCTAGTGTTAGTTGCACCTTGAGAATCTCAGATACATTATGTTGGGCAACTGGCCTGGAGGTGTGGATATCCTTGGTGAATATGGACACGCCTCTGCCTTTCGTGTTTCAGTCCAGGTTAGGTGGCCAAAAGGTGTGGTAAGAATTGTAGCCTGGTATTGCAGGGGTGCTCTCTGGAGCCTTGAACCAGGTTGCTGTCACTGCAGAGATGTCGATGTTCTCCATTTTGAGGAGTGCTTTGAGTGAATGCATTTTAGAGGTTTAGACTTCTAGCATTGAGTAGCATTACCCTCAGTTTTTGCTTGCTTGTATCTGTTACGGTGGTAATTTTGTCATTTGAACCCTGCCTAAAAAGGCACTATAGGAGTTGCAAGAGCCTTTGCCAGTATCCGGAATCCCAGGGGTGACAGGTGCAGGCCATCTCTGACAAAGCGTCATGATCAGTCAATCATGTCATCCCAGGCAGACAGATACTGGATCCCCTTCGAATGACACCAGAAGCTTAGCCAATTGTTGAAGTCAATCATTTTGTCCTTGTACTGTGGTATCATTCTGAGTGATGACAGGATGCTACTCAGGGCTAGGGTCATATCTGCCTGGGCTACAAGATCCGAGAGCTCCTCCATGTCTTTTTTCATGTAGTCCAGGGAGGTATGTCTCAGGTTATTCACTCCAACATGGACAATGACAGAGTCATATTTTTACTTGTTGTGGAGTGACCTAAGTGTGTGCATTATGCGGTGGATCCTGGCACCTGACAGGCAGCTAACTGTAATTTTCTTCTTGTTTAGCCTGGTGAGTGGGACATCAGTGTGCCTGACTATACAGTTGCCTATGACTAGTGTGCTGGGTATGTTGTTTTGCCTTAGGGGCTGAGGTTGAGTGTCACACTGGTTTTGTGAGCAATGTGTTGCTTGGGTTGTGTTGGGGAGTGGTGATTGTGTTTCAGCTTCGGAGGTCTCTGTTGCTTGGCCATATTTTTATTAAGAACCTCTGCGAATGTAGGTGTGTGTTTTGTGTTACTATGTGTGGGGTTTGGTGGTGTAGGTTTGAAGGACTATGTGTTGTGCATGGTGTGGTATAGGTGTTTACCTTCTCCTCTTGACTGACTAGTCCAGTCTTGGCTGGAGAGAGCCTGGCTTCCAGCTTGGCTATATAAGTGCATCTCTCACAGGTTGTAGTGTTGGGTAGTAGGAGGAGATGGTTGTCAGTGTACATGAGGCAATTGCTACATTGCCCTAAGATGCCCAGATTCACCAGGTGGACAGGAGAAAATGCCAGGAGCTGACCCTTAGACATGCCTGGATAGGTGCTTGTTTATTTAAGTACTAGAACTGTTTTCCTCTTTACTTAGAGAGGAAAGTTGAGTGCTGTAACACTTTAAGGAATATCTAGTGCCTACAATGAGTTCTAATCAAGTGCTGCACTCAAAGAATCAGGTTTGAATGCTAAAACTGGAAAACTGGCTAGTTCTTAGGGAAAATTTGAAAAGCAGACTTTCTGGCACCAGTAATAGTTTAACCTTAGCTAAGCGGTGTTGCGCGATGTGCAAACCCATGCAAACATGGGTTTCTAAGCCAGAACATTGAAAAGGATAGAAAGCAGCCCCAAACAGCCAATGAGGTACAGTTCCTGAGCTGGAAACCATTCCTCTAGCAACAGATAGGCACCTCAATGCTTACCACTCCCACTGATAAGCAGAAAGACTTCATTCTACCACAGCAATATCTGGACAACTCAGAAACACAAAATAAAGTGGTGAAACCAGCAAATCTGAGATCAACTATTCTAGCATAGAAAAAAGGTGGGAAAGGAGCAAACAGATAGAATTTTTTAAGGTTAAATTAGGCAAAAAATGCAACTAAACAGTGAATAAGCACAGAAAAGGCTATTGCACTTTAGTGTGTAGCCTACAACACTAAATGCAGTTTAAACTTTGAATTTAAGCAAAAACAAGTGCACAAACAGTAAAATGATTTAAAGAACAGTAGAAATAGTAGCAAGACTACTTTAAAATGGCTTTTAGAAGTGCAGCTAGCAAAAGCAGTCAAAAAAGCTAAAAAGGTACTTATACTCAGCAAAAAGTCTCTCTTCTTCATTTCTGGTGCTGTAGTAGTCTGCAGGATGCCCAGACCAGATCCACTGAGCTAAAACAAGTGCAAACCCATGCAAAAACAGGTTTTTAAGCCAGAAAGTTCAAAGGGATAGAAAGCAGCCCCAAACAGCCAACGAGGTACAATTCCTGAGCTGGAAACCACTCCTCTAGCGACAGATAGGCAGCTCAATGCTTACCACTCCCACTGATAAGCAGAAAGACATCCCTCTACCACAGCAAGGTCTGAGCAACTCAGAAACACAAAATAAAGTCCTGAAACCAGCAAATCTGGGATATGGACTATTCTAATATAGAAAAAGGTGTGAAACGAGCAAACAGATAATATGTATTTTTTTGTTTTGTTTTTAAGGTGAAATTAGGCAGAAAAATGCAATTAAACCATAAATAAGCACAAAAAAGGCTATCACACTTTAGTGTGTAGCCTACAACAGTAAATACAGTTTAAAATTTGAATTTAAGCAAAAACAAGTGCACAAACAGTAAAACTATTTAAATAACAGTAGAAATAGTAGCAAGACTACTTTAAAACAGCTTTTAGAAGTGCGGCTAGCAAAAACAGTTAAAAAAAGCCAAAAAGGTACTTATAATCAGCAAAAAGTCTCTGTTCCTCATTTCGGCTGCTGTAGTAGTCTGCAGGACACCCAGACAGGATCCGCTGAGCTAAAACAAGCACAAACCCGTGCAAACACAGGTTTTTAAGCCAGAAAGTTGAAAGGGATAAAATGCAGCCCCAAACAGCCAATGAGGTATTTTGCTGAGCTGGAAACCACTCCTCTAGGGACAGATAGGCAGCTCAAGCCTTACCACTCCCACTGATAAGCAGAAGGACTTCCCTCTACCACAGCAAGGTCTGGACAACTCAGAAACACAAAATAAAGTCCTGAAACCAGCAAATCTGGGATCCAGACTATTCTAGTATAGAAAAAAGGCGGGAAACGAGCAAACAGAAAAAAGCCCAAAAGGTACTTATAATCAGCAAAAAGTCCCTCCTTCTTATTTCTGGTGCTGTAGTAGTCTGCAGGATGCCCAAACAGGATTCACTGAGCTAAAACAATAATCCAGGAATTATCTTGGATCTGTTTTATCACACTGACTTCACATTCATTGCAAAAAACATGCTGGATAAAAAAATTGATCCTTGCTTTGAAGCTACAGTGTCTCCAGGTTTAGTTAATTGCTCTGGGATGGACAGAACTGGGTTGTGTGATGATGTGTTTTTGATTGCTTCTTCATCTGATTAAGGTTGAAAGTGTGAGGCCCAACTCTTTTGAGCATACTGTGCGTACAGATCTAGTCTGTGGGTTACTCCTCATTGTCCATCATCTGTGAAAATGCTCCTCCAAAATTTTGCAGACCTTCTCACTGAGTCAGTGTTGGATGCTCTAAACTGATTGGTTTGGGGTGATTTTTACATCTGGGTCAGTTTGGAGTCCATTTGTGTAGCTCAGAAATTCCTCCATTTAATGATAGGAATTGGCTTCGCTCAAGTTGATGCTTCCGTGTTTCACCATTTAGGACATGTATTTGGTGTTCCAGCTTGAGTGACAGTCTTTGACTTGGTGGAGTAACCATGCTTAGTCAGATCACTGCTTGGTATAGTTTGCACTGAATTTACAGAGGCTGCATCAATAGCAACCACTGAAATGCAGAACACAGTTCAGAAATGTGCAGTCTTATAGGGTTGCTCATTCTGTATGCATAAATAGCAATGGTTATTTAAAAATCATTAACGTATGACTGCGTGATATGATTTATTTTACTCAGATTTGACAGCTTCTGTTTACTGAATCTCACTGGTTAAAGTTTATTAAAAAGAACCTAAGTACATTTTTTTCTATTGCACTTAAAGAGTTTGTCATTTTTACTGCACTTATGTGTGTTTTATCAGTGTCCAAAGTTACAGCTAATACTTACAGTCACCTTACTGTTACATTGCTTTAAAGTGGGGTTTGTTGTTGTCTGCTGTGTTTTTCTCTTTTTTTCTAAGAGTTTCAAATTACAGCTAACAGCCAGTTTTGGCCAGGTCTGTGGGTCATCTTAAAGAAAGTAGAAAATATTCTATTGACAGGAGCATAACTGCTGCAGTTTCTGGGAAGCTAGCACTATTGTTAGAACTGTATCTGTTATTTGCATTGCTTCTTCACTTTCCCTGTTTGTTGTTTTTAATAGTGCACTGAGCTGCACTTTTTGCAGTGGGGCTGAAATGTGCACTCCATAGACGCAGGCATTTTCATTATACCTCATCTAATATAGCCTGACCCTTCTGAATCCTGTTAGTAACTGGGACTATTTTTACTTACAAGTGTGGCAAACTTTGTGCAGCTGCACAACACGTCATGCATCTAGTGTGCCATAGGTAGCTTCTAGCAGTCCATAGACCCATATCAACTAACTTATTATAACACTTATCTCAATAAACTAAACAAGTCTGTGACTTCAATTCTACAAATATATGTGAATTAAATATCTGAATAAACTATAGAATTACATGAATTAAATTAAATTTTACAACTCTCCTGACAAACATGGAAGGTCATCTTACTTGTTTCCCCTCGGTTGTCAGCCTCATAGCATTTGTTATCCTTAGGCAGTGAAGTAACCACCTTATGTTCACAGATAATGAACTCTTATTCAGCAAAAGTATCTCTGTTTCTGGGAAACACATCTATTTAACAGATATAGAGGCCTTACTCACAAAAAAACACAGAATGTGAGTCTCACACAAATACTCCACACTCTACTCTGACCTATGGTGTAATGTAATGTGTTGAGGGTGTAAAAATACTTATTAGAGCTTCCTAGGCCCATGAGGACTAGGTCTCATCAGAAATTAAATACTGCATGAAATCCAAACACATTTTCAAAAACAGTAACCAAGAGCCAAACAATGTCAAATCTAGACATCTGTCCACTCCACAAACAAAAATGTTTTAATGATTTTTGACTCCATAGTGAGACATACTGACTTCTCCACTCAGTAAACTGGATAAAGACTAGAGGATCATGACTGGTCTTTCAAGTGTGAGGATCTCACACATGTTAAGGGCCTTAGGACCTTTTTACCCATTAAATATGACTATGATATGGTACTTGCATCCAAGGGGGTGAGTGACATGAGGCTGGAAACCCTGAAGGATATGCAGAGAGACATGTCAGAACTCTCCATGCACATCACAAATGCAGGCTGTGGTCTGAGTGGAGTCCTTCTTTCTCCAAAAATGGTGCCTAGGTACTTGGTGTTATTCTAGTGGGATCCAGTATGTCTCAGCATGAATTGAGATGCTTGACAGTCCTACTGGCTTTGCAAAGGATGTCTTGCATATCTTGTTCAAAGGCTTGTACTTATTGGCTAAATCTTTTGCTGCCCCATATAGCATTAGTGCATTTTTAGGCACAGTCCAGCTAATGAACATTCCAGTGTAGCCAACTTATCAAAATCTAAAAAGGATCAAATTGATGTGGCTCTGCTCAATACTAGAAGTCTCAACAAGTTGTGTGATGAGGCTCTCTTGCCTTATAGAAAGCAGCTATGTCTGTATAAACACTGAAATGTGGTTTAAATGTCTATAAAGTATTCCCTCCATACCTGTTTTCTTTTGCTACAATGCCTTCAGATCGGAAGGCAACCGTGGTGGTGTATTCATATCTGTTAAGGACCATATCACCTCTAGACAGATCCCAGATATCCACATACTGAACTTTTGAACTCACACTAAACAGGACCAGCTATCAGTTTATTGCCTGTTGCAGGACAACTTTTATGTCCCCTGAAGTTCATGTAAAGTTCCTAAATGTACTTGATGAATTCCCTGTAAATAAGGACTCCATCACTCTGGGAGTAAGGTTGCCACCCATCCCGTTGTCAGCGGGACACTCACGGGTTGAGCTGCATCATCCCGTTGCCCGCTGTGCAAAGTAGTAGGACTTGAAAAGTCCCGCTTTTCAATCGCACTGAATTGCCATGGAAAAGCCACAATTACTACCGGCTTTTCCACGGCAATTCAGTTACGTCACCAACCCAGACCTGCAGTCAAAGCTGCTGCCTGTTAGGTCTGGGTGCTTTAAGTTGTGCAGTAATTGGCTGCAATTCATTAAAGGAGTGGGGATTGGGGTAGGAAGAGCCCTGCAAAGATCACGGCTGTAGGAGAGCTTTGTTTTAAACGCTTCTGCAACTGCTAAAAAAGACCAAGATTTGTTTTTTTTTCTAACGAGCCATCTATCCATCCACCCATCCATCCACCCATCCAGAAACAGCCATCCATCCATCCATCCATCCATCCATCCATCCATCCATCCATCCATCCATCCATCCATCCATCCATCCATCCATCCATCCAGCCAGCCATCCATCCAGGCAGCCAGCCATCCATTCATTCATTCATCCAGCCAGCCAGCCAGCCAGCCATTCATTCATTCATGCAGCCAGTCATCCATTCATGCAGCCATCAATCCATCCATCCATCCATTCATGCAGCCAGCTAGCCATCCAGCCAGGCATCCATTAATTCAGCCATCCATCCATCAGCCATCCATCCAGTCAATGTAAAAAACACGCCAGAAGATTGCTGGATCACTGAAGACGTATAGGAACAATTCCAATAGTAAAGCCAATGCACGGACTGGAGTAAACTGTAAACTTTAATATATGAATCAAAAAACCTTCAATGACATCCTTGAACACTATCTTTAATGTTCCATATATATGCTTTGTTGTTTTTGTATTGTTCCTGGTCCCTTATCATTTTTTTACTTCCCTATCAAAAATGGCCTGTGTCTTACTGTTGGCATTCCTATACTGTTTCTCGTATGTATATATGTGTGCTACAAATCATCATGAACCTATTTTTTTATATTTTATTTTACTGTATTTTTAATATATAGTATTTTGTATGTCTAAGCTTACATATAGTAGTCATTTAATTATTATTTTGACTATTTTATAAGTGTTTAAATGTTATTCAACCTATTTCTATTTATTTATACAAGTATTTATATCTATGGTTGTGTTTTAAATATTTAAATATTTTAATATATAAGGTAGTTATGATACATTTAATTGTATCATACTTTAGGTAGGTAGGAGAATCAAATAGCACCTACAACAATTTCTTTATGTAACTCTTATAATAATTTCTTATGCAACATTCAGCTCCCCACCAAAACATTTTTTAGTTTTGTTATAAATATTTATAAATTCAGATGGAATTTTAATATAAAAGCATTAAATACATACATCAATCCTAATGGTATTTTAAAATAAAAAAAATGTTTTAAATGTTTTAACTAATTAATAGGTTCATGATGATTTGTAGTACACATATATACATATATATATATATATATATATATATATATATATATTTTTTTTTTTTTTTTTTTACATAAATATTAATTTTTTGACTGTGCATTGTATGTATGACATATAATTTATTATATTTTATTTTTTGTATGTAAAAATGTTGGTCACAAATATATTTTACCTATAATGCATCTGTCACTTTAAATCAGCAATGAAGTATAGTGTTTGGAGCCAAAATGATTTTAAATATCAGGCAGTATTATGTTATTGTGTTCTGATGATGTCCACTTTTTTGTGGATGAAAGTGCTTAACGAGGATGTCATTGAATGTTTTTTGATTCATATATTAAAGTTTACAGTTTACTCCAGTCCGTGCATTGGCTTTACTATTGGAATTGTTCCTATATGTCTTCAGTGTTCCAGCAATCTTCTGGTGTGTTTTT
Source organism: Protopterus annectens (assembly GCF_019279795.1). Lineage (NCBI taxonomy): Eukaryota > Metazoa > Chordata > Ceratodontiformes > Protopteridae > Protopterus > Protopterus annectens. The sequence continues at coordinate 1,757,875,314 of NC_056728.1, read as the reverse complement.
TACATAGTTGTTCATAGGTTCATAGGTAGGTACTAGGTTATTGGCCTTAGGGCCTATATAAGCCTAACCAAAAAGGTACCCTGGCTTTCTCCACCCAAGAAAATTATTTTCCTGTGCCCCTGTCAAGCAGAACCACAGAAGTGATCCCTGGGGTGAATTTCCTATTATCCATCCAATCATCAAGATTTTTCTTGAAGAGTGCTAATGAGGAGCTCTGTTTGACATAGATAGGTAGTCTGTTCCAGAGTATGGGAAGTCTCTGGGACAGTAATCTATCCCTCCACCATGTTCTGTTTATTGTGGTGACAAGGTTTAGGGCCCTAGAGTGTGTAATGTGTAGTGTAGGATTTCTTTAAGTGGAGCATGTCCAACAGCTCTGGTTTGGCATAGCTTTGTATGTTAGGCAGAGATCACCTCTGAGTAGGTGATATGCGACGGAGTAAAGCTGGAGTTTTTTGAGATGGTCTGCATAAGGCATCTGTTTGAGGCCAGTAATCCTCTTTGTGAGGTATTTTTGCGGCCTTTCCAGTTGTTGTAGATGTCTTGTGAGGTACATACCAAAAGGGACGTTGTACTCTATAATGGGTCTGATGAGTGATGAGTAGAGGGGAGCAATGACCTCTTTTTTTCTAGATGAGAAACCTTTTGTGATGAGGTGTGCCATGTAGAAGGATTTCCTGACCACTGTGGTGATGTGATTATCAAAGGAGAGACTACTGTCCACCTGTGACCCAAGGTCTCTTATCACACTTTCGGTGTTAAGTAGACTATCGCCTATGTGGTAGTTCATGGGTACAGAGTTTTTACCAAAGGGGATGACAAAACACTTTTTGGCATTGAGCTTGAGACTATGGCTTTGACACCAGGCATCTGTCTCAGTGAGGCCCTTTTGTAGGATGTCCACATCGTTAGGAGTTTTGATTATGGCTCCTAGTTTGCAGTCATCTGCAAATTTAGTTAGCCAAAGACCTTCTGTGTTAGCCTGTACTTCAGAGAAGTAGATACCAAACAAGAGAGGACCCAAGACTGAACTCTGTGGTACTCCACTTGTCACTGGTCTGAAGTCTGATTTGGAGTCTGCTACTTCACAGTGAGGGTTCTGTCAGTAAGCCAGTTGGCAACCCATCTTGTGACATAGGGATTTATACCTAGTTTAGTGAGTTTATCTATAATTCCAGAGTGGGGGATGGTGTTGAACACCTTGTTGAGATCTAGATAGGCTGTGTGAACCACCTTACCCTCATCTATGGCTTTGGTGACTACTTCAAAGAAGCTTGTCAGGTTTAGGAGATATGATCTGCCTTTTACAAACCCAAACTGTGTGGGGTCCAGAGTTTGGAGATCTCCAATCCCTTTGTTTATGAGTTCCATGGCCTTGCAGACGAGGCTCATCAGGCTAATGGGGCAGTAGTTCCCTGGGTCTGTTGTGACCCCCCCCCTTTGTGGAGTGGCATAACTGTCATGGTGCGCCATTCAATGGGCACAAAGCCTGAGGTGAGGCTATGATTGAACATGGTACTTAGGTGGAGTGCCAGTTCATGTAGAAGGCAGCCTGGGATGTTGTCAGGTCCCATGGATGCTGTATTCTTGGCTTTGGAGAGTGAGGTTTTTACCTGTGCAGCCGTGATTACAGGAACTTTGCATTCTTCCAGTATAAAGATGGGCCCTTTAGGGGGTGAGAGGGGGGTAAAGTTAGCACTGAACCTATCTGCCAGGATGTTGGCAATATCAGTTGGTTCTGTATATTTCGTGTCATTGTGCTGTAACTCAGAGCAGATCTGAGTGTTGCCATTGAGATTCTTAACATAGCTATCGAATGCTTTGTGGTTGTCTTTAGAATCAGTGGCAATTTTGTTTTCATAACTAGCTTTGGAGGATTTTATGAGGGATCTCAGCTTCTTACTGAGGCTGACCAGGGAGTTCCTCCAATCATGGGATTTTACTCTTTTTTGCAACAATTTCTTTCTTTTGTTGTAGAGTTTGTTTATGGCAGAAGACCACCAGATTGGCTTCCTTTTTTTGGAGGATAGCATCTTGGTTCTGTTAGGGATAGCACGATCCATGCACTCGTGTAAGTGCTTATAAAGTGCATTTGTGTAGGATTCAGCAGTCATACCTCTATTGTCCATCTGCATGGGTGTCGTGAGGTTTGCCACTTCCGTCTTAAGAAGCATGAAGTTGGCTTTGGAGAAATTTTTTATGGTTGTTTTCCTAACGGTTGGTGGAAGCGGGATGTGGATGTCTAGGGTGATTAGCTTGTGGTCGGATCTGACCGAGGAGCTGACCTCTGGTGTGGAACAGCGGTCACCCATGTTGGTGATGACCAGGTCTAGGATATTGCTGCCCCTGGTGGGGGTGGGGATAAGTTGATCTAAGGTGTTGGAACTGATGATTTCCAGAAAACGTTGAGCAAAAGAGTTGGTACATGAGTAGTTTTCCCAGTTAATGGTAGGGTAGTTGAAATCACCCATCATTAGAGTGTTGGGTTGTATCTTAATATTTTCCAGTGTATCAAGAAAAGAGGATTGGGAATCCTGGGGCATGGTGGGGGGTCTGTAGCAAGCAATCTGGATTGCGGTTTTGCATAGAGGTAGTTGAACTTGGATAATCTCAGATGCATTATGCTGAGCAACTAGCTTGGAGGTGTGGATATCCTTAATGAATATGGACACACCTCCACCTTTAGTGTTTTGGTCCGGGTTTGGTGGCCGAAAGGTGTGGTATGAATTATAGCCTGGTAATGCAGGGGTGGTCTCTGGAACTTTGAACCAGGTCTCTGTCACTGCACAGATGTCAATGTTCTCCATTTTAAGGAGTGCCTCGAGTGAGTGCATTTTGAGGTTTAGACTTCTAGCATTGAGTAGCATTACCCTCAGATTTTGCTTGCTTGTACCTGTTACGGTGGTGAATTTGTCATTTGAACCTTGCCTAAAAAAGGCACTATAGGGGTGGCAAGAGCCTTTGCCAGTATCTGGAGTCTCAAGGATGACAGGTGCAGGCAATCTCTGGCAAAGCAGCGTGGTCTGTCGATCATGTCATCCCAGGCAGACAGATACTGGATTCCCCTAGAATGACACCAGAAGCTTAGCCAATTGTTAAAGACAATCATTTTGTCCTTGTACTGTGGTAGCATTCTGGATGACGGCAGGATGCTACTCAGGGCTAGGGCCATACCTTCCTGGGCTACAAGATTGGAGAGCTCCTCCATGTCTCTTTTCATGTAGTCCAGGGAGGTACATCTCAGGTCATTCACACCAACATGGACAATGACAGAGTCATATTTGTACTTTTTGTGGAGTGACCTGAGTGCGTGCATTATGTGGCAGATCCTGGCACCTGACAGGCAGCTGACAGTAACTTTTTCCTTGTTTAGCCTGGTGAGTGGAACATCAGTGTGCCTGACTATAGAGTCACCTATGACTAGAGTGTTGGGTACGTTATGCCTTATGGGCTGTAGTTGAGTGGCACACTGAGTATGTGAGCTATGTGACATTTGGGTTGTGTTGGGGGGTGGAGGTTGCTTGCATATCTGCTTTGGAGGTCTCTGTATTTTGGGCAGAATTGTACTGAGAGCCTCCATGAATATAGGTGTGTGTTTTGTGCTTCTGTGTGTGTGTTTTGGTGGTGTAGGATTTGAGGGACTATGTGATGTGTGTGGTGCAGTGCAAGTGTTTACCTTCTCCTCTTGACTGTCTAGGCCAGTCTTTGGTGAAGAGAGCTTTGTTTGTTGTGTGCTGGTTCTGTGTTATACTACATCCATCCAGTCATTCATCCATCCAGCTGCTACTCCCACCAACCAGCTAGCCACTCCAGCAGCCAGCCAGCCAGTCAGCTAGCCACTCCAGCAGCCAGCCAACCAGCCACTCCAGCAGCCAGCTAGCCAGCTAGCTAGCTAGCTAACCACTCTAGCAGCCATCCATCATACCCATAGCAGCATCTCCTTCACCGCTCCTGTGGTGACGTTATGGTAGAGGGTGTGGCCAATGTCATATTGGCCACACTCCCATGTCCCACTTTGGCCTGCTTAAAAGGTGGCAACCCTGTCTGGGAGACTTTAACTACCCCTCAGTAAACTTTAGTGTCTATACCTCCAATGTAACATATTTCCAAATGTTTTTGAATCTAATAAATAAAAACTTCATGGATCAGATTGTTACTATCCTAACTAGAAGACATAATATACTTGACCCAGTACTTGGGAATATAGCTTCTTTGTACACAAATCCCCCGGTATCTCCTTCAGTCATTAAATCAGATCATAAGCTACTAGCCTTCTCCTCAAAATTTCTAAACCCACTATAATCAATATATTGGAATTCAAGGATTTCAAACATACAAATCTCATCAAATTTTATGATGAAGTCAAAATTTACTTATAGCAACATCTCCCCAAATATTGCCACAGCAGATAGGTTTGCAAATGAATTGTATACCAACTTAGTAAAATATATAAAACAGGCAGTCCCATCCAGATCCAAATAAAATGGGAAATTTAAAAGCAAACCACCCTGGTGGTTTGCCATTATAAAGAAAATTTACAATTAAAGGAAAAAGATCATCAAAGTATACAACAGATTAAAAGACTTTAAGTCAGGGAGAATATAAGAAATTTGGCAAACTTGAAAAATACTATCAAGTCTACTAAAGCAGCTCATGCACTTAGGTTAGCATTTGAAGCTAAGGACAGCTACAAATCTTTTTTTAACTACACCAGGAAATGAAGAAACAACACCAAACATTGCACTGAACTCATACAGAATGACACCACCTACTCTAACCCAGTGGACATTGCCAATATACTAGCAAATAAATTTAGTGAGGATTTTACTCCAGAAGTGACTGTCCAAATCCCTCTTATCCCTGAAAGTCAATGCCTCCCAGTCATTACTAAAGAATGTGTATTGAAGGTGTTGTTTGAGACCAAAAACACTTACTCCATGGGACCTGATAATATACTGGCTGTATAATAAATAGTACGAAATATGGCCTGATGGAGGCTGTCTTCCAGAGGTATGGTACTATTCCATAAGGATGATCCTACCATGGAGCCTGGGGAATTACAGGCCCATCAGCCTGATGAGCCTAATTTACATGACCATGATGCATATTACAACTGACCTGATAAACATTGACATTAAAAATATCATAAGGCTTGATCCACAGCAGTTTGGCTTCATAAAGGATACATCATGTCTAATGAATCTGCTGAACTTCTTTGATAGGGCAAGACAAGCTGTGAACTGTGGTCATTCACTATTTAGTTTACCAACTTTCAGACCAAAAAAACAAGATGTTAGGCTAACTAAATTAGCAAACTGGGAGTCATTGCCAAATCTCCGTCTAATACCCAAGCTCTCCAGCAAGAACTTACACTAGTACATACCTGGTGTACTCAAATGGGACCAAATTATTGCTAAAAACTGCAACACTCTCCCATGTGACAGTCAGCCTCTTCCCTCAGCATACAAAATAGATAATATCCCACTTCAAAATGCGAATGCAGTTAGGGACCTTGGAACTTGGCTTCATACTTTTCTCTCCTGTGATCGCCATGTAATAACAGCAGTCAGGAAATACTTCTACTTGGCACAGCTAATTGCTTAAGGAATGTCATCCAGATCTAAAGAGGTTGTAGTCCCCTTATACTCAGTGCTGATTAGGCCAATTACTGAATAAAATGCCCCCTTTTGAATTTACCTCACTAGATATTTTAAACAGCTAGAAAGACCTCATAGGTTCCTAACTAAGATGAATACTGGTTTAAAAACCCTAAGCTACTGGAAAAGACTAGAAGCATTGTCCCTTTATCCAGTATCATATGGACCCCTCAGAGAAAATCTCTGCCTTGCCTTCCATGCCATTAGGGACCCATTAGTCTTGGATCTCTTGTATCTACACAAGTCAAACTGTCCCGCAAATATCCAAACCATCGTCATCTGAAGATGAATAAAACATGGTGGACGGACAGTTTTATTACTCAGCATATCCACCACCTCTGGAATAGACTCCTGCAGATCAAACAGTGTGTTACACTAAATTCCTTCAAATGAGAACTGGGTAATTGGACAGCTATTAATAAATACTTCCCAGGCTTGATTGGCTTAGCCCTCCTAGAGAGGGGAGGTACAGTTTAAGGGTGGCTATCAGCAAAGCTTAATAGTCACAGGACTCAGTTGTCTTGAATTTTCCTCTGACTCCTATTATCCTAAGTAAGTAGATGAGGTGGCATTGTTTCTGTGCAACATATTTGTTACTGCCACTGTGTCATTGTCAATGTTTTTGCTTGTTTAACACAGGGCAGCCTCTAGAAGCAGAAAGTGAAAAGTCAACTTCATGAAAGCTATGTAGACAGATTGTGCTCTGTTGTTGGGATGTGGTGGCAATGGGAGGAACATAAATGCCAGGCTGAGGTGATTGCAGACATAAAGGTACCAAAATGACATGGCCAAGAAATACAAGACTGCTGATGGTGTGTCACTGACATATGAGATCATGCAAATAAGAAAGCCTAAGAACTAAGTGTATTGGAGCAATGTTCCTGAGTTGAATCATCCACACTGATCATCCTTACAGAGGGTGACACCATGTTAATTTCCCTGTTGTCTGAGTTGGCTATGGATGGGATTGAAGGTGGCATTGATGTAGGAACACCACAGAATCCATGATTTTTTTCATGTATGCTTTTTACCGTCACTCCTGCCAATCATCAGTCAGGGATTTAGTGGTTGCTGCTGTTTGCAGTCCTTGGGCACTTTGTTCCTTTTGTTTCTTCTTGAGTTTCAGTCAGAGCTGAGTTGTAGAAATCATCCCAAATCCACAGGCGGGCCATCTTTTAGGCAGCCACAAGGATTGTTTGTATCCTTGCCACCATCCCACCAGTGAAGACTTTTAACTTATTAACTTAACCCCTTCCTTGGGCAGAGAGACATGCAAACACCATCAATGTGGAGGCCAAAACATCTTCCTTGTGAAAGTACAAGCTCCTACACACTTGCTTAGTGAAGGCTGCAACCTATAGGTGGCTTGGAGAGCTACATACATGCTGCAGTTCAAAGGCCAGCCCAGTTCCTGCAAAGGGATGCTCCAACCTGCAACTGGCTCCATCTCCCCAGCAAGGCCCTCAAGATGGACAAGCCCCACCACATGCCAGCTCCTTCAAGCAATGTAATTGTTAATCAGACTCGGGTCACCTGGGACATATTCAAGGCTTTATCTCTGTATGATACCAGACCTAGCCATGTATGTAAAGTTTATCAACCATACCATGAATATGATGCATGTTTAGATAATTCATTTATTTTATTACTCTTTGTTAACTGTGTTAGTCCCACTAGGCCAGTCTCCTCTTTCCACATAAGACCTGAGGTGTTATTCTTACTGACTAAAAGAAATTTAGCCAGGGCACCAGGGAACTTCCTCTTCTTTTTTTGCTAAGTGCTGCGGGATCTTTTACAACCCACTAACTCAGGTAGATGTGACCTCAGTTTAACATCTCATCTGAAAGATGGATGCTGCCATGAATGCATATTTCTGATATCACCCTTGCAGGTATCCAGCCAAAATGAACAGTGTGGAATGAGACAATGGTGTATTATATAAATTATCTAGCCTCTTTGCAATACAACAGCACTGCTCTCAAGATGTGAGAGTGAACAGAAATTCAGGTATGCTTGTATGGCTGTGCAAAGTTGACTCATTATCCACTAACAGCAAACTGGATAAAAATAAGCCCACTGAATGGCACTGAAACTGTAGACAACACCATGGAAAAAAGGAATTTTTATATACGTCAAGCATGCTGCAACTCCCACATCTCCTTACTTATATGTGCCAAACTCTATGGTCACACAGTTATGGGGTAAAGGGAAACACCCTGCGAGTATGAAAATAATGTACTTGCATTACTGTGATCTCGTACTAGAGTGGATACATGCAAAACCATTTGGCGACTTCCCTGTTCCAGATGATGGAATCAGGGAAAAACACATTCTAGATGATATTCATCAAATGTTAGATATCCATGCTTGCACTGTGTTGCCTGTACAAATGGAGTAACAGGCAATACATATGAGTGGTTTTATCCATACAGCTGGGGGATTCATACACATGCTAACCTGAGCACTGCCTCATCATGGGTAACTATAGTATGTGTTTGGTCCCCAAGGCAGCTGTGCAAAGACTTTTGCCATGAAGATGTAGAGGGCTTTAATATTCATAACCATAGATAATATACAGATAACAGGGCTGATTTTGTCACACGGCAAAAAGTTGTGGCAGAATCAGCTACAGACATTAGAGGCAGATGTACTGAAAATGGAACATCTGTATGTGATGTTGATGATGCCACTGACACTGCAGTATGGTTCAGGAACAATGGTAGAACATACACTGAAGACTGAACATAATTTTCCCAGTTGCTCATTAGCACAGGTGCTGTGCTTGATGGGCTTGGTAGTTAGGCAACACCAATATAAAGAGGGCCAACTTTAGTTACTGTTGCAAGTAGTGGATCCCAGGAAAAATATGCACAGGGTGCAATGTATTTTTCTCTTACCACTGAGCATTTACGACAATAACCACCTGATGTGGGGTAGTGTGCATTCTTAAAATATAACTGCATGCATAGTGTCACTCACAGAATGTGGCCTGGACAGACATACAAATCTGGTGACCAGCAGAATAGAGGCTGTGTAAGCCCAGATGTGCAGATAGACATCTGCTACACATCACAGTGGAAATGAACTCCATAACATACATACACCTCTGGCTACTGTTATGGTGCCACTTTGTTGGCATTGATACAGAGGACAGAGATGGTCAGCACACACCAGAGCATGCAGTTGTAACACAGTGGGTGTTACCTACTGACCCATGGCAATCCCCTACACAGGCAGGGATATATTCTACATCCAAGATGGAAGGGTCATCCAAATTCTTTGGCAGTCCATCTCTCACAAGGGCAAGTAATCCACCTGCTCACAGAGGGGCCATTTTTTGCAATATTTGCCCAGTGCAAACCACAACTGGACACAGTATAGTGATATGCATCTTACATGGACCAAATGGAAAACCATCACAAGCTCATCCATGTCCTACCACTATCTGTGCTGCCTGGCAGCCATGCTATGCCATGGCCTGAAAGGCCCATGTGTTACTCTTCAGATGACAGCAGACATTGGAGGTCATTATCAAGGCAGCAGCTAGGTTTTCTGATTAGTACAGACCTTGCTCCTATAATACCTTGATGATTGTGCCCCACAATACTGGTACACTGTGTGTGTGCTCTTATCTTCTACAGTATGCTGTCTTGCTTGGTTAGCATGCACATCCATGTATTTCAGTTTTACCTGCTTTGTCTTCTAGTCGTCATCAGGAGTCAGCAGTTCAGGGGCCTGTACCTTCCCTTCTTCCTGGAAGGAAAAGACAATATTGGGCCCCACTCCCATCCTCCCTGTCTGGCCATTCCAGCACCTATATCACTAACTGATTAAGAATCATTTGGGTCACTGGGATGATAGGATATACTGCCAGCCAAGCAAGGAGAAATAGGGCAGTGGATTTGAAACATATGCCAGCACAGCTAGCTGGAATTTTGTAAATAATTATATGTCATTGTATATCAAACTGATTTGTACAGATGTTTGTGCTGAAAATGTATTTGTCAGGTTTGCTTGTGTTAAAATGTATCAACAGTGTGCCCTGCTGGAAAGAAAAGAGATGTACATGCATTATTGCAAGTGTTTAAATGTATACATTGTAAAAGCATATACTGAAAGTGAAGAGGTTAATCTTATTCCACTTGACTTTGCAAAATATTATTGAAATTAAATTACTTTTTGGGTTAAGCCATAAAGATGTTATCCCACAGTTTTGAATGGAGCCAGAGACACAGTGTTTGTGCTAGAGAATTGTTGGTAGCTCCTATAGAAAGAATGAAATGGTTTTATGGTTTTATGACTTCCAGCAGCTGCACCACATCTGAGCAAAGCTTTATCTGTTTGTATTGTAGCACCTACACCATGGTAGCTTCTAATATGGGGGATAGTGCAGGAAACAGAGTCTGATGACCAGATGTGTGTGACGTCACAAACATCTGGTCATCAGATGTATGTGACGTCATTCTGTACAGAAATAATGTTTTAATATTAGAGGAGACTGAAATCTCAGCAGCATTCTGTATTCTATCTTGGATCTGACAACAATAGCCACTCACCCATCTTGCCTTGCTCTATTCAGTAAGTAGGAACAGTAATCATTTTAGTCAATCAGGAATAGACAGTGAGATTAGCTAAATACTGTTTTTCTATAACTGTGTGAAACTTTCCATATGTGTTACTTTTAATATTACCTGTGTCTGAAACTCCAGTGTTTCCTGTAAATAGATATTCAGTATTTTCATGGTCTTTTATTATTTATTATTAAATATACTTAAACTTTTCATTGTGGCTACTCCTTTTTAGAAGCTATTTAAGTTTTGAGAGTATTTGCACATATTTAGTGACAACTGTGGCCATTCCTAAAAGCTCGGCTATTTGGTCAACATTACCATTTGTATTAATATTAATTTCACTCAGTATAACTGGATACCCTTTTAATAGCCTTATAGTAACTGACTGGTGGCAGTGAATCTACCTTATAGATTGGGCAAAGTTGGTACAGTGGGTAATCTGTGCTAGCCTTTCCCAGGTGTGTGTGTGTGTGTGTGTGTGTGTGTGTGTGTGTGTGTGTGTGTGTGTGTGTGTGTGTGTGTGTGTGTGTGTGTGTGTGTGTGAAAATTAAATTTCAAAGGTGTGTGTGTCAGCTACCTGGGACAGGGACATGAACCAATGATTTCACAGAGAGGGTGCTGGAGGACTTGGTTTGGGCACTCGGCTGAGGACCTAACCCTACAGCTATATGAGTGGGGATCTTATTGTGGACCTGGAGGGAGACAGATAGAGAAATCCAGATCCCAGAGTGAGTGTGTTTCCTTGTGCTCTTAAGGGAAATTGTGCTTGATGCAGAGAGGTTTGCATCTGGAAATACTGAGTGTATCTATTTGTATTCTAAATGAATGTCCCTCTCCATTGTCAGTGGTGAGGATTCAGGCTCCTTGATTACTGGCCCAGAGTGGGGACATCACATATTGGTGAGCAGTGGTGTGGATATTGAACTTCTGTAGCCTGTAAGCAGGTGTCACTAAAGGTGTGCATTGTCTCAGCAGTCACACGGTGAACATTCAGAGTTTGATATCACAACAGTTTTTATTTATTTATTTTTGTTAGTTTAGTTTAGTCAGGAAGAGCAGGCAAAAATGTCACCAGAGGATTATGGAAAGCTGAAAATGAACCAGTTGGCCAAGGTGTGTGATGCCAAAGGACTGGTGTATGCCAACCTGTTTAAAGAGGAAATGATTTCAGTCTTTGTTGCAACTACAACACAGACCATCAACCAGGAGGATAGCCAGTCTGGTGATGGGAATTTGCAGCTCTCAGTAACAAGATAGTTCTTTTCCTCAGAGGACTTAAAAATCTGTCTGGAGTTGAAGTGGCTTGAATGGGAGGCCAAACATTTGGAACCAGAATCAGCAGAGAGACTGCGATGTTTGGAGGCTGAAGAAAATGAGAAACTGGTGTTTGGAAGCTGAAGAAAAGGAGAAGCAATGTCAACATGAGAGGAAGATGATGACTCTTCTCCAGGGTCATGGAGGTAATGGGGAAGGGAATAACCGAACCCCAGAAGCAACAAAGGTCAGTAAATTTACAATATACAGAGGGTGATAATTTTGATAGTTTTATTCATATATTCGAAAGAGTATGTAAACAGTATAATGTTCACCAAGGACTCCAGGTACAATTCCTGACCCCGATACTCCATGGGAAAGCTGTAACTGCTGTTTTTAAATTGCCTGATATTGATCATCTAAACTATGAAAAAGCCAAGAAATGTTTATTTGAATGCTTTAAGTTAACACCTGAAGCTTACAGAAAAAAAAGTTTTGTGAACATAGACACAAGGCAGATGAAAGTGTGTGTGATTACATTGCTGAATTAAGCACTTATTTTCATAGGCAGGTGAGTAGGTGTCAGGTCACCACTTTTGAAGAGCTGGCAGACCTTTTGGTGAGGGAACAAGCCCTTAACACTTTGCCTGAGGACATGAGAATCTGGTTGGCAGACCAAGAGTGCAACTCAGCAGATGAGCTGGGGAAAAAGGGTGATTTCTACTTACCAAGCAGGGCATCACTGCACAGGAATTGGATACCCATGGTGGGCAGCCTAAACTACCCCAACAGAGTCTGCCAGTAACAGGGGAAGCCACTAGTTCAGGTACATGGCCAGGATCAAGGGTTAAATGTTTTAAATGTAGCCAGTATGACCATGTAGCATATAGATGTCCACAGAGGCAAGGTGGGGAACAAAATGTGGGAGAGCCAGCAAGTGGGAATAACAGTATACCAATGGTAAGTTGTCTGGAGACAACAGGGGTAACAAACTATCACTAGAAGTTATATCCCATCTTAGGATGCTAAGAGAGACACAGCCTCTGACATAACCATTGTGAAGCCTGTTGAGGTTAAAGAGGAACAGTACTTCTTGGGCAGTCCACTCCAGTCAGAGCTTTTGGAGGAACCCCATTACAAATGCCTTTGGTCAGGGTTTACCTTGACTGGGAGGGTGGAAAAGGAAGCAAACAAGTAGGCGTGTTTGAGGATATCCATGTAGCTGTTTTGATAGGGAATGATTTTGATAATGCAGTACCTTGTGTGCATGCAGTTACATGCAGTCAGGCTTGGAGACAGGCATGTAGGTCTGGTAGCCTGGGGGAGACCCAGACAGACCAAGGGCTCCGGGTACAGTTCCTGACCCCGATACTCCATGGGAAAGCTGTAATTGCTGTTTTTAAATTGCCTGATATTGATCATCTAAACTATGAAAAAGCCAAGAAATGTTTATTTGAATGCTTTATGTTATCACCTGAAGCTTACAGAAAAGCCAGGGCTGGTGTGGTGGCTATTTCAGGGAAGGAGCTACCCTATAGCAGTGAGCCTGAAAGGGAGCCACAGCTGCTGTTTGGTACTGATATTCCCTTGGACAGAGTGACTGCAATGGCAGACGTGAGTGGTAGTACTCAGGCTGACAGTGAGGCACCGCTGTCGGAGGATACCAGACGTCCTTTGGAAGGGGAGCTGGGAAGAGTCACAAAAGTAGAGCTGAGGCAGGCTCAGCTTTCAGACCCTACACTAACAGGCTTGAGGGAGGTAGCTAGGGAGGCACTTGATTCTCAAGGAAAAGGGGACTCTGTATACTGGAACAAAGGGTTACTTATAGAGAGTAGACCCCTGAGGGAGGGCTAGAGGGTGAGGTAATACAGCAGTTGGTAGTGCCTAAAGCCTACCATCTGGTACTTCTAGCCATAGCCTATGACATTCCATTTGCAGTTCATATGGGCATAAAGCATACAAAGAGATGCATTATGCAGAAATTTTATTGGACTGGGATTGCAAGGGATGTATCAGTCTACTGCAGGACCTGTGAGCAGTGTTAAAAAGTAGGCAAGGTAGGAGACAAGATCAAAGCTATTTTGATGCCTTTGCCTGTGACTGAGGAGCTGTTTCTGAGGGTAGCTATGGTTATTTTGGGGTCTTTGAGTACCTCAAGTTCCACAAGGAAGAAGTATATCCTAGTGGTAGTAGATTATGCTACCAGATATCCTGAGGTGGTGGCCCTGTCCTCTATTGAAGCAGAGAAGGTGTCAAATGCTTTGCTGGAGATTTTCAGCAGGGTAGGTTTTCCAAAAGAAATACTGACTGACAGAGGTGCCAATTTCATGTCAGATCTGCTGGCTTGTCTGTGGAAGCAGTGTGGGGTGAACCATCTAAAGACCACCCCTACCACCCCAGACTAATGGTCTTGTGGAGAGGTTAAACTCTACACTAAAGATCATGCTACAGGCCTTTGCAGACCAGTTTAAGAGAGAGTGGGACAAATATTTTCCCCATCTGCTGTTTGCTTACAGAGAGGTACCCCAGGAATCCACAGGTTTTTCACCCTTTGAGTTGCTGTATGGGCATAGGGTGAGGGGACCTTTAGATCTGAATTGTGATGAGTGGAAGAGTGAGTGTGAATCTCACAAGGAGTCTGTTGTGGCATATGTCCTAAACCTCAGTACAAGGCTCAGGGAGCTCATGGGCTTGGTGCAGGAGAATCTGGCAGGAGACTAACAGCAGAAAAAGGTCTGGTATGACAAGAATGCTCAAGCCAGAGTGTATGCTGTGGGGCAGCAGGTTATGATTCTCATTCCTGTCAGACACAATAAACTGCAGGCAGTTTGGGAGGGACCCTTCAAAGTGGTAAGGAAGGTCAGTGATGTTAACTACATGGTAGAACTGCTAGACAGGAGGCAGGGGCACAAATTGTACCATGTTAACATGATGAAACATTATCATGAGAGGGAGGCCCTATTGCTGAGTATTTGCAGGGGATGGCAGGAGGAGTCTGAGGGGGATCTGGTGACTGATCTCCTCAGTGAGTCTTGGACTGACACCTCTGTGGAAGGGGTAGCAATGTCCCAGCAGCTGTCCCCTACCCATGCTCATGAAATACAAGCAGTGTTACAGGAGTTTGGTAGCATGTTCACTGGGAAACCTGGATGCTGGACCCCAAATGCCCATCAAGCAAGCCCCTTACAGGGTGCCTGAGAGAGTCAGACTCTGAGGGAGGAAATACAGGAAATGTTGGAACTGGGGTAATCCATGAGTCCAGTAGTCCTTGGGCCTCCCCAGTGGTACCGGTGCCAAAGAAGGATGGCAGCACCAGGTTCTGTGTGGACTACAGGAAACTAAACACTCACACAGAGTCAGATGCTTAAGACAGATGAAGCCTTACAGCAGCTGGGTGGGGCTAAGTATCTGACCACTATTGATGTGACCAAGGGCTACTGGCAGTTACCCTTGACTCCAACAGCTAAAGAGAGGTCAGCCTTTGTGACTCCTTTCAGATTATATGAGTTCACAAAGACATCCTTTGGGATGAAAAATGCCCCAGTGACCATCCAGCTGCTGGGAGATTGCTCTATGCTATGCTAGCAGGAGCAGGAGATTATGCCCTTGCTTACCTGGATGATATCGCCATCTACAGCCATTCCTGGCATGAGCACCTTCAGCATGTCAGGGAGGTCCTGGGCAGACTGCAAAGGGCAAGGTTGACCATTAAGCCCAGTAAGTGTGAGGTGGGTATGGCAGAGGTCTCCTACCTGGGACATAGAGTGGGAAGTGGTAAGATCAAGCCAGAACCTGCCAAAGTAGAAGCCATTCAGGTGTGCCCTGCTCCTGTTAATAAAAAGCAGTTTGGGGCATTCTTGGGGGCAGTGGGGAACTATAGAAAGTTTGTTCCCAATTATAGTACAACAGCTGCTCCCCTCACAGGTGTGATGAGGAAAAACAGGTGAGACAAGGTAGTGTGGACCCCAGCCTGTGAGCAGGCATTCCAAAAGCTTAAAGGGGCTTTTGGAGGACCCCCTGTGTTAGCCAGTCCAGATTACAGCAAATAATTTGTTGTGCAGGTGGATGCTTTGAACCATGGGGTTGGGGCAGTACTCAGCCAGGTTTCCTCAGAGGGAGAAGCGCACTCAGTGGTATATCTCAGCTGCAGGCTCCAACCTAGGGAAGAATGGTATGCAGCACTGACAAAGTATTTTGTACAGAATTTTTAAAACCTGCTAACTCATTGCGTTCCCAAAAATATGTTGCAACTTATCTCCCTCTTTTTCATCACACCTCCAGTATTTGCTATCTACCTAAAGTCTGTTTGGGGTTTAAAATTACCTATGCAACCATTTCCATGTAAAAATCATAAACCTTCCTAGACCTTGTTGCATACTTGATAGCCATGCAGATGCCCACACATCATTCCTTTGTAAATTGCCAGTCTCCCTTCCCAGTCTTTTCTAACCTCCTCGGACTGATTGTTATAGGTATCTGCAGTCAGGTTATGCAGCATGCATCATACTACAAATGTGGAATACACATTAGCTGATGCATACTGCAGTGACCCACCTAAGGCATCCAGACAGTGGAAACGCATCTTCAAATCAGCAAACACATGCTCAAGTGATGTTACTTGTCTGCTACTTTGTCCTGTTATATAACTTCTCTGCCTAGTATGAGGGCCACAACACTGATGTGAGCAGGCAAGGCTGTGGCAGTCATGACATACCCCAACTAGCAGTCATGTGGTGAGCTACTGCTTTGGAATACATGCTGTATGGCATAATGAGACCAGATGTTGTTGTCCTGATACTGCTCATGTGTACTGCCAGGACTCTGGACACAAACATTAACAACATGGGTGTGGTGCACACGTACTCCTTCTACATTATATCCAAACCTCTTGTAATAGGCATCAGTATCACCTGTGCTGGGTGCATGGAGTACAACATGGGTGTACTCTGTTGTGGCAGTGATGGTAGGAATAGTATCACCTGTGCATGGAGTACAAGATGAGTGAACTCTGTTGTGACAGTGATGGTAGGAATAGTGTCACCTGTGCATGGAGTACAACATGAGTGTACTCTGTTGTGACAGTGATGGTAGGAATAGTATCACCTGTGCATGGAGTACAACATGAGGGTACTCTGTCGTGGCAGTGATGGTAGGAATAGTATCACCTGTGCTGGGTGCATGGAGTACAAGATGGGTGTAGTCTGCTGTGACAGTGATTGTAGGTTTAGTATCACATGTGCATGGAGTACAAGATGGGTGTACTCTATCTCAGCAGTGATGATAGGTATACCTACGTTGGAAATCCTTTCAGCCATCTGGGGCAAGTAGCTATAGTCCCTGTGAGTAGCACCATGCATCCATGATGTGATGCAGATACTTGAGGTATGTCAGTAGTATCTTCAGTGAGCTTTTGAAATGTGTTAGTAGCTAAAATGGTGATTCTGTCATTATTTGGTCTTTAGTGGCATTTAGCATCAAGGGACAGTGAGCACATCAATATCACGACATATCCTACAGTAAGTCAAGATATCTGCCATCTGACTGACTGCTGTCTCTGTTTTGGAGCCAGTGATGTAGGATCTGAGACTGCAGCAGTCATACCTGTAATAATGAATGGGACCAGATTCAAGTTGTCAGGCCTCTGATTTTGAGTTGGAAAGCATCTAAACCATACAGTTTGAACTTTGGTTACAATGTCTAAGGGTCATGCCCAGCCTTTATGCATGTGTAGAGATGCTACATTAATCATCTGCATATAGACCACACACATGAAAAAAAATAAAAAACACTTATAAACAAAGCCTTTCAACCTGTGTGCTACTTTTTCTGAATTGTGTGAACCTTAGGCCTACATTTTCAGCGCTAATCAGTGCATATTAAACTTTCACAACACAAAATAAAACAAGACTGAATAAACACTGGTATAAAAACAAAATAAATAAGTAACAAAAATTATTTTGTTTTGTTTGGTGGTAGTTTATCTTGACTGTTCAACAGCTAATGTTAGCAGAGATGAGTTACTGGATTTGACATTCATTCCATTTTGGAAAGTCAAGACAGCATTTTGCATACACTGCTTAATACCTTGAATGGGATGCAGCAGAAATCGTTGGAAGTTCTAACAGTCCAGAAGATCGATAATCAGGGCAAACAAAGTGAATCCTGCAGTTCTGAAGATGAAGTGTGAACTGTTATTGAAAGTAATGGAGCAGCTCTTAATTCCCCTGGGGTATCAGTTTCATGGGATTTTAAAGATGTATCAACATTGTTAAATTTCAATTATGACCCCTTTGCGAACTTTAAGGATGTGGAAAATGGTCAAGCCCAAAAACAAGAAATCAGGAGGCAGTTAAATGATTTAGAGAAAGTTTAAAGAAATACCAATCATTAGTTGTTGAAAATAAATATTTTCAACGTTGTTTATTGTTGGATATTGTCCCTAAGGGGCTCCAACTCTTAAATGGCCAAATGGTGTTTCTTCAGAACATGGGTTTTATGTCAAACTTGTGGAATTTTTCAACAACGCTGGACATGAGTTGTTATAAATACTTATTAAAACTAATACTATATATATTATAAAAGATATCAAAGAAAAGATTTTTAAAGTGCATGGTTTGAGCAACCTTATGTTAAAAAGTATACCAGATTTGTGCAGCGAATATGAAGAGGTGCTTTGGATGGTTGAGAGATTTGAAAAAAACTATAGTAACATGGAAATTCAAGAAACTTCAAAGGGATAAGTTAGCATATGAAGGGCAGACAGCTTATCCCTTGAGCAATAATTTTTTAACCAAGAGCCAAATATTTTCGAATTCAGAGGACATTTCCACTTTAAATCAGACTGGCAGTGCAGACACACTTACCCAACACATGGAGGCTTTAAATGTAGCCTCCAAGTGTGACATCAATTTGCCGACTATGTTCCATCCAAAGAAGGGAGAATTACATGGTGCATTTAATGAAAATAGTGAATTTCAGGAGCTGCCTTTTATTCTCCAGGACATTATATTAGAAATAATTCAAAAAACTTATTCCGAGGGAGAGGAAGGAGCTGGTCATTGAATTGGAAGATGAGGGGTCATGGAGTGTAAAAGACATTTTAAAAAACATTGCACAAGTGAGTTCAGACTGAAGAATATTTAATTTTTTAGAATTTTTATGAAACCAACTAATTTTTACGTTCTTAGTTTAGGTTTAAATTTTATACCAAATTACAAGGCTAATGTCACAAAACTATACTTGAATTAAAGTTTTTTAAATGCAAACTGAACTTGAAATACTTGTTTAAAGATGTTGGTTTGTCTGATTTGTTGAGGAAAGCCATCTGTGTTTAACCCTACCTTGAATAACACTATTAAAGTGTTTAAGCAAGTGTGCAAAAGGGACTTGCCAAGAAAAATGAGTTTCATTTTTTTAATCTGTCTTTGGAAGAAAAACAAGCTTAAATCATCGTAGGAGTCAAAACAACCTTAGATTTATAAAAGCAGATAAGGGGGTTGAGTTAGTAGTTATGGACGCTGATGAATATATCAAGGCTATGGAGGAAATATTGAGTAACAAGTTTCTTTAGGTATCATACAAAGAAGTTATACAGTTTTTCATTCTGCTTTATATGCACTTTTGATGAATAATGATAAAAGTTTTGAATTATATGACTTCTTTAAAAGTAGATAACGCAAAGATTGGAGTTTTATTTGGTATCCCAAAGATGCATAAAAACCCAACAAAACCCCCCATTAGGCCTATTATTTCAGCTCCAAGTAATATTACGGAAGGGATGTCATTGCTTCTTGACACCATTTTAAATCCCTTAGTTCAGAGATTGTCTTCTTATATAAGAGACTCATGGGATTTTTTGTTTGGATAAACTATGTGAATTTAATTTGTCATGTGGTTAAAACAATGTTAATGTCCATATGGTCACAGTTGATGTATGTTCATTATTCTCTAGTATCCCATGAGATCTAGGAGTTTAAAGTTTATGAATGTTTATGACTAAGTATACTGATTTTTCCTAATGACATGATATTATTGTATTGTTCACTTTTACAGATCTTGTTGGAGAATAAATACTTTTTGTTTAACAAGAAATACACAGACAAACTAAAGGTGTTGCGATTGGGTTAACAATAGCCCCAGATTTTGCAGATTTAGTATTGGGCTGGTGGGAAACAAATGCATTGATTACAAACATTTATTTTGACAAAATAATTTTTTATAAAAGGTTTGTCTACAATTTGTTTTTCATTTATGTAACCCAACAAGAAACCTCAGAACCTCAGAACAGTGATTTTTTTCCCTTGGAAAAAAATCGCTGTTCCCAAAAAAAAAAAAAAAATTTTAAACCATTACATAAAGTGGGGGGTTTCGCCCTCTCACCCCCTGATGTGGCCCTACACAACCCCTATGTAAATATACCATTGAACAGCTTGATGAGATCTCTGATTTTTTTTTTAACTTACCTCAGGTGAAATGGGGTCTAAAGTTAATTTTTTAGATGTGGCCATAGATTGGGATTTAAACAATAAGAAACTGGATAGCTGTATTTATTGTAAGGATATGTTTTCGAACAGCTATCTGCACTTTAGAAGTAGTGATCCTTATTTTATGAAGAAAAACAGTCCGAGGGGGCAGTTTATTAGGGCCTCCAGAATGATAATGAATGATGACAAATATAAAGAAAAAGTGCCATTTATTATTTCTATGTTTGCCCAGAGAGGGCATAACCAAGAATTTCTATGCAGGGTGGCCACAGAACTAAGTAGCAAAAGAAAACTTTATTCAAACTCATTTTACTTAATAAGGAAAAGTCTGTCAGGGAAATTCTAAGGTTAAAAGTTGTGGATATTTTTTGAAAAAAATTCCACTATTCATGTCGGTGATGTCAATAGATAGTAAAGCTGTTAAGGATGCTATTTTTGCTAATTGGAAGATCTTGGAAGGGAATGAAGAAGTGTTTGAGGCTATTGGGAGTGAGCCCACTTTTGTGTATAAAAGAACAAATAGTTTCAAGACTTTGTTACAACATAACAGTAGTAAAGTTGCACCACCTATTATGGAAAAGAAAAAAGGAATGTTTAAATGTGGAACCTCCAAAGTAAGCAGATTTATTTATGAAATTCCATATGTATCTTTAGGACATATAAATTATACTGTTCAAGTTTCTGAAGGATACAGTTGTAAGTCTAAAGGGATAGTTTATATAGGGATGTTTATGACAACCCATAGTTTAGAAAAAAGGATTAAAGAGCACCTATATTCTGCAAAGGTTAAGGATGTCAAAAATGCCCTATATAAGCACACAACCATATGTGATAAATATAAAAAGTTTCTGTTTGCAGTTCTAGAACAGGTTCCTTTTGATTGGAGGGGCAGTTATAGAAATAGGTTAGAGTGTAATGAAATGGAATAGCAGATCAGGCTGAATGCAGACAAGTTTCCAGGACTTAATGATATGATTAACATCAAATGTTTTTTAAAGGAGAAAAGGTTGAGAGTTAATAAACAATATTAAAAACATAAAAACAGAAGACTACATATTTATATGTGTTTCTATATGGAAGTTTTTATATGCAAGGTTTTTTAGATGTCTGTGGTTCTTTAATTTTTTTAATTGACTGTTAATTATGCTGTTTTATTGGTCCATTGAATATATAAATTCTGTGCTGTCTGAGTGTGTTTAATGTTTTCTGAAGATGTCTGAATTTACAAAAGCATTTAAATAAAGTTTTAAGCGTTAGTACAGTTGTTATTAGTTTGTACTCCACTAATATTTCAATGGTTTTTGCTAGTTGCATATTAAACTTTGAATCCCACGTGTAGCAGAGTATGGAATGTTACAGCAATAGTCTCAGAATGTCAGAGTATGCAGTTATACCTACAGTGATTTTAATATCTGTGCTCTATAGAAGTAACCCTATTTTTTTCAAGAATACTTCTTGGAATTATTAGTGCAATATATACCAGTTTTTGTGGGTCAGATGTTAGCATATTCTAAGTTCTTAACCTGATTTCACAACACACACACACACACACACACACACACACACACACACACACACACACACACACACACACACACACACAAATTCACATACATACACTCAGATCACCTACAACTTCTTCATCCACAAGCTGCTTTTCCAGCTGTATGAATAAAGGGTCTATATTACATCATCGAATGCTTAAAAAAGTGAACGATGATTAATCAACCCCATGTAAGCGAAAGCTTACAATGTCGAAACCTCAGAACAACAATTTTTTTCCAAGGGAAAAAAATCACTGTTCCAAAAAAAAAAAAAAAAAAAATGTAAAACATTACATAAAGTGGAGGGCTTTGCCCTCTCACCCCCTGATGTGGCCCCACACAACCTCTACGTAAATATACCAACTCTGAGATCGCACTACAATGCTGTAAATGGAAAAGTAATGGAAGTGGCCAAGCTAATTCTTTCCCAGGGAAAGAATTCACTTAAAAGTCGCTTTGCTATTTTCCCTTTTATGTTTGATCAAGACGCATTCGACAGAATGCGGCTTCGGTCACATAATAGGAACCCTGAATAAATGTATCGCATTTGCTGTTATTCATGGATACTTATTTGATTACTTTCCATAACTAGTTTGTGGTGAAAAGGGGCCTTTTTTGTCTAGTTTACATATATTTTCAAAAAGAAATAAAATAAACAATACATCTCATTAGTACTACAGAAAAAAATCATTGCAAATCTACTGACATTAAACCAGTTTTAGCAGCTAATCTTTACATCTAATACCATCAAACCTCAAGATCAGATCTTATAAATAGCAAACATTATGTGTTGTGACAATAACAGTGTAGTGTCCTGCAAGAGTTAAACATAACTCAAGTGGGCAACAACTGCTTGTTTAAAGTGGCAGAAAATAAGCATTTTGTGTTTACCCTGCCCAGAAGGAGAGCACTATTCCCAAACCTGTTTATTTTTTTCTGCATTATCTTTATCTCCAAGACAGTGGTATACTTTGTTAATAACAGTTTAAAAGAAATATTTCAAAATGTTTTTCAGAGTTCTACTTTCAAAGTATCTTGATTATAACTAATTTAAAATAACCACAGAGGTTCTAGCTTTGAAATGGAGAACATGTTTGACTTCTTCCCTAAACTATTAACTGAATCCTTTTCCATATTCACATTTCATAAAAATATTCCTTTCTCTCTCTTTTCATCATAGACATGTAATGGATGCCCTACTGTAGAACTGCACAAAGCTTAAATACTACAGTTCAATTTGATTACTATGCCATTTTTTCTTTGTCTTATAGGAACGTATTCATTATCACCAGTTAGAGTTTGCACCCAAATTATTTTAAAATACGTCCTCTGTATCACACAGTACAGATTTCATTCAGTGAAAGCTACTTTTTCCCACACATAACTCTGCACAGATTATGTATAATTTAAGTTTTTTGCATAAATGATAGTTTTGTCTCTTGTAAAAATGCACTTGTTTATTATAAGTTAAGAATTATATTGTAAGTAAATCAAATGTGGCAGGTCAGCATTTTTAGTAGGATTCTGTCTTTTGTCTGTTGCCTTTTGGATCTGGTTACAAAAGCACTCTTAATGTGAATGTATGGTAATATAAAGGTCAAGCAATCTGAGACCACAGAAGAAGTCTGACCACCCATGACATTACTGGCTGGCAAGGCCAATTAACTTTGTAGTATAACTTTCTGTTGCAGAAGACTGGCCCTGTAATTCTTAGAACCTTTTCCCTTTTGTTTTGTTAATTGTATGCCCAGTTGCTCTATTGCCTCTCCATTCACTAGTTAGGGCTGCCTAGAATTTCCCCATGGCCCTATGATCCACTTTTTTGCAGATGGTTCTACCTTTCTAATGTGAAAGAGGAAAAAGGGGACAAAGTGGGGTGATAAAAGTCCCACAGCAAGTGGTCACTGGAAGTGTGCATCCTCCATACTTCATGGAAGAGAGATAGAGGGCTAACAGTAATCATCTGTTTAACTTTTTTTTTTTAAGACCAGTGTCTATTTCTAGTCATATGTAATGTTGACAGCATGCAGTTTAGCACATGTTCTTCAAAGCTATACACTATAGTTCTACAACAGCCAGCTCAGAGGCATAGCAGAGCAATGCAAGCTCTATATCACTCATGGAGGGCACGATGGTATCTAATGCATATTCCAGATCATTCCAGCATGTTTGAGCACCATTCATGCAAAACATGTATACTGTGGAACAAAAAGGTCAGTAATAAATCAGACTGCATACCAAGACCCATTATTACACAGCAAATGGAGCCATCAAGCTTTCAAGAACAGCATCAATGTTGTACCCAGACAAAATGTATGAGTTTCATTATTGTGGTGTTACAGAAAGGCAAAAAGCACTGGCCTTGTGTTCTTGTGCATATGTTTGTAAAAGGGGAGGGGTTGTTTCCTAATCCAATGCATAGATGACTGTAACACTGTAACTAACTTTCTTGCACCCTATGCAGCTCTTTGATCTGGTGTCCACTTCAAGATGAAAAAGTCTTCAGCTCTCAAAAATAAATAAATAAATTAATTAATTAATAAGAAAAAATAAGAAAATATGTCTTCAACATCTACAGCTCTGAATGAAAAAGCAAGAAAGAAAGGGTTCTTTAAACATTCAACAAGTGTCTTGCTACGGTCTAAATGCCACATATGGAAGGATGAAGCACTTCAGCCCTGACTGCTAATGCACTATCAGCATTCATTTCTGAACTCTGTTAATGCTCTACCTCCCAACTGGCATAGCCTGATCCCACCTCCTCCTGACACCTTGCACTCAGAGTGGCTGCCTCCTTTGACCTGTCAAAACTATGGCTCTGTGTTACAGTGAACCTGGAATTTGCTGTAGCCATATTGTTCAGGATTGCTGAGGTTGAGATTGTCACCAACACCAGTAGCCAACTATTTTTATAGAGAACGTTTAAATGTTTTACCACTCAAGAGAACAAATGCAAATGTTTTAGAAATATAGAATAAAATGACAGACAAGACCTGTTTGCAGCATGTCATCCGTGTAACACATTTATTAACAACAAATGCTGTTATTTGGTATGGCTTTCGATTATATGATTACTGTTACGATAGACATTTGAGAATGTACATATGTAGATAGGGAAAATAATGCATACATAATCAGACATAAGTGTCTAAGTGTTGCAAGTGTCGTATGTGTTCAAGTAGTTCATATAAATTCATATACATTTTATATATTTATCTGCCTTTAATATAACTGACTGACTTCATTGCTGAACACAGCTACTCTATAACTGAGACAGCAGTTTATATTACTGCAGTTACCTGTACCAGCTTATATTTTTTATTTTAAACAAGAAACATCTTTATTAAATTATCATATATGACGTAGGCAATCTTACATTTATATAAATGAAAATAAACCATACCAACACAATTTCATTTGCAAACATTATACATTACAAACCATGTTGACACAACTGTAGCTGCAAACATTATACATCACTTACAATATATCCGGTTATTGTCAGTCAAACATTATATACCTCATTAAAATCCTGCCTTCTTTTATTCCTCATTCCTCCTCTGCATGTATTGATCCCACAAGTCCCATTTTTCCTATGTGATTTGCTCCTACCCTTTTATAAAGATCCCAATTACAATTGTTTTATCTCTGTTACTATTTTGCTACTTCTGGTAAAGTTGGTTTACACTTCGATTTCCATTTTCTAGTAATTGCTTTTTTGGCAGCCATCATAATTAAACTCAGCAAGGCCTTACTATCTAGGTAATTCCAATTCTGCATCATAGTTCAAAAATCATTTCCTTAGCTACACCAATTTGCTCACCCAGTATCTCTGACAGAGCAGTCTGCAGGGAATCTTTAAAGTCTGCCAATTCATTACACTCCCAGAAAATATGTTCCCAGTTACTTCTTCCTTCCCCATCACACATCCAACATTTGCTGTCTACCTAAGGAAAATTTCTTTCAAGTCTACTTGGAGTATAAAAATGTTTATGTAAATACAAGCAAAGATCCCAACTTTTCTAGACTTTGTTGCATTTTTCAAAGACATACATATATCCCCCATCATTTCTTTGTGAATTGCTTTTCCGATCTCTCTTCCCAATCCTTTCTAGCCTCCTCTGATTGATTCTTAAAGTTATTGAGCAATATTTTATCTCCTCTACTAATTATTCCTTTCTTAATGGGAATTTCTGTTCTAGTTTCTACTAAAAACTCTACCAGTGCTGGTCTTTCATTCAGGACCCCTATATTTCTTTCTCTTTGCCTATACTCTGAGATCAATCCTTGATAGGGAAGGCAATTTTTAACCTGCAGTCCAAATAAGTTCTTAATTTTTTATTTGGTTTTAAAACAATAAATAAGCAAATCAATTGCAAAACAAATAAGTAAATATTTACATGGGTACAGAGTTGATCAATACATCAAAGTTATGCATCAACAACAATTAATATTTTTCAAGCAAATTTTTAAGTTTAAGCCAATATTTATATGCATGTGCAATATTAAAAGTTCTCAACTTTATATGATGCAAATCACTATTGCAAACATTTTTGCCACACTAATAAATGCAATACTAGAGGGGGTAACTTTATTTTTCCAATTTTTAGTAATGACTTTTCTGGCTATAGCAAGAATAGACCAAAGAAGAAGCACTTGGGTTTTTGGAATTATCTCAGGAATCAGAGCATTAAATAAATTTAAATATTTAGAAATATTACATTTATCTGACCATAGAGCTTGAATAAAGTTATTTCAGTTGCACCTCCACTTTTGTGAGGGTTAGGTGCGGCAACCCCCTGCGAAGTCCAAAGAATTGTGAATAATAATTAGGCCCAGTAACCTCAGTCCCTAGTCTGACAGATAACTAAAAAAGTTCATCTAGTAAACTTTTCATGTCAAATTCCAGGGGTAGAGCTGGCAAAAGTGAATGGTTCTACTTTGGGAAAATACATTGTGATTGGCATCTGACTCCTTTGCCTGTTCATTTCTTTAAAAACATTTGTGTACAGAATGTGAGTTTCAGAAATTTCACCGGTTACACCAAGCACTGGCAATTCATGAATAAGCGGATTAGCGAAAGTTAAATTAGCGAAAGTGGAGGTGCAAATGTAATTTCTATCCAAAAAAGGAGATGACTTCACATTCATTTACCATATGTGTGCAATCAGCTATTATTTCAGAATCACATCTCAGCATTTAATTTTACTTGATTTTTATATAATTGTAATTTTGTTAGGAGTGACAACAGCTCTGTGTAAAAAATTCCAAGTGAAAAATTTCCAATAAAATGAAAATGTATTTTTACCTGTAGATTTTAATATTAATTTCTTGTATTCTTCAAAGAAGTCTTCATTAATAATTTTTGATGAATAGTTCCAACAGAAATTGTCTAAATATGTGAAATCTAACTTAAGAATTGTATAAATTTGTGACAAATATGATTTATTTGTCATTGTATTATTATTGATATTTATTAATAATTCCAATACTGCAGTAGTGGTGCTGCGGTAGCATTGTCACCTCACAGTAAGACGTTGTCCTGTTCGATTCTCAGCTAAAGTGTCTTCTGTGTGGAGACATGCTTGAATGGGCGTACCTTCGTTGAAGGTTGTGCGTCAGGGCTGGCAACTCGGTACGTAAAAAATCTGCTGCCAATCATTAGCGGACCGGAGTTCCGCTGTGGCGACCCCTAACTGGGAAAAGCTGAAAGATACAACATTAATAATTCCAATAATTTGGGGAACAATTTCTTATCGAGGTTAAATATCATATTTACCTCTGTGTTCATGAAGTCTCTAAGCATTAGTAAAATTAACCATTTCTCAGATACTTGACTGTATTTGGACATTACATTTTCAACAGTGTGTATATATATATATATATATATATATATATATATATATATATATAATCAGTACCATTTAAGAATTAATGCCAATAAATTAAATTATTTTGTTGTTTCAATTCTAGCATTTTGTTGAAGTTATGAGTTACTAAGCAATCATTTATATATGCAATTGGAAACAGAAAATATTAAGTCTTTAATACAATGATGAGAATATGTGAACTTTTGGAAAGAGGAAATTATGTTATTTAAATAGGGAATTTGAGCAGAGGGTGTAATACTATTTACTCAAAAATCATTTAGTAACCAGATAAAACTATTAGGTACTATTTGTTTATGACTGGTTGTAATATATTTATTTAATAATAATATTTCTTGATGCATTTGTTTTCATTTTGAATCATAAGATAATGCTATAACTTTTACAATTGTTGAAGTAGCACACAGGTTCTATGTCATTTAAAATACTGTATTCTCTTTGCATAAGTCTAGAAATGCAGCCATATTAAAGGAGGCTTCACAGTTTGCATAAAGTTTCAATAAATCAATCAATGA
Source organism: Protopterus annectens (assembly GCF_019279795.1). Lineage (NCBI taxonomy): Eukaryota > Metazoa > Chordata > Ceratodontiformes > Protopteridae > Protopterus > Protopterus annectens. The sequence goes on along the minus strand of NC_056728.1, from coordinate 1,757,847,402 downwards.
AAATAACCTTCAGTCAAGAATACTGAAAAGAACAGAGTGTGCTGTACATTGGAGTACAGTACAAACGCATCTTGTTTGTATGCTACAAGGCTTGTGAAACCAAGGCTAAGGGGATATGTAGAACAGGATTTTGGTATTATTATTAAGAAATACTTCAGATACAGTTAGTGAAGTCAGAAAGTTCATTCAGACTGACATACAGAAACGATTAAATATCCAGCATTCCAGAAAGGAAGTTAGTTTTTGGATTGCAGAACAGACACTCGAGCCGGAGTACAGAAGTCAGGTTAAATATTCATGCTAATCAGTAGGAAAAGACTGTTTCAGTTGATATTATCAAAATATATGTACAGAAACTTTGGATATATTTATCAGCACTGTTAATGTTATCCAGCACTCCAAAATTTCTACAGATTGTTATTGTTTATCAACACTGTTGTTAAAGATAGAATTCAGACATTGTTAATATCTAATAAAGCATTATTAACCAAACTACTGTGTTTGCAGCATATGTTTTGTGAAAGAACAAAAAGACTTGGCCCATAAAGGAGAAACTGGCACCTGTTCAGCACAAGTTTGGGTAATTAACAAATAAAGACTTTCATTCTAGTCTCATTTCAGTTGTTTCCAGTTAATTCCAGTATACTACAGTCTTATCAATTCTTTCAATGGTGAGCCACTATGAATGGGGGGGCAGTAAAAGTAAGTATCAAAACCCCATAGCAACCTTACATCAGCAGTCAGACTACATATGTTCTACACAGCAATTTACAGAAGAACAGTGTTTTCTTCAAAGCAACCTTATCTGCAGCCAGACTGCAAGTACCAGTATTCATTCAGAGTACTCTTTCAGAACTTCAACAGAAACAACTGTATCTATCTGTAAGTACAGCAAACATTTCATAACAGACATTTCAGCAGCACACCAGTGTTATTTCAGACAGGAGATTGTAAATTCCATACAGAATAAGGCCATAGCCGAAAGCACTACAGTTACTCCTTACAGAGCAGGCCTTTTTGGTAAGACACCAGTGATACGTACCTCTACATACAGTAACTGCAGCTGTTAGACAAATTGCAGAGCACCAGCATTTACTTCAGAAAAAGCCTCAAAGAACTTCAACAGACCAGCACTAGTTCAGGAAAACTACAACCTCTAGCAGTGTTCCTTCAGAACATAAAAAGACATTATCTAGTTAACAGGAGTGTACTTAATCATCTCCATAAACTTTCAAGTTTCCACTTGACATCACACAGCCAAAAAGCAAGAAAATATTTAAAAAGCTGCAGACTATAGGACACATTCTTCCAGAATGATAAAGGTATGTAAGACTCTATATGCAATTTTTAGCTAACAGCTCATAAAAGTTTAAGTACATCAGTAAATGTCATTTGCATACCTCTTGTATAAACATGTCAAGTAATACTTCTATAGTTAAGACACCAGTAAATGTTTGGTTTAAAATTTAAAAAATGGGTAAAAGCCTAAAAACTGTGTTCCAGAAATGTTCATTTAAATTTGAAAGTTATTAGCTCAGGAATGCTAAATATTTTTAGATGCAAAAGGGTTAAATCACAGAAGCAGACTGCAACAGACACAGTCTCATGATTCACAGAATGAGTCAGTTTCTATCAGTAATGTAAGTCAAAATACAGAGTTAAATCACAGTACAATTTCAAATACAAATGTTTAGAATGTAATAAATTCTACTTTACATGTAATTCAAAGTACAGAATTAAGTCACAGTATTGCACATACAGATGTCAACACAGTCAACGTATGTAACAGGCAGGCAGTGTCTCAAGTTCACGTTACAGATGTTCAGAATGTAACCAGTACAAATATTTCACTGAGGGGGGATAAGAGGGATCAGAGTACAGATGTTTCTAAAATAAATTCCAGTATAAATGATATAAAGACTTCAATGCAAAGTAAAAAATACTATTGTTTCAGAACAAAATAAAGAAAAAACACATTCCATAGCTCAAGTCAATATTGTTGCTAGTTCTATAAAAAAGGATTTTTAGTTTATCTATAAAGGTTGTGGCAGTCCAGCACTAAACCAGAGCATTTATCTGTCATTGTTTCAGGTTGAAAGAAATGACAATATTTCATTGTTTACAGAAAAATTATGGAATAATGTACTGATTAATACAGACAAATCAACTTCAGTTACAAACAGACCTTTATTAGAGGACACAAATGCAGTTTTGTCAGGATTTAAAGGGTCAAAGATTACAGCAACTAACAGTTTAAAGTGCAACAGCTCCATACTAGATATAGACATGTCATCAGAGTTATATGCTGTTTTAGACTTCAGTAACAAATGTTTAGGGAAAAATAAAAATGCTTCAGAATGTACAGTAGTGCACACATATGACACTTGTAAGAATTTGTATGAAGTAATTTGTGCAAATGTACATCACCAAATCAGGAGTAAAAAACTGTTTCAGTTAATATTATCAAAATATACATGCAGAAACTTTGGATATATTTATCAGTACTGTTACTGTTATCCAGTCCAGAATTTCTACAGACTGTTATTGTTTATGAACACTGTTATTAAAGACAGTATTCCGATAATGTTAACATCTAATAAAGCATTATTAACTGAACTACCATGTTTGCACCATATGTTTTGTGAAAGTACAAAAGACTTGGCCCATAAAGAAGAGAATGGCACCTGTTCAGCACATGTTTAGGTAATTAACACATAAAAACTTTTATTCCAGTCTCATTTCAGTTGTTTCCAAGTAATTCCAGTATACTGCAGTCTTATCAATTATTTTACATACAACTGAATATCAGGAAATCCTATTCCACCATTATCCCAACCTTTTCTGTGCCAATCAAAGGAAACTCTTGGTTTATAATGTTACCAAAAAAATTTAAGAAGAATATTATTTATCTTCTTCATCAATTTTTTGGTGAAGATAATAATAAAGATTGTAAAACAAACAATATTTAGGGAGAATTACCATCCAATTTGTGACTAAACTTAAAATGGTATCAACAACCTATTGAAAGTTTGTTTGTATCATTTCTTTACTATTATAATGCTAATGGTTATACCAATATATTTCATTTGATTGCTATTCCAATTGAAGTTAGAATGTTTTTGTATGATTTTTATTTTTTTATTAATTAATAATGTACTTGTTTTATTATAATTAAATCTTAAGTTTGATTTTGTCAAACTGACTCATAGAACTAATTATATGTTCTAATGAATTTTCTATATGCTCTATTGTTAGTAAAATATCATCAGCAAAGAGATGAATCTTTAGTTCAAAATCTTCTTTTACTTTGATACCATTAATTTTCTTATTGGATCTAATACTATTAACAAAAGGTCCTATAGCTAATGCAAAAAGTAAAGGTGATAATGGACAGCCTTGTTCTGTGTATTTTTGTAATTTAAAGGAATTAGAAAGAAAGGAATCTATTTTATATTTTAACATAAGCACAAGAGTTATTCAATAACTTAGAAATTAATGCAATTAGCTCAGGTAAGAAATTTGACCAATTAACTGAGTCAAAAGCCTTATTTAAATCGAGACTAATGATAGAAAGTTCTTTTTTATTTTTATTTGCGTAGTCTATTAACACATGTATTGTTATTATATTATCCTGTACTTGCCTATTTAAATAAACCCAGTTTGATTAGGTATAAGTAGATTAATTCTGTCAGCTAAAATGGACATGCACATCTTATAGCCCACATTTAAAAATGAAATTGGTCTGTATAATGAACACTTTGTAGGATCCTTATCTTCTTTTAAAATAGGTGATATAAGGGAATATTTCCATGATGAGGTGACTTCAGCAGTTGTTTTTATTTCTCTATAGACATTATCTAATATTTTAACTGCATCATCTGGTAGTATTTTTATACAGTTCTGGTATAAGACCATCTAAGTTTGGCACCTTATTATTTATTTTAACATTTTTATTTGATCTTTTATTTCCGTTAAAGTGAATGGTCTATTTTTTTTATTTGTTCACTTGTTAATTTATTATTTATATTTTTCCTTAGAAATGTTTCAACTATATCATCATCTGGTTATTTGTATTATTATTTATAGTTTCATACAATATTTTAAAGCCCTCAAGAATACCATTAATGTCTGTTTTTCTTTTTTTTAATTATTTCTATGTGTTATAATCTTCTTTGATATGATTTAGTTTATTAATTTTCTTTGATCTAAGAGTAAGGTTATGCAAGCTTAAAGGGTTTACTAAATATGCCTAAAGTTTAAGTTTTTCCAGATTTATTGAAACTTTATGATTTAGAATTTCAACCTATGTTGTATTTAAGTTTTTAAGTTCAGACTGACTGATAATGTCATTTGGTTTTAGATTTAACTTTAATGTGTCTATTTTGGCTGCAGTGTATTCAATTATTTGTCCCATTCTCTTGTTGTACTAATATAGCAGGTTGTAACTCTTTCATTTAAGTAAGCCTTTAGTGAAACCCACAGGACAGTGTCAGTTAATTCACCATTCATGTTTATTTCTAGGAAATGCGTGAGCTCTTTAACATACCAATCCTTGAATCCTTTTATTTTAATAATGTATGCTGGTAATCTCCTATGATGTATTAGATATGATTATTTACTTTTATACAGGAAGAAGTAACCTGGACAGTTCTTAGAATTTTAGAACTGCTGCAGCATCACAAAAGTTCTCATGATTCTAATTAAGCTGCTTCAAGCTGGTCCTCATGACAAGGGTGTGCATATGAACAGTTTATCAGCTACAATTCATACAAAAATATTCATGAGTGAATCCTAGCCACCTCTACTTTATACATCGATCTCTTAAACCCTTCTAAACCATTGAAAATAGCAAAAACATTCCAAAGTATGTTAACAACTAAAATGCTATTGTATTTAAGGAAATAGCATTTAATGATCCAGTAAGCATTATTTGTATGAAATGTTTAATATAAAGCAGACCTTGTCTTTTTCTTTTTAAGGAGACATAGCATATAAACTTGCATTAAAAGAATGACAGTTATATGTGATCCCTAACTTGTAAAAATGTGAATGTTATTATAATTATTTGATAACATTCCAATAATAACTTCTATATTTGTAAGAAACTAGATTTTTTAAACTTTGTTTATAGCATAGTATAACTTTCCTGGGTGCTATTGCATGTCTGGCATACTATCAACAGCAGGCATTCAGAACTATGTAATAACTGACAATGGTTTAGAAATTCAATTGCATTAATATCTGACCTCTGGTTAGTGCAGGTAAAGATATATTAACTGTTGTTTTTTATGATATTAATTTATATAGCTACAATTTTCACATTTTTCTAAATACCTCAACAACCAAGTAACAGACAGAACTCCTTAGCCTCATATGAAAGGTCTCAGCTAGACGAATAAAATGCTGACAGTATGGTATGTGTGTAACTTGAGTGGTTGCTCAGATATTGTAAGTTGTTAAAAAAAATATTACAAGCATAAGAGTTGCTGTGTTTACTGTGACTTATACAAGTCAGTTTAAGACCTAGAACCTAAAGAAAACTACCACTACAAAAATAGTCTGTGCTGAAAGGTTTGCCATTCATACTTCTTTCATAACCCCTATGGTTCCAGAGATATGAACATTTGTTTGAAATGTGAGGACATACTTTGGTTCTGTCAAAAGGCTTAGGCTCCGCTCATTGGAAGTTACAGTGCAAACTTCCTGAACTTAATTGGAGTGAATGAGTTAAGAGATTCACTCAGCACTTCAACTTGTTTTTTACATTCCTCTTTAAAAGTGTCCCATTTTACTTTCTAATTTATCTATCTTTGCAGATAACTCACTGATGTTACTTAGTATAGCCTGTATGCCTTTTTCATAGTACTGTCCTGTACACTGGGCTTAGAGTGGCTCATTCTGAGACAATTAGCTCTTTCTAGTTTTCTTGACAGGAAAAAAGCAATTAAAAGCATTACAAACTTTTGTTTTTGCAGTAAATATTTCAGCAGATGTTCAACTATAAATCCATCAAGTTTTGAAATGTTCTATTTGAGTTTTTTAGTAAAAATTCTGTCAGAGATGTTAAAATGAAGCAGAGCAAAAACAAAAACAGTGCAGTATTGTTCGCCATTTTGGCCATGCACCCCCAATAAGTTCTTGGCTTCTTCCCGTGCTATTATCTTTCACTCTCTAGTTATTTGCTTCCAATACCTTGGCTCCTTTGCCAGTTTTCTCCAATAAATTCCAGACCCCTTTTGCCTATTGTTTGTATCCCTAACTGCAGTCATCACTATCGACAGAATCTTATTTCTCCATTCCCAAGTTGGCTTAGTTCTTAGAATGCTTTCTGCTACTTTATAGATATAATATTCTGTATGCTTATGTTATTCTCATTAAAGGCCTACATCCAAAATCCCAGTCTGTCCTTGTTTCTTGAGTTTCACCTGTTTCATCATCATCATCATCATTATCATCATCATCATCATCATCATCATCATCTCTTTCCACTTCGAATTATAGGTTTCTGCTTGTGCTGTGTATAGGAGCCTTAACCGTGTTGCTCTGAAATGCCCCTTCAAATTGGGTAATCCCAATCTGCCTTGTTCTATTGGAAGAATAACCAAATCCCACTTGACTTATGCCATCCTTCCTTCCCAGATAAAATCCTCCAGCTCTTTATTAATTGCTATCCACAACTTCTCCTCTGGCTGATAAAAATATGCCTGACCTGTGTATAAGACTGAAGGGACTGAAAACATTTTAACTGCTTGTATCTTACTACTGATATCCATACGACAGTGCTTCCATTTTCTCAGTTTTTGTATTATGTTTTGTTTAGTCTCTTCCCACATGTCCAAAGCTGCCACATCATCATTTTAATCCATATTGCTAAATACTTCATTTTATCATGTCCACATAAATATGGATATTGCAGAACCAATCCATGTGTGGGTACATAATTTACTGCTATTGCCTTTGTTTTAACTTAATTAATTTTGTATACTGATAAGATATGAAACTGTATCAATATGTTCCACAACACTATAATGTCCCTTTCTGTTTTTGTCAGGTATAAAATAATATCACTGAGAAGCAGAGACAGCTTTTCTTGAGTACCATACCAATTATATCCTTGAATTTCTGAGTCCTTATTTTCTTTGCAATTGGTTCTAAATATAAAGCAAATAATAAAATGGAGATAGAACACCCCTGTCTGTTTTCTCTGCTCAAGCAGAAATGATCAGAGAGGACTCCATCCACTTTAAATTTCCCCACTGACCTCTCATATATCCTTCTAAACAGCCTTATAATTTTATTAGGGAATGCAAATGCTTCCATTGCTGTGCTCATAAAGTCCCAACTTACTCTGTCAAATGCTTTTTCTGCATCAAGACCCACTAACAACAGTGGTATTTTCTTAGATTCTGCTTCCCACTGGGTCATCAGTGTTCTGTTAGTGTTATCAAATGTTTGCCTCCCCCCTCCATAAAGCCACATTGATCCATATCTATCAATTTTGGCATCACTTTTGTCATTCTTTTAGCCATTATAGACATAAGCACTTTATAATCATGGTTTAATATTGAAATGGGCCTATATGAAACTGGATCTGATGGATCTTTACCTACTTTAGGTATTACAGCTAGCACCACTTTCTTTCAAGACGTCCCTCTTAAAATACTGTTAAACAAAACCTTCCAAATCTTTATCAGTTTTTTCCATCTTAGCTTCAAAACTTCCCCCAGGAATGCTGTCTATTCCTGGGGACTTTCCTGTAGATTGGTTATACATCACCATTTTTATCTCATCTCCTCATATCTTCATATCCTAACTGTTAATAATTGAGCCTCCTCTACCTCTAACCTTAAGTCTTCCCTAAACATTTCCATTTGTATCTTTTCCTGATTTCCATATTTCTATGCTTTATGCAGACTTTTATAACATTTCCAAAATATTTCTAATACTTCTACAGCATCCCTAATTATGTTCCTTTTTATAGGCTCCCTAAGCTTGGAGACAGCCCTATCTACTTTCTGTTGCCTGCATTGTTGTACTAAAAGTTTTGTGCTCTAGAGTTATCGAAAAACAGTTGCTAAACAGCAATCTTTCTAAAATCATGCATATTATCAAGGTAATCCCTTATTTTCTGTTTAGCATTCTACAGTTTTCTGGTTGTGTGAGAATCCACCTATTTTGCAATATTTTAACATTTGTCAGTACCTCTAAATAATTCCTGCTACTTCTTAACCATACCTCCCTTTCTTTTATTTCCACCCTATTTTTAAATTCCACATTGATTTTAGCTCACTCCCTAGGTGTATTTTCAGAAGCAATTTCTATCTTTAATAGCTCCTGAATAATTTCCACTACCCATTCCTTAAATTCTTCTCTTTTTGACAGATATTGGGAAAGCACCAGTGTCCAATTTTTATTTCATCACCCCGTGTTTTTATTTTAGTTATTATTGGTGCATGATCTGAAATAGTTATTGGGTGTATATCAAGATCTTCAAATAAATGCACGTATTCCTGTGAAATGTAAATTCTGTCTAGCCTAGCTCAGTTTTTGTATCTTGGGGCATAATATGTAAATTCACTCTGAACTATTACTGATTTCAGATCTTCTACACCAAAGATTTTCAGAAATTTCTTTAAAAATCTACCCTTCTTTGTTATATTTTCCTTTCTGGGCCCCCCAGACACATCTTCACTGTTGAAAATCAAATTCCAGTCACCACTTATAAGTAATATTCCTTGCTGAAAGCTAACTATTTCTCCCAGAATTTTCATAAGCTCCATTTAGCAGTTTTTGGTAGAACACAAAGTATTTTCTAGCCATATATTTCTACTGCTGAATTCCTCTGCAATGCTGTTTAATTAAATTGCTGTTGTAAATCACCAGAACCTGCAGCTGCTCCCCCCTTACCCCAGCTGCTCTCTTGACCCCCTTTTAGCCTTGAGATTATCTCTTAGAGTTAGCCATCTTCTGAACTTTCATTTATTGTATTTACAGAAAGCATAACTTCTTCCAACACTCCCATCTATTCTATATACTAGAATTAACTGACATGCATATTCTACAATCACCTAAAGTGTAGTTAGCATATTTAAAAATTTTCCTTAAGCCTAATTTCCTATAGCACACATTATTTTTATCTTCCCTTTCCTGTCTCTTAAAGTCTCAAAGAATCACTGTTATAGGTTACCTTAAAATCACCAATTGTTTCTTGCAAGTACCTGCAAACATGAGTGGATTCTTTTATAAACCCAATATCTTTTTTCTTCTCTTCCCCTTCCCTAAACCTGATAATGTATATTCTCATATTGTAAGTCTGTTTTTTTCCCTAAATTTGAAACACCCACCCTCCCATGATGCTTTGTACAATTTAAAAACCTATCTGGTGATTGGATCTTTTTTTTCTATATCTCAATCGCTGCTCAGCTCTACATCCACAGTTCTGGTGATACAAGTTTGATGTATAAATACCAAAGTAATATAGTGAAGTCAAGCCAAAAATAAAATACTGCCCAAAAGCCACAGGACCTGGGTGCCTCCAAGGAAGTCAGAACTGCTATAAAAAGTCCAAACACTTGATTTTATTGTTGTCAGGTAATATAAATTAAAACGTTGATTGTGACCAAAAAAACACAATATCTTTGAGCGCTTTCGCTTGGTCAATACCGAGTTTCTTCAGAAATAACAGTTGCAACTTTGTTCACAATCATTAAATAGGTCTGTTAGTCACATGACCCTTCTACCCCCACCCTCATTTAAAGTTGAACCATATCATGTACAATGCGACTATTTAAAATGGACATCATCGTTAATAAGGAATAAAACATGAAATAACTACTATGTAAAAATTAATTTGTAAAAAACTTTTTTGAGTCCGAGTGGCACCTTTGTACCTGTGAATGATGTCATTGGAACCTGCAAAGTTGTCATTTCACTCCCAGAGTCAACCTGTCACCAAAATAAAACAATCCAAATAAAATTTATTTTTTTGGTCACAATCAACGTTTTAATTTATATTACCTGACAACAATAAAATCAAGTGTTTGGACTTTTTATAGCAGTTTTGACTTCCTTGGAGGCACCTAGGTCCTGTGGCTTTTGGGCAGTATTTTATTTTTGATGTATAAATATCTGACTATACTTTCTGGAAAGGTGCTACTTATTCTTATTGTCTTTGAGTTTTATCTGATATTTTCAACTTTAATATGACAAGAGGCATGGACTTACTTTTTGCTCTATATCAAGCTTATTAAAACATGTAAACGGGTCAGTCGTGTTATAAATGCACTGCTAAAGTACAAATCTGATTATTATAGTGCGTACTGCATTCCGTGCAATTGTGCATGCCTTGATTTCATGTAGCTGCTCAGTTTTCCTGGTTATGTTCCAGACTAACTGTTCTAGTGCATAAGCCTAATCACTAAATATAACCGTAACATGGTACTGTGCACAGGTACTGTATTGTTTAATCTGCTCGGGCTATGCTATAAATGTTTTTATACTTAGATAACTTAATGCTACCTTTAAAACACCACATTGCTGAAGATAACATCTGTAATTAGCATTGTGCTGCATAAATGGCTATTTTTGATCATTGCTTGTATTCATTAGTCAGTCAACAGTATAATTTGTATTGTTTTCATTGTTCTCTGTGCTGAGGTAAAAATACGTTAAAACTGCTGATAGGAGCCATAATATGAATTTTACTTGTAGCATGTTATTATTAGTGCAATTACTATTTTAAATTTTATTTATTTATTTATTTATTTTACATTTGTTTACCGGGATAGTCTGACTGGATATATGTCCATTTTCAGTGGAGGCCCAGGGAGAAAAGCTCCAAATAGACAAAATTACAAAATTGCAAAGATAACATTTAAAAATATAAAAAGTATAAAAATCAACGTTTACAACAAAAAATAAAAGCAAAGTGATTATGTACAATGGTTCGTGGTGTTCCCTAATAGGGACACACAGTTCACATGGTCAGACACAATTAAAGGCAGGAGACATTAGATAGCATACAGAACTTGGTGAAATAGTTAACTGTTCGATATTTAGAGATTCTCCTTTCAGTATTTAACTTAATCAGGGTTGGTACATGGGAAAAGCCAGTTAATTTTGAGACACTGTTTGATGCTATTTTTGAATAGACCTATGGAGGATTGTAGGGTTATATGGTTTGGCAACGAATTCCAGGTTTTGCCAACAAAGTTGGCAAACAGGGATTCACCAGCAGCATTGTTAGCTTTGTGGGTTTGGATGAGTAGTTTGTTGGCTGATCGCAGGGATCTCAAGTTGCTATATGGCTTAATGATATTTTTAAGTGTAAATAGCTTAGTGATCATTTAAAACTGCTACATTGTTCTAGATAGCATCTGAAACATACATTATGCTGTATTAATGGCTATTTTTCTATTGCTGCTTGGAATTTTTGGCCAGTAAAGTATATCCTGCTTGTTTATTTTTCCACTGTTCTCTATATAAAAGACAAAATGTTACATTTGCTGATATGAACTAAAACAGAGATTTTTTTCCTTGTAGCATAGAGCTACTTTTTTTAAAATCACTGTATCTGATGTTGAATTCCCTGAAACAAAGTTGTGTTCTATTTACTGGCTGTGTTTTCAGCTAACACAGCATACACACCACAGCCAAACAAATGTATTTTGTTCTGTTCTACTAATTACTTTATTGTTAATTTGACTGCCTATATCTACATCCTACCTATTATACTCCACTGCTTAACAAAACTTACTTACTAAAATAACCTTGTATATATTTCCTGCCTTCCTCTGTTTCCTGTCTATCCTAACCATCTCTCCTGTCCTTACTGTCCCCTTTTGTAATTATTTACATCTCTTTAACTACTTATCCTGTACTTTTAATTTAACTCTACCATCCCATTCTCTTTAAGGGTTAATTTGCCTGTTTAAACTGCCCTTCATTTCAAATAAACAACACACCACCTAGTACAACTACCCAAGGTTCCTGAACTGTTGCTACTGAGAAAATTTCCTAACCAATGGGAATCCTCTAAATACCACATCACAGTAACAAATAAAGTATGTTCAAGCCATATTGTATATTCTTACTGTTGAATTCCTCTGCAATGCTACTTACTCAAATAGCTCTTGCAAATCATCAGAACCTTAACCAAACCACTCTCTTGGCCACTTCTAGCCTTGAAGCTGTCTCTTAGAGTTAGCCATCTTCTGAACTTTCGTTTAATGTATTTACAGACGGTATAACTTCTCCCCACACTCCCATCTATTTTATACACTACAATTAACTGACCTGCATATTCTATAATCACTTAAATTGTAGTTAGCATATCTAAAAATTTACTTTAAGCCTAATTTTCTATAGCACACATTATTATGTTGCTTTCCCTGTCTCTTAAAGTCTCAAAGAATCACTGTTACAGGTTACCTTAAAATCACTGATTGTTTCTTGCAAGCATCTCCAAACATGAGTGGATCCCTATTTCATTTGCACTCGCTTTGCTTGGGCTCATTCCACTGCCCAGCCCTACACCCATTTCCACCCATCCCACTTCAATTACATTTATACATTCAAAAGCTCCTCCCCTAATTACTCCCTGACCAATCCTAATCCATCTCCCATTTTCTATTAACAATTCTCTACCTAACAATCCTAGCTCTTACAGGACAAATTATTTAGATAATAGCCACATATCACTAGTCCCACACCCTCAAACTTTTCAATCTTTCTTCATACACCCAACTTAATTTTCTTCTTTATTATTCCTTTATCTTAAAGATCACAAAATGTCACAACTAAAAATTATTACTAGCCTCGCCATATTTATGTCTGCAGCCCTAATACTCTAATACTACTAACACATACCACTACCCTCAAACACTCACAAATCAACTTAGCCCCAAAGTCACCCACTCTTCTGACTCACTATGAAAAACATGCCAATAGTGTTTCAAAAATATCACCTAGCCTAATTGAGCCAAACATTTTACACTTTTCTAAGCAAAAAATTCTATCTTCCTCCATAGAACTCATTTCACAATTTTATCATACCTTATTTTTGGTAAAACACTCGCCTACAACAACCAGTACTCCCCTCATCTCCTCAACCTAATTCAATGTGACGACATCCACCCCAATCCTGGACTCCCTCAATACTTCTCCTGTCCTCAGTCTTCTCTCTCAAAAAATCTGTTACTGGTCACCTTAAACATACATAGCATTTGCAATAAAATAACTGAATTTCATTCCTGGCTAACACAATACTCCCTAGATATATTAGCTGTTACTGAAACCTAGTTAAAACCACGTATCAAATACTCCAAAATTCTGCCACTAGGATTTAACATTCTAAGAACTGATAAAATCAATAAAAAACACTGGAGGAGTAACCTTAATTTATCCTAGTGCATATACAACTCTACCTCTCTCCAAACTAATTCCAACATTTAATAATGCTGACATTCTCATTGCATCATTAAACATAAACAACACCAACAACTTTGTATTGCTGTACTTTACATATCCCCATGACAAAACATTCATATACTTGAAGACATTCTTTCCTGGATGTCTGAAAACATATCCAATGAAACAGTAATCACGGGAGATGTCAATATCAATTGGCAAAACTTATCCACTGACTCACCAGCAAATAGGCTCACCGTCTATGGCTTTACACAACTCACCACCCTCAATAGAATACAAAACAATAGTAACCTTGGTTCTGCCGTAGATTGGATCCATGTCTCTGAAACCCAAAAGTACTCAAAATCCAATACCTTTCTTAATTTCTTAAGTGACCTCCTATCCCCAGTAAAGTATAGAACCATCCTCTAAAAGTCCAAAACCCACACCTACAAAACATCCAGAAACCTAACAAACTTTAGTCAAGACCTCTTTAATAGTTTATTAAAATCATTCAACTGGTCCACACTAAAAACATTACCCCTAGACAATGCTGTCATCTATTTCAATAAACTATTTTTAGACACTCTTAACAACTTAGCCCCTCTCAGAACAAAAAGAACAAAAGTAAACTACGCAGCCTGGTTAACCAAATCCACTAAACAAATATTTCAGATCAGAGATAAATCTTGGAAATATTGGCAAAAGATTAAAAGATACAAACTTTCAGATCTATAGGCAGCTACGAAACAAAGCAAAAAAATCAGTAATTGCTGATAAAAAATATTTCACACAACTAGCCAACCACAAAACCAATCCAAAATATTTTTGGAATACCATCTCATCACGTCTTACCCCTGGGTCCACTCAAAATCTGTCGCCAACCACAGAAAAAACACCACCTGAAGTCGCTAATATCTTTAATACCGATTTTATACACAGCATTAATATTATTAAATTAGTTACAGATTCTAATGCTATCACAAATGCTTACTCCACAGATAATATCATTCCGACCCTCTCTCAAACATCGACTAAGGACAATATAACCTCTTCTTTCCCTTGCCAAAACACAGCACCTAACACTCAGTCTCTTCCCTTCACTCTACAACCTGTATCCACTACATTAATACGTAAACTTCTTCTCAAACTAAAATCTTCTTCTTCCTCCTCTGATAGTCTCTCATCAGAATACTTAAAACGTGCTGCTGAATCTATTGTTTATCCTGCCAGCATACCTATTAATTGATCCATCAGTGAATCCCAAGTCCCAAACCTTTGGAAATGATCTATAATAACCCCTCTTCACAAAGGAGGTAAATCAAATGAACTAACAAACTACACACCCATCTCCATATTATCCCCTATATCAAAACTATGTCAAAAGTGTGTACACTTGTGAGTACTAAACTACATTATCCATAACAACCTTCTTACACCCACTCAACATGGATTTAGGCCTGCATACAGCACAACAAATGCCCTCATCTCCTTTACTGATATAGTAAACAAAGCCAGGGACTCCGGATAGTTAACCTCTGTAATACTAGTCGATCTGTCAAAGGCCTTTGACACGGTATCATATGACAAACTTCTACAGCAATTCTCTTTACTAGGATGTTTACAACCATTTCAACAATGGTTTAACAGCTATCTAACCAATAGACAACAATGTGTTAAATGACAAGGTTACTTATCACACTACAAGACTAACAAAACAGGAGTCCCACAAAGGTCCATACCTGGACCCCTCCTGTTCAATATCTTCATCAATAACTTACATCCTGCATAACACATTACTCCAATACACAGATGATTCCACCATCATTTCCTCATCTAACAAAATACCAGGCCTTCTGAAAATACCACAACATGCCTTTACCTCAATAGAATCTTGGCTAAATGAAGCAGAATTAACTGCTTAACCCCAACAAAACAAAACATATACTTTTTACTCCCAAAACATTCTCATCTGAATTTAAAATTTACTCCCAAAACAAAATAGAGATTGAAGTTGTAACACGAGCTAAGCTACTAGTTATCACCATAGACAATAAATTCACATTTGAACAACACATACAGACTGCTATTTAAAAAAACAAAAAAAAAAAAAACTTCAAACTTGGGACACTCTACAGACACAAAAACTTCATGGATCCTTCTACTAGAAGAATGCTAGCCAATACCTACTTGATCTCCTGTTTACTACATGGAGCTCCTATTTTCACCAACCTGCACTTGTCCCTAAAACATAAACTTCAGTCCTGCTGCACATAAAATAATATACAAAGCAGATTCCTGTCCCACCCTACAATCTATTCTGCACAGCTCCATTCCTACCAGAACTCTCCGTTCATTAGACAAACAACTAATAAGTGTACACAAACCTAATAGAAGAGCCGGACAGTGCTTTATTATTATGCTATAGCTAAACTATGGAATGCTTTACCAGAACATATTACTAATATAGATAATTCCAAGAAATTTAAGATTACACTAAAAAAAACCTTCTTAACTCACACACCTGCCTATGTTCTAGAACAAATATATAACCATACCTCTCCCTCTTAACCTCTCACAGTCATCCTTCTCCCCAACATTTATTCCATCATCCACCTATGATTCTTTTCTTTCTTTTTACCTACTCACCTCCAACTACCTCCTGCATACTTCTTATCCCTTTCTACCTCCACTACCTCTTATCTTAAAACTCCCTCTTGCCCCATTTCTCCTACTTCCCTACTGACTTATTCCTTAACTCATCTCTCAAACATCCAACATCTTATCCTTACTTTTTCCTCTAGCTCTCCACCTCATTACTAATGTCCTTCAATACAAATCACTCTCATCTTTTCCGATTACTATTAAACGTTTATTACATTACTTATTTTTTGAATTTGCTTATAATCTACCAGTGAATGCATTTTTTACATGTCTTTTATTTATATTTTGTTAAGCAGATCACAACACTTACTGTAAGTGCTAATTCAGCACCTCCATTGTAACTCATGTACAAATTATTGTAACAATTTTTGCAATTCTACATCTTCATATATATATATATATATATATATATATATATATATATATATATATATATATGTATACACTGCCTATGTAATATTTTTACTATGTTAAATCCTATTATTAAACATTACTAGTGCTTTTCTCCACAGGCCTCTGCTGAAAATGGGGTTTGACCCAGTCGGACTTTCCTGGTCAACAAATGTCAACAAAAAAATAAATAAATATAAATACATGCCAGTGTAATCTTCCTCCCTTGCCAGTAGCCCCTTGATACTACAAATCTACCATTAGTGTTTTTTATCCTCTTCTATCACTATCTTGTAATTAATATAAGTAATCCTCTCCTGCTTTACCCCATGTATTTTGCTGAATACACCATCCTGAAAACCCTTCTTTATCAAATTCACATGTTCAGTACTTTACAAGTGTGTCTCCTATAGCATAGCTATTTGCACTCTACATTTTTACATATAGTTCACTACTCTTTCTGTTTTTGTATTTATCTGTGAGACCATTAATATCTAAAGACATTACAGAAAGCATCATATTCTTGAAAAATTATTATTCCCACCTTTTATGTAGAACAGCTTTTTTAAAATGTCTAGCTCCAACTTTTGTGTTACATGCATGTACTGTTTGGCAGGTTAATATTTTATACAGTTGTTTCTTGTCATCTCCATTTGAGCCTATGTCACATCCTACAGAACTTTTTGTTTTATTGAAAACCTTCAAACAAAAATACAAATACTCCCCAATACCCCCTAAAACCTATTAACTTAATAACAGCACACACAACTATGTACATTTCCAAATATTGAAGTTTTAACCTCCTAACAGGAACAAATGTTCAAAACTGACAGCCACACACACACACACACACACACACACACACACACACACACACACACACACACACACACACACACACACACACACAGACCTGAGGTAACATAAGATTAAAGGTTATCCACACTAAGATGCATGGTGCAGCCTGTGGTTCTATTAAGTGTTATCTGACTTTCTCTTATCATTATAGCTCTCTCAGCTGTGGAAATACTTGAATGCTTTCACAAAGCATCTTCTCCAAGCCATTTCTCTTTATCAGATTGTCTGCTAGAGACAAGAAAACCAGACCATTTGTTTACTATAAAAAAGCCTTATAATATTCAACATTCTTTTTCATTATTTGCTTTCTCTTATAACCAGTCACTAGAATAAGCTAATGGCCTTACCCAGTCATTCTTTTATACAAGAATGAGAAAAGGTACACTACTTTTTCTTTTTTCATGCTCTTCTAACCAGATTTTTTTTACATTGCAGTGCCTACATTTCTTAAAACTGAACAAGAAAAAGGAGAGGAGAAGGAGAAAAAAAACAGGAGCACCCATTTACATTAGTATCCCCATTACACAACTGAAAAAAACTTTACTTTATAACATACAAAGAAAATCATGCACTATTAAAATAGTACAATTAAGAAAAAACGTTTTATTACAGTTAACTTTCTCCCTCCTCTTCCCCTCTCCTGCATATTTTTTGAATGTTAATGACATGAAGTAGGGCACATGCTTTAGAGTACCCTACAAGTTTAACAAAGTCAAAAAAGTTCAATATTTCCACATTTTTTTGTTCTGTCATGTTTCATAAATATAATTATAGCTTTCTATTCCCACATTTGTAAATTTCCAAGTTACTGATTTTATTTTCCAAACATTAATGACATGAAGTAGGGCATATGCTTTAGAGTCCAATACAATTTTAACAAAGTCCAAGAAAGTCCAATATTTCCAGATTTTCTTGTTCTGTTCCTGTTCATCCCTATCTCCCAAACCCTGTCATTGCTTCATTTACAATGTACTCTCAATTCTTCTAGTCAACTCTTGTGCTTTTTTTCCCTCTCTCAAGCATTTTCCATTGAAACTCTGGAAGAGGTTTTATTGGCACAGTCTCTCTGTGTTCTTTATTACCAAAAGAACAAGAAACAGAATCTCCTTCTGTTTCACAGCTCACATTTTGTTCAACAAACTTTTATATTTCTTCCTTAGCATGTACTTCATCAAAAATATTTTTGGTCCTCAGGGAAAAATATTTTAAAGACAGCTGGGTACAGCAGTTTGAATCTCATGCCTGCCTCTTGACATTCCCTGAATAATGGAACAAATGTACTCCTCTTCTGCCTGCTGTACAATGAGCAGTGATTCTCCACAAACACTCTGCTGTCTCCCACTTTTAGTAGTTTGTCCTTCTGCCACAGTTCTGTCAGAATCAACTCCTTCTGCTGGTAAGATTGCATCTTTACCATTAAGGGTCTAGGTTGCTTTTTTCATAGCATGATGTACTCTTTCAATTAACAAATTCCTGTTGTGTAATACCACTCCAGTTGCTGATTTGTGCTTTCATAAAATTAATACAGTCTGTTCCTTCCAGCTTCTAGGGTACAGCAGAAAATCTCAGATTTTCCCTGTATTCTCTGTTCTTTAATGCTATTATTTTTTGGAACATCTCTTCTTGTGAGGTCTCATATTCAGCCAGCCTTTTCTTCATTTCAACCTCTGAGTTTTTCAGTTTTATCATCTTATCTGATTACCTGTTTAAAGCTTTGTCCATTTTTCCAACCTATTATTGTTTGAGTTGATACACTCCATTAGTGTTTCATTTATTTTAGTCAGGTCTCTGAGCTATCTTATACTTTCCTCTAGGTTACTGGAAGTCATGCCTGGAGCTTGCACTACATTTTGCTGAACAGCTGCAGTACTTTTCTCAGTCATTGTTTTTTGTTGCATTTTGTAGCTGATTTTCCTGCAGGTCCTCTGTATTTCTTTTTTCCTGGCATCCAGGCAGTGCACCTACTAGCCAGTTACTAAAAATTACCCAGAAATCTAGTTCCACTGGCCTTCTCTGCAAAGTTTCTGTTTTCACACTGGGAGAGCTAGAATGAAGCTGTTACTCAATGCACAGCCATCGTGGAAGTCCCTACCTGTACCAGCTTACTGATTTTTTTGCTGCTTGTGAAAATAGAATGTTACTCAACATATTACTGGATGCTGTATGTAATTTACATGTATAACTGGGGCACCCGCTGATACTACTGCAGTTATCTGTACCAGCTTACTGATTGCTGTTTTGTTGCCTGTGAAAACAGAATATTGTTTGGCTTATTACTGGATGGTGGTTGAGGGTTTTCTTGTATTTTCTATTATGTATCCCAACATAAAACTGATTTATCTTTGGAGAAACTTGCTTTGTGCTACTGTTTGTTTGCCTACATGTTTGTAATTTCTTTTGTTTTTACCATCGTGGCCTGCTCAGACCAATTCAATTACTTGGCTAGCAAATTTTAAATAAATAAAATAAAACAAATAAATAAACAATTCCTATCTTTCCTGGCTTCCTTGCTGAGAGATATAGTCAACAAGTAAAAGTATGCATTAGTGCCAATGCTACATTTAGGCAGGATCTAATTCTTTTACCATTCCTACAGCTATATTAACTGACTGGCCAATTAGTCATGGCAAGAATACACTGATGAACCTGCAGGGGCAAGTGAAACACTGCAATCTGTGGATTTATGGCATAGTGGTAGATGAAGAGTGTTCCAATATCGCACATTTCACAGAGAAGTGATGTAAGACTGCACTGAAATTACTCTGTTATCTGTTAGGACTGATAAATTCATAGGTCTTTGCATTTGCATTAAGAATTTAATGACTGCTGATGACAACAGAGATGACAATCTTGAAGATTAAGGTAAAGGAACACACTTCATTTAAAGCCCAGGGATGAAAACAAGTCCTCTGAAGAATTATAGATACTATAACATTTCTGAAGTAACCCACAAATATGTAATGTTATATATAATGTTTCAAATACCTCAGTTAAACTGTCTTTCATGTCCAGCCATCCCACCTAACAAGGGAGTGTATCTACAAACTGACGAAATAAGTAGAATTTACACTCCAAATAGGAACCTTGGCTGTCATTGTAAGTTACACTGACCTGGTATCCAAGCTATGGTGTATCATCCTTTGTATTCCAACTAAATCATACTGCCCCTGGTATCCATGCCAAAGTACATTGTCCTTTGTATCCAAGCCAAGTTACACTGCCCTGGTGTCCAAGCCAAGGTACCCTACCCCTGGTATCCAAGCCAAGTTACACTGCCCCTGATATCCAAGCCAATTTACTTTATCCTTTATATTCAAGCCAGAGCACACTGTCCCTGGTATCCAAGCTGAGGTACACTGCCATTAGTATCCAGGTCAACATATATTGTCCATTTTTTCCAAGCCAAGGTAAACTGCCCCTGGTATCCAAGCCAAGGTACACTGCTCATGGTATCCAAGCCAAAGTAAACTGCCTTTGGTATCCAAGCCAAGTTACACTGCCCCTGGTGTCCAAGCCAGGATACATTGCCCCATTGTTTTGTAGAATTGGAATATCTCAGTAGCATGAGTTGCATACATAAGGCTTCTCAGAATGCTTGCACTTTATTTGGTAATAGTCTTCCAAGCAGTCCTTGGGAGCAGAATCACCACTGACATAACAGAGTATACAGAAAGTTATATCTCTATGCTCTGCTCTACTACAAGCCACTAGGAATAATGGTAAATAGGACTGGAATGATGGTAGTAACGGTTCCGCTTGCTGGGGACTGATGTATTTATTATTGTGTGTGTGTGTGTACTGGGGACTGACATATTTATTATTTTGTGTGTGTGTGTGTGTGTGTGTGTGTGTGTGTGTGTGTGTGTGTGTGTGTGTGTGTGTGTGTGTGTACTGGGGACTGACATATTTATTAGTGTGTGTGTGTGTGTGTGTGTGTGTGTGTGTGTGTGTGTGTGTGTGTGTGTGTGTGTGTGTACTGGGGACTGACATATTTATTAGTGTGTGTGTACTGGGGACTGATGTATTTATTAGTGTGTGTGTACTGGGGACTGACTTATTTATTAGTGTGTGTATTGGGGACTGACGTATTTATTAGTGTGTGTGTATACTGGGGACTGGAGTATTTATTAGTGTGTGTGCACTGGGGACTGACGTATTTGTGTGTGTGTGTGTGTGTGTGTGTGTGTGTGTGTCTGTTCTGGGGGCTGATATATTTATTTGTGTGTGTGTGTGTGTGTGTGTGTGTGTGTGTGTGTGTGTGTGTGAGCGTACTGGGGACTGATGTTTTTATGTGTGTATGTGCTGGGGACTGACGTATTTATATGTGTGTGTGTACTGGGGACTGACATATTTATTTGTGTGTGTGTGTGTGTTTACTAGGGACTGATGTATTTGTGTGTGTGTGTGTGTGTGTGTGTGTGTGTGTGTGTGTGTGTGTGTGTGTGTGTGTGTGTGTGTGTGTGTGTGTGTGTGTGTGTGACTACTGGGGACAGATATATTTATTTGTATGTGTACTGGGGATTGAAGTATTTATTTGTGTGTGTGTGTGTGTGTGTGTGTGTGTGTGTGTGTGTGTGTGTGTGTGTGTGTGTGTGTACTGGGGACTGACATATTTATTTGTGTGTGTGTGTGTGTGTGTGTGTGTGTGTACTGGGGACTGATATATTTATTTGTGTGTGTGTTTGTGTCCTGAGGAGTGACATATTTATTTGTGTGTGTGTGTGTGTGTGTGTGTGTGTGTGTGTGTGTGTGTGTGTGTGTGTGTGTGTGTGTCACGGGGGGTGTGTGTGTGTGTGTACTGGGGCTGACGATTTATTTGTGTGTGTACTGGGGACTGACGTGTGTGTGTGTGTGTGTGTGTGTGTGTGTGTGTGTGTGTGTGTGTGTGTGTGTGTGTGTGTGTATGTGTGTACACTGGGGACTGATGTATTTATCTGTGTGTGTACTGGAGAATGACGTATTTATTTGTGTGTGTGTGTGTGTGTGTGTGTGTGTGTGTGTGTGCGTGCATGCGTGCGTGTGTACTGGAGACTGACGTATTTATTTGTGTGTGTGTGTGTGTGTGTGTGTGTGTGTGTGTGTGTGTGTGTATGTTTAAAATGCCCCAGGTGAATATACCTGATGGCTAGAGCTCAGGATCAAACCCTGTACCTTGGGTACAGGTAAAAAACAGCCTAAAGTTCCTACCCACCACCACTTGTGAAAATTCTCATATTTTTCTTCTGTTCCTCATAACATCTGTGTTTTTTTCATATTTTTGTCTGGTTCCTCATAACATCTGTGGTTTTCTACATTTTCCTGGCAAATCAGTGAAGGATTAAATTCATTAAATAATGACAGGCATTTGAATTTCAGACTTCATATTCTTCAGAAAATAAATGGTAACACAAAACCTTTTATTCTACCAATTTTCTAAGTTTATAACATCAGTATTTGAAATTTGTCCCAATTTGTGGGGCTGTATTCCCCCTTTATTGGCTTTGTTCAGGTTTCTTGTGCTAAGAGGTTGAGAGCTATGGTGAGAAGTGAGAACTGAATTCACTAAATGATAGCCATTTAAGTTTCAGTCTTCCTATCTTTCAGGAAACTGCTGATTTGGTATAGTTGTATGTTGCTCTGATTGTAGTGTACATGGTCCTGGCTTCAAGACTTGGCAGTGAAATGCATGGTGGTAACACAACATTTTATTCTAGCAACTTTCCAAAATTATAAAAGCAATGTTTAAAATGTGTCCCTGGTTTTGGGGCTTTTGTCCCCCCCTCCCAATAAATTTTGGCTTTTTCAGATTTCTTGTGCTGCAAAGTTAATAGATACAGTTGAATGTCAAGTGGATTTTACAAGGAGCTGAGAGCTTCAGGGGAAGAGGAGTTTAGTGTTGCTTATGCTGAGTCTGCTTACATTGTTAATAGCATAACAGATTAAATACTTGCTTTTGATGCAGAAGGCTGTGGGTTTTACTCCCACTATATGTAAATACATTGCTGATACTGTACTGTGTTGTACTTTTAAAGGGGGTGGGTGTAACAAGTCAAGGGTGTAGCTACAGATACAACAGAAGTGAGCAAATGTCATGCACAAGGACATTTGTGCCTCAGTAGAAAGAACAACAAATATGATGGAAATGTTCTGAATTGGGCAGTTTTGTCATTATTGGTTCATGCATTTTGTTTCATTGTCTACTGGAAATTGGTTCATGCATTTTGTTTCATTGCCTACTGGAAACATGTTCAAACAATAAATTTAAAATGCGCTCTAAGTCTAACAAGTGTGCTGTATTATACAAGGAATATAATTTAATAAAATCAGAAAGGTGTTTCAAAGAACACATGTGTGTTTCTTGTTTTGTGTGCTAGGGGCCTATGATTTGAAAATAGCCCAAAGGTAATCTTTATCCACCACTGGCCAGATGCATTTTTTCTGGATGTTGTGTGCGTTGCAATGCTGTTTCAATTAATGTGAGTTTCAAGGGCAGAAAAGTTTTAATGGTAAGTCTATTTTCATTGTGAGATAGTATTGCTTTGTTTAGCAGATGTCTATTAGTATTTGTGCAATGTGCTATAAAATGTAAAAATAAAATCCAAATAATCACTGTAGAAGTAAAGCCGTATGCACATTAGTGTTTATGGTAAATGGGGCAAAATAGTTAGGTAATGGGACATTGGAATGGCTGTAGGGGGACTCTGGTGCCATATTTTGGTTGTCTGTTCTTCAGTTTGCATTTGAAAGTTGGTATCCCACAATTCTGTTGGCATGGGTGAGGTTATGTAATTATGTATGCAAATTTTATGTTAATCAGCATACAGATTTGTATCTATTTTTCATGGGCCTTGTCCAGATTTTTGATGTCTTCAGGTTGAGAGGTATGGTTGAGAACTTATACCTTTTAAATAGACTTCATCAGGGTTGCATTCACTTGAGATATCAAATTGGTTATTTGTTCCCTGGGGTAAATGATTTCCCAAAGGAACTAATGCATTTTTTGGCATTTAGTTTCAGACCATGATTTTGACATCTATTACTGACTTAAGACAAACCTTCCTGCAGGATGGCTAAGTCATTTGAGGATTCAATGACTGCTCCTAGGTTGCAGTCATCTGCAAACTTAGCTAGAGCCCTTTGGTATTGATTTTTACTTCAGAAAATTAGACCCAAACAGGAGAGGTCCCAGCACAGAATCCCAGGGGACTCCACTGGTGACTGGTTTCCAGGAAGACCCAAAGATATAAATTCCCTTTTTGGTGCCTGTCCTGGTCCTGCTCAGCTTATCAGCCACAATATTCTGCTCTGATGGGGAATGTAACTAGGCTGTAGAAATAGACGAGCTGCAGGGAAGCTTCTGGGATAGCATTGCTAATCTGCAAATGAGGTAAGATCTGGATCCCACAGTTGGTTTTGTACAACATTACTGTGATGTTGTCTGTGATGACTAACAGAGGATCTGCAACACACAAATAGTTGAGGATTTTCAGCATATTTATCAATGTCAGCATTTCACTGATGTCTATGTGCTTCTTGTTGTCCTGATAGTTCCAAAGACCCTGTACTTTTACCTGTTTTTAAACAGCTCTCCATGTAAAGATGAAACATCTGTGGTTAAAGATTGTGGAGGTGCAGGGGGGAGAAAGGGAAACCTGGATTGAGGGATAACTTAGTCATTTACTGGCAAAGTTCCCTCTTGACAGAATTCAGCACCAGAATTTGAAAAGAGACGGGGTGCTAAGGTTGAGTCTGTACTGACTTGCAGAACCACTGAATTTTCTTAATATATAACCTGACCAGAAAGACTGCAAGGATTGTAGAGGCCATTATTCATAATATCCTGAGACAATTCTTTGCTGTTGTGTGATTTTGGAGGGAAAGTACCTTTTAAAAGTACACTTTGTCCAGAGGAAGGAAGGCCATTAGGAAAAATATATCTAGGAGACAGCCCAGAAATATTATCCTGAAAAGAAGGATTGGGAAATGATTTTTTTTCAAAGTTTAGTTGAAAATCTAGGTTGTGAAGCATATTCTAAACAAAGAAGAAGGATTCTGGACAACCTAGAAAAGAAACTGCAAAAAATAAGGCAGTCATTCAAAAAGAGGAAAAATGTGAATGCCATGTAACGTGCAATGGATGGGGAAGTTTGCTGGAGTTTATACATGAATTATGGGACTTGCTTCTGTTTCTGATACTAAGACCCATGCAGTCTGCATATTACTTAAAGATAAAGTGCAAAGTTTTTTTTTAATCATTTCTTTTTGTTATATTATGCCCTCAACTTGTAAAGTAGCCTTCTTATTCTAAAATGGGATGTTTTTACTTTAATTACTTCAGTGGTCCTATATTTACTTAGTTTAATAAACTGGTGTTTCTGTTTACTGTATGCTGAACAACTGTCCAATTAATTCCTGTTTCCATGGCATTCAGCTCTGCCTACTGATAATGTATTGGAGTGGGAGAAAAGCAGTTCTCTAGTAGGTTGCCATGTTTTCTGCTGTCTGTGGTAAATTTTATTACAAAATAACTAGCAGTAGCATAGCTAAGGTGGGGCGAAAGTGTAACTGCCCCAGGCACAAAGTGAAGGGGGGCACAATCAGCTGATCTCAATCTCTCTTTAATGCAATACTGGCTTTAAAGTTGGTATTGCATCTGCAGCCAAATCTGAGCACTATGGCTATGGAGTTAATTGCATTTACAGTTTGTTGTCTAAACTGTAGTGACTGCTTGTTACATTTGTAGCAAGCAATTTGCTACAGTTTAAATTAAAATATATATATTTCTTTTTAATTAAAACCTGAGTGCTATGGTGCTCCATGCAGGCAGGGGATAAACTGTAGCAACTGTTTGCTACATTTACAGCAAATAGTTTAAAAGAAGAAACAAATGTTTTAATAAACTATGTTGAAGGAGGGTTGGTGGCAGGCTATAGAAATGGGACCTGAATGACTGGGGTGAGGGGTGAGATGCCAGTAGAAGGAATGCCCTTTTGTTTTTTTTTCCACTCTTCAATAGAAGATCTGGGGGGGGGGGGTAGATCTAACTGCAATAACCCAATCACTACAATGTAAAGTGCCTTTTTTGCTGTTCTCTTGAGCTTTGGGAGTGGGACGCTGGTCCATGGTACTGCCTCAGGGCACTGGTCGAGCCAACTATGCTTCTGGTAACCAGAATGCAGCATAGACAGTCACTCAGCCAGACAATAAACCTATAAATAAACACAGTTATATTTAAGTGGAAGGTAACAAAAGTAAGACAGAACAGGATAAGATTCTTAGTAAGGTGTATAAAGCCTGGCAAACAGTGTAATAAAACAGATATAAAACTAATAAATCATTTTCTGCCACTGGATTGATTAACTACTTTTAGGGAGAAAATTAGGAATGCGTGAATCAAATAAATTCTGGATTTGTTCAGAATATTAGGTTAACAAAAAAAGAGAGAAAAGAAACCATAGGAGAGTGAAGTGTTGCCAGATTAGAAAGATGGTGAAAACACTTATCACTATTGAAAGGACAGCAGCATACCTCTCAACTTCTTTGATTAAGCATTCTAGACAAATCCACAAATAATGGGAGGACAAAGGAGCAAACAAGGGACAGTTTTTAAATATGTCTCAAATTCACTAAGAAGTTAACAGAGCAACAGGTTTTGATCAAGATGCATTTTCTAAATAATAGGAACCTGAACCTCTAGCTTGGCATTACTGACTGACTGCAATTCTCAGTGTCTTTCTGCTTCTCCCATTAGGGGTCACCACAGCAGATCACTGGTCTGCAGATTGATTGGCAATAGAGTTTTTACAGTGTTGAGTTGCCAGCCCAGAACTCAGCCTTCACAGAAGGCACATACACACACACACACATACACACACACACACACACACACACACACACACACACACACACACACACACACACACAGGCACTACTGCATATCCTTAAAACTTGTTCGACCACAGGGAGGACATGCAGACTCCACACAGAAGGTGCTCCAGCTGAGAATCAAACTAGAGAACCTCTTGCTGTGAGGTGACAATGCTAACCATTGCACCACCACGGCCAAAACACCACTGCAGCTGACTGAAATTCTCATTGATTTACCGGAAATTCAAAACCTTTTTGATGGACAGCACAAACCTATGAGGCAAAATCAGGGAAAGGTGAAAGGTTTGGACAGAAGGCAAAATTAATTTAAAGCTGTTAGACACTTTAGTATAATGTACACTCTATCACATTGTGGTTAACAATTGTCCACAATTGAATGATCGCTTTAGTGCATCCTCATTTTCACAGATGTGCAAATTATTCCAAATGTTTTCATTTCAACACTAATCCCTTGCAGTATAACATACAAACGCACTGTGCAGTAGGTTTGTCATGGAGATGATTCACACATTAATAGTTTTCTCAGTAAAATCCACTGGTAGACATCATAGTATGCTAAGCGCTATATGCCTTACTAAGAATCTTTGCCTGTTCTGTCTTACTTTTGTTACCTTTCGCTTGAATATAGCTGCATTTATTTATTTACTTTTTTATTTATCGTCTGACTGAGTAATTGATTGTGTTTTTTGGTTACTTTGTAAAAAAACCTATTGTAGACTACAGAACACATGCCAAAGTACTACAAACTGTTTCTCCCTCTAATACATCATCAGAAGGCGGGGCTGGATGACATGGAATCAAGAAGTAATTGGACAGTTGCTCACTCAGCATACAGTAAACAGAAACACCAGTTTATTAAACTTAATAAATATAGGTCTACTGAAGTAACTAAAGTAAAACCTACACATTTTAGAATAAAAAAAGAAAACACTTTACAAGGGCATAATTATAATAAAAAGAAATGGTAAAAAAATAAAACTGCAATCTTTAAGTAAACAGAGCTTAAAGTCCAAAACAGAGATATGTGTTTATATATACTTGTAAAAATGAAAAAAACCCGATATAAAAAAATGGAACAGGGAGTCCAAAGAAAGCACTGGTCCACAAATTCGATGATGTTGTCTTAACACAACTTTATTAAAAACAGAAAACGTTTTCGTTACCACCACTGTAGTAGCTTCCTCAGAGTTAATACATATAAAATTACGGAATTCTGGTTTAAATATAAGAAATGGCGCCAAATTCAATTGTAATGAGTCAACTGCTTAAAGGTATAACATCATTAATTGTTGTTCAAAAGATGGCGCTAGTGATTACGCTAAACTATGTACAAGTAAACAGCTAGTCAGTTAAAAAATCAAACCATCCAAAAAAGGCTCATTTTAAATGCAAAAACAGGTTTTACAACTACTAACCCATGCCCTCGGGCTTAGTTTTTATATTTACATTAAATGCCAGTTTTTCAGTGCACACCGCACGACATTGTGTTTCATATTCTCACATTTTTTATATATTCTATATTTGTCATTTGGTTAGCATACATCTACATGGCAACTGTTCACAATGTGTACACTGCTTCACACATTGTTTTTATAGGGGTTATTCTAGGGGTATTTTTTTGGAGCTTGTCCTATACAGCAATATTGTTGTTTCCGTACTTTATAGTACGTTCACCTGCTTCATATCAGCCTGCTTCGCTAGTTTCGCTTAGGCAGCGAGTTTAGTTCCAGCAGTTTAAACTGCTTTACTCACTGCAGTTCGTGCATGTAGTTTATTTGTTCTTTTATTAACCTTTAATCTGGTACATAAACTAAAGATTTTGGTACTTTACTAGTTTTTTGATAGGAAGCAATGACAGTAGCCAATTTTCCGTATGATTGATTTACTGATTTCATAGAAGAAACTTGCTGTTAACATGTTTAAGGAAAGACAATTTGTATTAGAAAAAATTTTTTTGCCATAAGGATGGTTTTTTAAAATTTTATAGAAACATTACTTCTGTTAACATATTGCAGGAAAGTTAATCATCAATCTTCAGTGAGAACAGTGACACAAACTGTCTTGGTATAACACTTTAGATTAAGGTAACCTTTAGAGTTACGGGCTACCACATCTGACTGTGTGTATAATGTCATCGTGATTTTCACTATCAGACAGTGTCTGCCATGAGTCTCGCTGACAATTTGATTCTGTTTTTGCATTTAAAATGAGCCTTTTTTGGATGGTTTGATTTTTTAACTGACTAGCTGTTTACTTGTACATAGTTTAGCGTAATCACTAGCGCCATCTTTTGAACAACAATTAATGATGTTATACCTTTTAGCAGTTGACTCATTACAATTGAATTTGGCGCCATTTCTTATATTTAAACCAGAATTCTGTAATTTTATATGTATTAACTCTGAGGAAGCTACTACAGTGGTGGTAGCGAAAACGTTTTCTGTTTTTAATAAAGTTGCGTTAAGACAACATCATCGAATTTGTGGACCAGTGCTTTCTTTGGACTCCCTGTTCCGTTTTTTTATATCGGGTTTTTTTCATTTTTACAAGTCTGTTTTTGTATTTGTTCTATGGCTACGGGGATTCCAGAAAGCCCAGCAAGCCCAAACATTTTCGGGCTTAATACGGACTTAGAAGAGATGAAAAGTGACATGACTACAATTTTGGCAGTTATCACGAAACGGCTGGACATGCTGAATGTCCGCCTTGATCATCTTGACTCAAGATTAATGCATGGAAATGCGGGCAGCAGTCTGGTGCAGAGTAACCTGCCTTCTACAACTAGCCCCACACTCATTACAGCAGCTCAACGCCCTAATTTGCTTGCCTCTGAAGTGAATGTCTCAACTTCACTTCAGTTGTCACAAAATACAACGAGAGCTGATAGCGGGATGCACAATACTTTCAACAATAGTGAACCAAACATGGTGCTCATTGGCGTTCCTTCACTTCGGGACTGGATATCAGACCTTGATTCTTTCTCATTTGTTCAACATGGACCACAGGAACTACCGGCACAACAAGGTTCTAATTCTTCTACAACTACAGATTCACTGGTGAGCAAACTTAAGACTTTTGATAGCAAATTACTTAAACTTCGTAAACTGCAATTAGAAGTTTGCTATTTCAGACAGTGTGTGCAAGATAAGACTATTCCAAAGGGTTTGCGGAGCACCTTTGCCCCTACAGGGCTAATTAATGATGCTTCTTTTTTATCTGATTTAAAAAGCCTTTTTGACCAACAAGGCTTTCAGCTCTTAGAACTAATAATAAAGTATTATTCAACTTATATTTCATCTCTGACATCTGAAATTAATGAGCTAGACAATTTAATTAAAATTGACTTGGATTTTACAAGATACAAATATGATTACACTCGCATCTTTAACAGCATAGATGCACTTTTAACTAAACTGAAAGGAAACAAGATAAAAAAACTTAACCGGGATAGACTAGCCTATCAACAGAACAAGGCCTATGAGAAATTGACTATCCCCCATGGTAACGCAGGCCAAAATGGAGGACAACAGACTTCTCACGACAGTAGTCCTGACGTTGACCTAGACCAGAACCACCAAATGGTCTCACCACAAGAACCACCAGTACCTGATATAGGACCAAGACGTAGTAATAGAATTCGAGCCAACAGGAATAACTCTAACCAGAACTTTAATAACACCTCACAACAATATGGTCCTGCTCAATCTTCTCAGGGCTATAGTAACAACAACACAGGTTTTTTAGGCCAACGTTACAACAATCGCCAACAAGGCCAGAGAAACACAAATTGGAACAATCATTGACTTCAACGTCGAACAATGTTCCTGTATTAGTTTCTACTGACTGTCCTACTATCTTGGCCAATACCAAAGGTGACTTCTACATTTATAATTTTTCCAAATTCACGATTGAGCAAGAACTTATTGATTTATTAGCACTGGGTAACACTTTTGTACCAAACTGTCATTTCAATTTGACTGAGACTATCATTGATTTAAAATACTACACTCGTAAACTTAATTTGGGACTACTGTTCTCTGCTCCTATGCATCATGAGCTACACAATTTAAAACTTTTGAGTGTTTATAACCCTCCTTTACATCCTGACTTGGCTTTATTTGAAAGAGCTTGTGAATTTGATTTAAGATATTTTGAAGCACACTATAAGACCTTAGCTAAGAATCAGAAGTTCAATATTACTAAGGGGCAACAAACACTACTGAGGGAACTTTGTAATATCCCAGTGAGGGTACTTAAACCAGACAAAGGAGGCGGACTGGTAATCTTTGACAATCTAGATTACTCGGCAAGAATAATACGTATTCTTGATAGTCCAGCATACAGACCCTCTTCCCTTAATGAGATGAATATTACTTATTCAAGAAACAGAGGCTATTTTAGGGACCTTTTCCTCTCAGGGAACATTAACAACGAAGTTTATCACTTCATAGATATAATTACACCAAAAACGCCCATTATTTTTGGAATTCCAAAAATTCACAAGAACCTACATGATCCACCAATCAGAGCCCTCATAGACGGTAGGTCCTCTATGACGCACCCTTGTGCTTGTTTGGTGGATAGTATTTTGGCAAAATATATTAAATTAATCCCTGGTATTTGTAAGGACTCATGGTCCTTCCTCTCAGACATTAACCATCTAAACTTGACTTCCGACTTCAATTTTCTCACCATAGATGTGGTGGACCTATATACTTCCATCCCACACCAAGAGGCAACAGAATGGATTGGCATCATGCTCTCTGATTTAGGAGCACCTAAAACTGATATTGACACAGTCACAGAACTATTAGAGATTATTTTAACATCTAATTTTTTCATTTTTGAAAAACAATATTTCCTACAAACTCAAGGTATAGCAATGGGTTCACCTTGTGGCACAACCGTGGCTAACATGGTAGTTGCCTACTGGGAGAAAAAATTTATTTTCCAAAGCCCTCATGTAGCACACCAGTTAATATATTATACCAGACACCTGGATGATATTTTCATCCTTTTTAGTGGCTCTGAACAGGATGCTGTGTCACTCATTGAGTACATGAACAGCACCACGACCTTTTTCAAATTCACATATCACTTTTCAACACAATCTATTGACTACTTAGATGTTAGACTTGAAAAAAACAATTCAACTGGTTTACTTTCTTCCACCATTCATAGAAAACCTACTTATTGTAATTCACTTCTTCATTTTGCAAGTCAACACCCGTACAAGCAAAAAAGATCGATAGTTAAAGGCCAGCTCATCAGAGCAGCTAGAATGTGTAGCACCGAAATTTACTTTAATAGTGAGTGTTCATTTCTTTTTGAAATGTTTTGCAGTCGTGATTACCCTGAGTCTTTAATCCAAGAGCTAATACTAGAAGTCAAGAATAAGAGACTAAGTGTTTTTTATAAACCCTTACTTTACAACACTAATACACTACTTAGCGGTGAACCCCCAGTGACAGAATCAATGTCAACGACTGATTCGACTGTTATCCCACAACAAGTAGAAGAAAAAATGAAAAACGAGTACTCTTCCAGTTTTATAACAACATTTAGCATGGATTCTAAATATATTAGTTCCATAATGTTCAAAAACTGGCATTTCATCACGGGTAATAGTCTGCTACTTGAAAAATTGAGAGAAAAAACCCTCATTGTCTATAGGAGAGGCAAGAATTTAAAAGCTTTATTAGAGACGAATAAGCAACTTGATCTTTTTACTCGTCAGAAAGGGACATACACTTGTGGTCACTGTAATTGGTGTAGGTGCCTTAAAACTGGTAACTCTTCTCAACTGAATGGTAGAAAGTTTAGTATCCATCACAAAGTTAACTGCAACACGAAGTTCATAGTCTATTTGGCTACTTGTGTCTGCTGCTCAGCATATTATATTGGTAAAACTGAGCGTAAATTTAAAGAAAGAATTTACCAGCATATGTATGCTATTAAGAAAGGCAAGGAAGACAATGCACTTTCAAAACACATAATGCACAACAAGGGTCACAGCTTTTTATTTACTGCCATTGACCATGTCCCTTATAACATCAGAGGCGGTCCTGCATCCATTCTCCTGGAAACCAAGGAATTGGAATGGCAGATAAAGCTTAACACATTCCATCCACCAGGTTTGAATGAAAATTGCAATATTTCCTGCCTTTTAAAATTCAAAAGTTATTTAAGATAGACGTTCCTTCTTCGGCCTGGATTGTGATTAATGTCCACTAATACCATCATTTTCAAGGGGTTTGTTTTGGTGATATAGATTTTTTCGCCTCTATTATTCTGCTTTACTAATGTCACTTGGTCTACAACCCTGTTCAATTTTTGTACTAACACATTGAGACATCAGCATATACTATATCCTTTCAGCGTGTTCAACATTTTAATACATGTTGACCTTTTTGTATTAGGTTACGTTCTGGAGTTTATCTTTTGGCTATCAAGACACTTGGAGCCACAACACATATACATAACTTTATATATATTTCAGGGTTTTACAACTACTAACCCATGCCCTCGGGCTTAGTTTTTATATTTACATTAAATGCCAGTTTTTCAGTGCACACCGCACGACATTGTGTTTCATATTCTCACATTTTTTATATATTCTATATTTGTCATTTGGTTAGCATACATCTACATGGCAACTGTTCACAATGTGTACACTGCTTCACACATTGTTTTTATAGGGGTTATTCTAGGGGTATTTTTTTGGAGCTTGTCCTATACAGCAATATTGTTGTTTCCGTACTTTATAGTACGTTCACCTGCTTCATATCAGCCGGCTTCGCTAGTTTCGCTTAGGCAGCGAGTTTAGTTCCAGCAGTTTAAACTGCTTTACTCACTGCAGTTCATGCATGTAGTTTATTTGTTCTTTTATTAACCTTTAATCTGGTACATAAACTAAAGATTTTGGTACTTTACTACTTTTTTGATAGGAAGCAATGACAGTAGCCAATTTTCCGTATGATTGATTTACTGATTTCATAGAAGAAACTTGCTGTTAACATGTTTAAGGAAAGACAATTTGTATTAGAAAAAATGTTTTTGCCATAAGGATGTTTTTTTAAAATTTTATAGAAATATTACTTCTGTTAACATATTGCAGGAAAGTTAATCATCAATCTTCAGTGAGAACAGTGACACAAACTGTCTTGGTATAACACTTTAGATTAAGGTAACCTTTAGAGTTACGGGCTACCACATCTGACTGTGTGTATAATGTCATCGTGATTTTCACTATCAGACAGTGTCTGCCATGAGTCTCGCTGACAATTTGATTCTGTTTTTGCATTTAAAATGAGCCTTTTTTGGATGGTTTGATTTTTTAACTGACTAGCTGTTTACTTGTACATAGTTTAGCGTAATCACTAGCGCCATCTTTTGAACAACAATTAATGATGTTATACCTTTTAGCAGTTGACTCATTACAATTGAATTTGGCGCCATTTCTTATATTTAAACCAGAATTCTGTAATTTTATATGTATTAACTCTGAGGAAGCTACTACAGTGGTGGTAGCGAAAACGTTTTCTGTTTTTAATAAAGTTGCGTTAAGACAACATCATCGAATTTGTGGACCAGTGCTTACTTTGGACTCCCTGTTCCGTTTTTTTATATATACTGGATGTTAGTTAGGATATTTTGAAGGCACCTTAATCTTTATGGGCATCAGCTAGGTTTAAAGACCTTGTGGCTCTGTAGTATAGGTCAATAAAAAGGCTGAAACATGCATGTTCACATCCCGTGGGGTTTGACTGTACTGGCCTGAATGTAACTGTAATGACATAAAAGGTAAAAAAGTCATGGACGTTCAGAAGCTATATAGATAAAACACTTGATGTCTTTAAGGGGTCATTTGCATATATCCCACGGGCCTGCATTATAGGAGTTTTAAGGCATCACATATTGAAAACTCTAGCTTGGCTGAGTTTCTCTTCCAGCTTTTTAATGTATACATGTGTGTATATATATATATATATATATATATATATATATATATATATATATATATATATATATATATATATATATATATATATATATATATATATATAGAGATATATACATATATCCATACACAGACAAGGACATTTACTTAAGAAAAGAGGTAAAAGTTGACCCAAACATGGCATCAGATCATGCCCTGATAGAGTACAATATGTGAACTATTGTATCATCATATTTGGAGAAGCTCTGGAGATTTCATGCATGCTTCATGTCTAAAACACTTGCTGAGTGGTGTAAGGAGTTTGTGTGTCTGTTTTATTAGACTAGATAAACAGAAGTTAACTGAATAATGGGTTAAGAAGAAACTAATGGAAGGGATAAATAACATACAACTCAACTAACTGGAGACTAACTATGAATAAATTGAGAGAGAGGATGGGGAGCTGCAATCTTACAGGAAAAGGGAAATAGTAAAGCATGAATTACTGAAGGTTAAGCAATAACTGGAAGGCTTTCTGGATATGAAATATATTTTCATATGTCAGTCATTGAGGGACAAATACTTTTATAATTACGCAAATTATCAAACTGCGCTGTCAGTAACCGTGTGTTAACACTGGGCACAGACAGTTATTAAAGGACTTAAAAGTGAAGAAGGCTTATAGTACAGTAGGGATCCTAAGGTGCAGAATATTTTGGAAAATTGTATATGCAGTTATATAAAGCATATACCAAATGGGGTGAAGGATAGCATGAACTAAAAGAACTTCTGTGGAATCCGAGACAATGAAAACTTAATCTGGAGGAAACAAGAATGATAATGAAGCGTATAGCTTTGGATGAACTCAGATAATTTTATGGCACATGTGAGAGGTAATGTGCCAGGACGCAATGGCCTTGTAACTAAATAGTGGGGTGTTCAATCCAGATGAGGTAGCATCTAAATACGTTCTGCTCTCTATTGCAGTATTAGAAACAAAACCGATCCCTATGTCAAGAGGAGACGTCTCGATGGTGACAGTGATACCAAAAAAGGTAACTTTACTGGATGGTCATTAATATGGAATCTTTAGCAAAAGACAAACACTTACTAATATTTAAAAAACTGCAGCGTTGATGAAGAATGTGCAGAAGGTACTAAAACACTTGAGTCTAGATGTTGAGAAGGTAAGTCGTTGACAGTATGGAATGGTATTAACTGATGCAGGGTTTATTGTAAATTGGTTTGGGTTTACATTTTCTTAGATGCTGAAAGTTATTTATTCAGAACCAAAGCTAGAGTTAAAACAAACACACACACACACACACACACACACACACACACACACACACACACACACACACACACACACACACACACACACACACACACACACACACACACACACACACACACACACACACACACACACACACACACACACACACATCTATCAATAAGTACAAGAATATTGCCTGCTGTCAGTATTTACAGCCTTGGTTATGTGATTAAGAAAATCTGAACTGAAGGGTTATAAAACACATCAAAAAGAGCTTAAAATTTCTTTCTTTGGTGATAATGTTTTGGTGCTTTTCACTGGCATGAGTAAGGATATGAGCAGGTCATTTTAAATGTTAGATAAATTTAGGGCGATTTCTTGTTAAGATGTAAATAAAACAAACATGAGTATGATGACAGTAAATGACAACCTTTCTCATTGCTGCGGAATGCCTATCTCGCTCGTCTGGTCAGGATAAAACAGACGAACTTCTGTGGGTTCTGTTCAAGCAGTTTTATTATATACAAATACATCAGGATTGAGGCTTAATAACTTTAACTTAAAAGAAGTTGTAAACAAACTAGCTATTACACTCATAGATGCTCACTCTCTGACTGCACTCTCAGAATGGCACTGAAGCTAGCACATGCTTGCTACTTATATGCACATGCTGTCCTTGAAACGCTTCTTAAAGGTACAACACACACACACTCACACACACACACACACACACACACACACACACACACACACACACACACACACACACACACACACACACACACACACACAAACACACTATTCTACATCCTCCCTCTTTGAGAAATGAGTCATGCATTATTGATGATATTAATTGACATGCAATTGATACAAATAATTCTTTGACATGCGATTATACTGAACTAAATACATACAGACAATTATGTCCAGGTTGCTGTGTATCTCACACTAGGTCTGGAAATATGACCAAATTGTGGGACATAGAAATCAGAATTAGGTCTAGCAACTGGGACTGTCTCTGCTGAATGTTCAACTTTGGGGACATCAAGAACATCATCAGGAATGGATGTAGGAGTTAAGACATGTTCTGCAACAGGAACATTGTCTGGATTGTTCTGAGAGCTAGAATCTGTATCACAGGAACAAAGCTGTGATTTCAATTTTGATCCAGGAAGAAGATGTCTGCGATTTCTCCTGTACTCCACACCCTCAGATTCTACAAAGTAGGATCTACTCCACACCCTCAGATTCTACAAAGTAGGATCTCAGTTTGGCACATATACCTGTTACTTGACCAATCTTGTCGAAACTTTTCGCTGTTTGCATCCTCACTATCTCCTTCTTTCAATAGATGAAGAAATATGCTCAATTAGTCATAGCTGGCCTTCTGGAAAGAATGCTTTCTGAATAGTTGGGCTCTGATTTTCTGTTGTTCTTTGCTTTAGGCCTCAACAAACTGGAACTGATAGGCAATGTTGTTCTGGTTTGCCTAGATAGAAGTCTCTGAGCAGGCGAGCCAAGTATATCGTCATGGGGTATGATTTGAGATTGAGTACATTCAAAAAAACATAGGTATTATCACTCTTTGACTTCTCTAGTAATTGCTTTGCACTCTGTACTGCACGTTCAGCTAGTCCATTGGATTGTGGGTATTCTGGACTACTAGTAACGTACAAAGTCCCATTCTTTTGCAAATTTCTGAAACAACTGATTGGTAAATTGAGTACCATTGTCAGAAATAACTTTGAGTGGACTACCATGGACTGAGAAATGACATTTCAACTTGGTGATAACAGCAGTGGATATTAAATTAGGTAGTAAATCAATCTCAAACCAGTATGAATAAGAGTCTAGTAACACAAAGTAACGCTGATTGTTACACTCAAATATATCAGTGGCTACTGTTGACCAAGGTAGTTCAGGAACTTGACGTAGCTGAAGTGGTTCTTTTTGCAAATGCTGTTTAGTACTATTGCATACTGAACAAGAAGAAAGTATTTTATCAATATATTTTGCTAGAGAAGGCCAAAATACTAGTCCCCTTGCTCTTCTTTTAGTAGATTTGAAACCTGGGTGAACACGATGCAAAATCTGGATTTATTCAGGTTGTAAGGAAGTAGGAACAACAATTTTAGGACCTTTGAAAATAATGCCATCTTCCATAAACATTTCATCTCTGTAAGGAAAATAACTTTGCATTTTAGGCGATACACTAGATTGCTTTGACAGCCATCCAACATTGACATAGTGGTTGAGCTTTTACAAAACTAGATCAAGTCTTTGTATGATCTTTCAGCTCATCAAGTCTTGTGGTAGAAAAATTACACACTTCTATGTCATCAAAGTCAAAATTCTCTGCATTAAGCTGTTCTGTGGTATTTATGGGCGATTTGGATAAGGTATCAGTCAGATAAAGAAGTTTGTCTTTTGTATAGACCATTTTGAAATTGTACATTTGCAATCTGAGCATCATTCTTTGTAATCGTGCTGGAGCTGAATGAATAGGCTTCTTTAAAATAGTGACTAGAGGTTGGTGATCAGTTTCAATCTGAATAGCTTAACCATTGATATAATCATGAAACTTTGAACATGCAAATACTATTGCCAAAAGTTCTTTCTCAATTTGAGCATATTGCATTTCAGTTTGGGTAAGAGTTCTGGATGCATAGGCTACTGGTCTGCCTTCTTGAAGAATAACTGTGCCAAGACCAAATTTTGAAGCATTTCTGGAAAGAGTTACGTGCTAGCTGCATCGCCTGCGAGTGTGGTAAGTAAAACCCATAATTTTCCAGCAAGTTCTAAGACTAGTTCAGTGAAAAGGACATGCTCAGTGCAGTTCAAGGGTGAGTCAGCAAAACCCAAATCAAGCTTTATTGTTAACTGTCGCAATTGTGGTGCCAGTCATGAGTCTAAAAGCGAAAAGTGCTTAGCATTTGGTCATGCTTGCTATTTATATGCACCTGCTGTCCTTGAAACGCTTCTTAAAGGTACAGCACACACACACTATTTTACAGCCTATAACTACTGTTTGTGGAAAATGAATATATTAAATATCTGTGAATCTGGTTGGGGAATACTTCAGAAAGCTCTGCAAGTAGAATATCTGAAAATTAAAAGAGCAGATTAATGGAAGATTTTGAGAGAAAATGCTAGATCTGGAGATGGATTATTGCGTACAAGCAATATGTACCAACAATAATGGTAAAATGAAGAAATGTATTTAAAGCATTCCATGCTGAAGCACTGGTGGGTGGCTTAGTGGGGAGCCTTGAAATCAGTAACAAGTGTGATGTGTGCTTATACTTGAGAAGGATGCACATCTAGGCAGGGATTCATAAGCAAGTGCTGTGAACTTGTGCAGTGTTAAGTGGTAAGCAGTCGGTACTATAACACAGTCCATGGCTAATCAGACATGTATTAGGGCTAACAAAGCACTAGCATAGAGAAAAGTAATGCACAGTAAAACTGAACTGCTACACTAAGGGGAAGAGCATCACTTCACTAAGCAGGTCCAGTGGAGGAGTAATGCTACAGAAGGGCAGATGAATGACATGACTTACGTTACTGCTAATTCAGGCTAGCATAACATAGTTCACTCATGGTCACACAGAACAGTCACCATTCAGAGTCATTCAAATAGCTCAGTAAGGATCAGCAGAGTAAAGTGCAAACACAGTACATTCTACAAACGGGGAGGAAGGGGTGCAACAGGTAGACAGCCTTAGTTTTTGTATATAAAGAAGAACGGTGGGGGGAACCAAGGAATGATGGTGGAAGGGGTAACCTGAAAAGAAAAGATAGCAGGGACTGACAAACAAATATAAAATGCAGACATAGACTGACAGGGGCAGTATACTTACAAAAGGTGGGGATGACAGTAGATGGATACAGAAAGTGGACAGCTAGTGATAGGGAGAGTTGGACAATGAACAGAGCATGGGGAATGATGCAACAGGGAGTGAACACATGGATGTGGATATACAGGTAAATGGACAGATGCCGATCTGTCACAGAGGGCAAAACTCAGCCATCAGTCACCTTCATTGTTGATGTTATAGGCAGGCTGCACCACTAGTGGCCCAATAGTTGGGTCCTACCAGTCTTGAGACTTGGCAAGCCAAGCCAAGAGACATGCCATGGTGTTGAAGTGAGCATCTACTTGCTAGGATACCTCATTAAACACCTGCCTTGGGAACTGACACCAGCAATGGGACACCCTGCCCTAGGCCATTGTTAGAAGAGGAGCCTATGCCCACAACTGAGAAGTGTCCACAGAAACCACCAGCAATCTTTCCTGGTTAACTTCATTATGGTGACCTCCATCCCTTGATGACAAGCAGACCTGGTGACCACTGGTAACGCAGCACCAGAGGTGTTGGGTAACAAGGGCAGAGGCAAGTGCTAATACTCCACCACCTGTATCACAGCTGCATCTAGAGAAGGGTTAGAAAAAGAGAAATACTTTAGTACACAAAGATAAGACTCACATACATGTGCAGTTTTAAGGTGACGTGGCTCACAAGGCATATGCATCCTGCCTCAAGCATAGTTATTCCTGCTATTTGCAACATCTTACCCTGTTACAATGCCAATCCCCAGCTGCTATAAAACAAATAAAGCACACTAGGGTGTACAGGTACATCAAATATCAGTAAAGGAAGAGGAGAAACTTCAACAAAAATGCTTACAATACAGGTACAGCATGTTTCCCCTAACCTCTGCCTCACATTGCTGAAGCAGATCAAGGTGACACCACTGGAAATTGCTATAACAGTCATGGCACACTGCTCACCAGAATAAGTTTTGCCAGTGGCACTAGTCACTATCCTGGCAAGCTTGTGACATGTATCCATGTTTTGCAAGGGCCCATCATAATGACCTAGCAGGTGTTCCTGGAAACACCTGTTACTGGAAGAACAAGAAAAGTTTGCTTTCTCTAGTGCACTATGTTGGAACTCTGTATTCCACAGCACCTGGTATACCTATGGCCACAAACTCAGGTCTGTTTGAGAAACAAAACTGTAGTTCTGAGTGCATGAATGTATGTTCAGATGTCATGTGTTGGGCAGCATAATCCTCTAGGAGGATACTGCCAAAGTCTGTGGTAGAGTACTGTGCTGCAATGGGGCCTACATACACTGTGTGTATGAGTATATTGGTCACATGCTTCCCTAGAACCATGCCAAGCATAGCTTGTGGCAGCTAGAGTCCACAGCATGTTGCATTCCATATGTGAATCAGATTTACTGTCACTAAATTACCTCATTAACATTACCACTGCACTATTGTACCTTTGTTAGCATGATATAAAGTGCAGATGCCATTTTGCTTGACAACACTTACAAATGAAAATCTGTGGAAAACAAAACTTT